>NC_090933.1:909030757-909333788 GCF_040938575.1 Ambystoma mexicanum | reverse complement strand
GAGTTGTAACTGTTGTTAGGGGAATAGGGTGCTTGGGGTTGCCATTTTGTAGTGTTTTTCTGGCTACAAAATTATGTTGGGTTGTGGAAATGTTGTGGGTTCCTCAGTCGGAGGCCTCTCTATTGGCCCGGTGGCCATCTAAGTTCCAAATTGGTGGTTTGGTCCTTTGGAAACTACACACGTTTTTGGGGATTTCTTCTTTTCTCCTTTTGTTTTCTTTTAGTTATGGTCATCCACAAATTGTTAGGCATGATGTCTTGACAGTGTTTTTCCGAATGGCTCCTGCTGGTTCCCAGTTGGTTTCGGGGACCAAATCCTGGTCCGAAAAGGTCCATGATGGCGTCACCTGATATCGCATGCCTTTAACTGAATATTTGGGTCTAAACTCTCCGTAAAGTAGACAGCAATATTGCATAGACTCTCCTCCTAAGAAGTGGATTTGGCTTTCTTACAAGAGACCCATCTGGTAAAGGAGATGAGAGGCATCACGTTACCAAATTATAAAGTATACTTTGCAACTAGCAGCCTTATAAAATGGAGAGTAGCCATCATAGTTTGCAGGTACCTGCCGTTGCGCACACTGGAAGTTTTGCGGGACACCGAGGGCAGGTACATGCTTCTCAAGGGCTGTTTAGGGGATTGCACACTCACAACGGG
This sequence comes from Ambystoma mexicanum, assembly GCF_040938575.1. NCBI lineage: Eukaryota > Metazoa > Chordata > Amphibia > Caudata > Ambystomatidae > Ambystoma > Ambystoma mexicanum. The sequence continues at coordinate 909,333,131 of NC_090933.1, read as the reverse complement.
AGTACTATATGGCCCTAATGAATAACAGGCTGACTCTCTGAAGAAGTACTCAGAGACTCTTGCAAGCGTTATGGAAGGGGAAATCCTACTTGGGAGGACTTCAACTGCGTGGTGGACCCGACTATATATACATCGCTGGCTTCCACTGGTAGTGACAGAAGTAACTACTATGCCATCACAACACTCTTGAGAGAATTCTCTTTGATGGAGACGTGGTGTTTTTTCCACACTGGGGAGAGAGACTATACCTTTTTCTCTGCTGTACATGTGGGCTTCTCCAGACTTGATATCTTTATGGTACCCAATGCCCTCATCCTGTTGGTTATGGGAACTGAGAACCTCCCGAAAGCACTTATAGAGATTTAATGGGGCTATCCTAACAGACATGGTAGCCAGGTCTCATATAGAATAAGGTACAATTAAGTATTTCCAGGAAAATGTTACAGAGGGTATTGACATGCGAACTGTGTGGGATGCGGGAAAGCAGTCTTTGGGGGAGTTATCATTTGGTAATCAGCAGTCTGGGGTAGAACTCAAAACCTGCATTGAACCAATCTGGAGAAGGTAGTCCAAGATAAGGAGAAGGCAAACGCAGCAAAGAGGAGCAGGCACTCGATGTGACACCTTAGTATAGCTAGGCAGGCTCTAGAAACTCATATGAAGGGGAAGGCGGCACAATCTATACTTAAGACGAAACAACATTTTTAATCTAAGGGCAATAAGGCAAACAGGTTTTTGGCAGCCAAGCTTAAGAAGGCAACAACTCGCAATTATATTGGCGCTTTGAGGGACGAGGAGGGGAGGTGAATAATCAGAGAAGTAAGGAAGCAGCAGATCATGGGAGACTATTTTCATAAGGTATCCATCCCTCATCAGGACAATCCTACTGAGCTCTTGGAATTTATTGAACAAGCGTAACTCCCCCGAATGTCTGACATTATGAGAGAAACAGATAATCCTATATCTGCCCAAAAAGTAGCTCAGGCCAATATGCTCGCTCCCGTAAGGCCCCTGGCCCAGACGGGTTTACCAACAGATTTTACAAGGCATTTGTGGGCCCTTTAATCCCCCAACTCACCGGCCTATTCAACTCCTTCTCAAAATCGGGGAAAGTAATGGACTCCATGGTGGAATCCACAACCACACTACTCTTGAAACTGGGGAAAGATCCTGAGATCTGCACCTCCTACCCTCCCATAGCCCTTCTCAAAACTGACGCTAAACTTTAAAGTAACATCTTGGCCACTAGATTGGGAGAGGTCCTTCCTCACCTCATTAATGAAGAGCAAACCAGGTTAATTAAGAACAGAGGGGCTCACAACAACATTAGGCGGGTCGTGGACTTAGTGGAGATGGCTTTCAAATTCCCAGAGGGTTTGTTACCCCTCTCTTTGGATGCCCATCAGGCTTTTGGCAGCATGTCATGTGACTTCTTGCAGGCAGTGCTGCCCGCTTATGGTTTCGGCCCTGTTTTACCAAACTAATATTGGCCAATTTCCAAATTCCATCCACCATAATTAAATAATATGCCGCCAATACAGCAATTCCCCTTTAATGTTTGCACTGGCCTTGGAACCCTTGGCCTCATGTGTTGGGCACAATATGTGTGGGTTGCTCCGTATCATTTGTGCCAGATGTGGGTCCTGTGCCTGCTGGGCCTAGAGACCCAAGATGGTGCTCACTGATGAAGCCAAACAAGGCCAAGACATGTTTGGGATGCTTGTGATCTCGTGCAGAAGAGATGTGAACTAGCAGTTTCAGCTGGACTGCCCCTTTTGGGGTGGGACCAAGCCTGATTTGCATATTGTCTTTACCCCTTTGTAATGGCTTGGCAGGCAAAGAACAATGGTATGGATGGTTGCCCAGAGCAATATCAGAGGTTAAGATTAATTCTAAACTGCACAGCCATCACCTCTTTTGTTGATCTGTCACCACCCCGAGTGGGACGGTTATGCCCAGACGTTGGTCCTGTGCCTGCTTGGCCTAGAGACCCAAGCTACTCCTCACTGATGAGGCCCAACAAGGCTGAAACATGTTTGGGGATGTTTGTGGTCTTGTGCAGAAGGGATGTGGCCTAGCAGTTTGGACTGGACTACCCCTTTTGGGGTGGGACCAAGCCTGATTTGCATATGGTCTTTCCCCTTTTGTAATGGCTTGGCAGGTTAAGAACGATTGTCTGGAGGGTTGCCCAGAACAATGCCAGAGGTTAAGATTAATTCTAAACATTACAGCCCTCACCTCTTTTGTTGTGCTATAACTTATCTAGGCACATGCTGAACCACGCATATGCACACTTTCACCTATACTTTACAAATGCTCTTAGTATGCTGCAAATATCACCAGCCTCTGGCTGAACACCCTCACAATTCGCTCTTTCATTCCGCTACATCAGTCACTGGGACATGCACGGCACACCCTCAGCCATTTTGTTCACAACATAGTGTATGTTCTATGGATCTGGCCCACATTCAATAGTAGGGGTGTGCAACCTTTGGCTCACCAGATGTTTTGGACTATGACTCCCATGATCCCCTACCATGGACTCTGCTGGGTAGCGCTAATGGCAGTTGTAGTCCAAACCATCTGGAGAGGCACAGGTTGCGGACCACGTTCATCAGTGACTCATCAAAGCTGTGTGCACTTGTAGCCATTCCATGCACACCGAATGCATGCTTTACACATCTTTAGCCAAGCTCTGTGCACCATCAGCCATAATTATCTCCTCTTCATGGGGGAAGAAGGGCAGAATACTTCTGTACATGGGTTTGGATGAAAGTGACAAGGAGGTCTGCAGACCAAGGAAAACTGAACACCTGGGCATCCACCACAGATCTTGGGGGGAGAACATGAGAGCGAAAGAAAGACTAATGAGAGAGGGGAGAGAGGCTACGAGGAGCCGTTCAGGAAGGTCATAGGAAAATTGAATCCAACCGCTGACTTTGCTGCAGCCGGACAATATCCATGGAGTGCAGCCTTCTTTACACTCTGCATCTACCACTGCACACAGAAATGATTACGCTTGCACGGCAGTACGCACTGACAGAAGCGCTGGTGCAAGTGTGTTTGTCTTCTGCCAACCCTAAATAATTGTACAGTCTGTCAAGCAACCTACATGCCAGGGCACAGGACAGTGACTTAAGGAGCGCCGGACAACTTTTGAACCCTAGATCACCTCAACATCCAAATGCACGTGTCTTTCACATCCGTGGATGTAATGAGAGCGGACCCCTTCCCACACTGAGCATTGGGCCATAAATGGGACCAGCTTTACTGACCCATGACTGTGCTCATAGTCTTTAATTCTCTAGAAACAGCTGTTCTCATGTGCTTTGTGTGACAAATCAACTTCCAGGGCACCAGTGGTCGAGGGATGAATATCGGTTTCTAAACCGTCAATCATCCTCACACCTCTAGCACACCAGAAGGGATCCGAACAGATTGGAAACACAAGAAAATTATAAACCTCCTTGTACAATTTTGGTAATGTGGACGGAACGGCAGGCTTATCACCGCAAGGTTGTAGATGGTTGGTTAGTTGCAACACAGCAAAAATACAATTGTTACCCAATGATAAAAGGGACTGTCCAATCAAGGTTGTAAAAATATATCTACTTTATTGTTATTCAACAGACAGTTCTAGCACACTACAAAATACAACCCACCCTGTAAAAGAATGCAGAGGACAGACAGTTTCTAGAAGGAAAGGGGATGCACCCTGGATACTGACAGGAGGGTAGTCGGTAAAGTAATTAATCGTAATAGTTCAAGTTTACTTGGTTTCAGCACAAAGGGAGCGATGGGTCGTAAAATGTCATTAAGGGCCTTCGGAGAAGGACGAGGGGGAACAGAACCACAATGTACCTGGTGCTTGTAGAAGTTCTTGGTGCTCGACAGGGTTAAGTCGGTTTCAGGGTGCTTTGCAGCTTCTGTGACAGAATTCAAGATGGGAGGCAGCTGCATGTTTCAGGTGGCAGGAAGTTCGGCAAGTGAGGGTGGACTGATGGCTGCAGGCTGGCCTACACGGTGGCTTGGGGGTCAGGAATCAGTGATCAGTGCTGGTTGGTGGGTCTCAAGCACTGGTCGAGACATCTTGGACGACATTAGTGAGTGCGGTGTGACAAAGGTCAGTGGCGCAGTCAGTTGCAGCATGAGGGGCTGGACTGGCTCAAAAATGTCCATTAAGGAGGACTCTGGTTGATGCTTTTCAATGCACTCCTCCTAGCTTCTTCACTGAGCTTCTGTTGTCCTTTAAGGCGGACGGCCCAAAGCTGAGGAGAGTGTTGGAGGCAACGGACCTGTCCTTAGTTTGGTTGAGATACTCTCTGGCACTTCCCACCTATGAAGCTTGCTTACAGAGCTTAGTAGGGCAAGCTGTGTGCTGGTTCAGGAGCTTTTTGGAGGGTCCTCTGGATTCATTATCTTCGCTTTTCCCAGGGAGATAATTAGGGAAGGGATATTGCTTCTCTCTTGGAAATCCTGGCCTTCCTTCACTGGCAGAAGCTTTAAGGCAGACTGTACCTTCAGCCAGGGCCCAAATGAGTTATGCTTGTTACCTCCTGCCAAGTCTTCATATGATCTGCCAAAAGAGGGGCTCAACCCTCTTATAAAGCCAAATGGGCCCCAGTGATTTGTGTAGGCTAGGCCTACCTTAATGAACCAATCGTAGGTCCCCACCAACAATCTTTTGTTTTGTTATATGTGAGGTCATAACCAAAGTGCTTTGCAACTGGAAAGGTAAAGGGTTGAAAACACTTATTACTAAGTGCCACCCATCTTTCTGTCTGTTGTGGGTCAAAGGGTCTTTCTGGTTCATTGAGATCTCTGTGGTTCCTGATGAAAAGCTGGTCTTCCTTGAAGTTGTGGCGAGAACAGACTTTCTGTCGCTATCAAATCACATCCTCCTACCTTCTGAATGGAGTCCCCCAGCAGGGGTTACCTACTGTAAACAGCTCTCCCGGACATGACATTTCATTGCCCTCGATACAAACAGGCGGGAGCTTGCTTCAGGCTGACAAAGATTCATATCAAAGGTGTTGGGGTTTCCTGCCTTTGTAAAACCTGCAACCAGACCTCTCCTGGGCATGCTTGAATTAACTCTGTTTAGTGTGCGAGGCTACCACAGCAGAACTGACAATGGACAGGGTGGATCCATGGAGCATTTCTTATTTAATTAGGCTGGCCATGGCACAAAGTAGGTTTTGCGCTCCCCCTTTTGAGATGTCTTGATGTACTCCTGGGTGTCACATTCCAACTAAATGTGACAGTGAGGATTACGCCTGTAGGCTGTGTCCACTCAGAGTACACAGGTCTATGTGTATGTCGCGTGATGAGCATAGGAAAATGGGTGCAGGTTAGCCCCACACATTTTCCGAGGCTGATCTACCATAATTCAATTTCATATAACATTTTTAAAAAGTCTGGGTGAGCGCACACCATCGGATGGTCGAATTATGGACACTGTCTTTCTAAAGAAGGGCGAAAACAGAGACAACGCTGACTGCAGAAGGGTGCTCCTGTTGTTTGCTTATTTTGCCAAGGTCTGGAAACCAGCAGCCAGAGCAGGAATATTCAGAATCCAGTCAAGAATACGCCCTTGACACCAAATGCCCAGAATCCTAGAGTGAGGAAGGTTGGTTAGGTGACAGGTAAATGAATTTGTGTAGTTAATCTTCAATCAATGAGATTTATATTAATGGCTAGAATATTATAGAGTATTCGGATTTTTGGGTGAAGTTGGCCGCTGTCCCTCTGTGTGTGGCTCACAAATGAAATGTGTCGTTCTCTGCTGGCACCTTATCATTTATCGATTCAATTGATAGGCGTGGGGCAGAGTAAGAAGGGTGTCCAGGGCAGCATATGCTCTTGGTGAGAGTGGGGCTCATCAAACACTCAGCCCCCGCCTGGCTTTCATAACTTCATGTGAACTGGTCGAGCTTCCACAGGACGTTGCAGAAAATCAGGCACTATTGGATGGCAGTAAGTATGCAGGAATAGAATCTGTCATGGCACGTGGCGCCTTCAGGGCTTTCACCTTCCCTTTCCTTCCCTCTGCGTGACTCCATTTTGACGGCCTGCAGGCGACCCTGTGATCGCAACTGTTTTTATTTGGCTGCTGTGTTGTTCAAATGTTTAGCTCACATGTTATTGTGTACTGCCTTTTGTGGGCCCATCCAAGCCCTTGTCAGCGTGCAGTGACAGAGTCCAGGCGCGGGAGGCATCTGCTATCATCCGGAAATGAATGCATCCCTTCCGCCTTTCACATTGACAGAGCCCAGCCACATCTGTGGCCTCTGCGGTCGAGGTTTATGCAGATGTGGCAATCTGCAAAGCAGCCATCACAGACACATCCAACAGCATCATGTAATGCTGCATCAAATAGAGGAAAACACAAAGGGTTTAGGGGTTGAGCGGGGTGTGCGCCCCGATACAATGTAAAGCGTTCCTATTGCTACCCCCATGCCAACCTTGGATGTCTGGATCCAGGCAATCTAGGTTGTGTATGCAAACCGTTTCCTATGTTAAAGGAGAGGGGACGAGCAGGGTGTAAGATGATTGCTAGGGCAGCAGTGGCGTTACCTGCATTTTAAATGTAATGGTGGGTTACAGCTCTGTTACTGTTGTGTGTCCTTTGTGAAGAGTTCAGTTGCCATTGGTAATGGCCTCATAGTGCTGCGGGTGTCCAGAGAAACATGGCAAGCATTGGAAATCCCAACAGTTTTGGCTTTTGCGTAGGCTTGGGAAAGGCATTTGACAGGCACTACCATAGCAGTATTAACTGGCTATCGATGGTAGCAGCTGCAAAATGATGCTAGTACCTGGGCATATAATACCAGTGCTTGGATAAGGCCTAATGTATCCTCTAGCCAAAACGGTTTGCTTTGACAATGCTTGTTTTTAACGACTTCAGAAAAGGAAACACATAGTGCTTATAAATCAAGTGACTGAAGACAGACCAGTTTAAGTCATTTTTATGACACCAAGCATGTTTACAGCTCCAATTAAGTAATTAAATCTCAGAAGACTGCTTTCAAAAAACACTGGCATGCACAGCGTTTGATGCAAAGCTTGATAAAGCTAGCTCAAGAGATCTCAGGAGGATGTGCTTTTGGGCAGGGAGGGGCAGGAAATGGGTGGGAATGGTCATAGGGATTAGCAGGGTCATGGGCAGTGAATGGGTGAATAGCTAAACAACACCTGCAAGCTTTGTGTCCCTCCTCATGTGCCATTCTCCCTCGCTGTACTCTAAGACATGGTTTTGGCTTATAAGTAGTGCTTTAGCGCCACCTAAATCCCAAAGCAAAAGAATGGTCATAGGCACATATACGGAAGACTGGTGTAGAGGAGCAGACAACGTTCTCTCTAGTGCCTGCCCCCTCACCTCCGTCATACTGGAAGCAAAACAGGAAGAATTTGAATGACACCAGGTATCATCCCAATACCGCACCAAAGATATGAGAGATGTTATGCACTCAGACAACCGTATCCGATGAACCCTCGCGCTGATGTGGTGGAAGGATGTCGGCATACACCATCTGACATAGAAGAGTTGTAAATGAAGTAAGACCAGAGTAAAGTGAAGTCATGAAGAGAAGATACTAAGATGTACGGAAACGATATGCGAATGATTAAAGAATGATAATGTTACTAAAGTAACAAGAAAAACATGTATGCAGAAACGAAGAAAACATATATACAAAGAAGATAGATAACCAGACGAGTAATTAATGTATATACGCAGAAACGCATGGTAGAAGACTATAAAGTGAGGAAAGTGGCCATGATGGAAAGATGGATGTCAGATCGTGTCAAAACTACCTCAGAGACGAACCAGGGCCGCAGATCAGAAACGCTGGAGAAAACAGCTTCATGCAAGAAACGAAGAAGATCTGTTTTGCTGAGACTAAGAATAACACAGCAAGACATAACTGGAAAACACAAAAGGAGTTAACCAGGATAAGCTATGAACGAAGGCCACATTCCTCTCGGAAACAAAAACATCTGGAAGTGCCAAGTATTGGACAATCAAGGGTGAAGAAAGCACATGTAAGACTGAGCAACCAGGTCTCCAGAGGCTAAGAGGAGTAATATCACCCAGCATAATTAAATCAAATAATAGGTCGAAATGGACAAATTCATGGTCTACTGATACGAGGTGCAAGACTCTGAAACACGTTCTATTTATTATGTGTCAGATGAAGATGGTGCAGTACCCTGACGCCCTTAAAAATCCCAGAGAAGAAAACAGTCAGCAAGATCAACTACAAAGGAGAAGCCTTGGCTCATGGACTGACTTGGGAGAGTATGCCAACCAATCATGAGTGGCCATGTAGGGGCATGCTATATAATGTTGCTGAAGCCAATCCGCTGTTATTATATTTCTATAATCTGTATTATACGTATTTCGAGGTAGTGTGAGGCGTGCCTACAAGGTATGTGGCAGCCAATAATATTATTAACACTTATACATACTATAGGTATATATGTTCCCTTAACCAAGCCCTCGATAGGTTTTACTGTTTGCCACATAAGATGAAGTTCGCAATATATTTTAGTAACAACAAGGAGATCTTGCCACCATGGTTACTAATGGAAGCTCAGGCAGTTTTCCATTCCAGCTTGCTATTACTTCAAACTACATCTCTCACGTGTAAGTTATTGGTTGAATGGTTGAAGAATGATCAATGTGTGGGGTTGCATAAGAATACCTCCTTGTGGAAAAATCAATTTCTTCAAATGCATAATAAGACATTATGTTGGAAAAGGTGGATCAGCAAGAGTATTCTAAAAGTGAAGGACCTGATAGAAGATGACTCTGATTCGTTTTGATGTTTTATGTGATAAACACAATTTGCAAGCAAGGGATAGGGAGTTTAGTTTAGTTTATTCATTTGTATTGCGCACCAAACCCGAGGGTATGAGGGCGCAGGAGCAACAAGGTTATTCACAGCTTAGTTACACGTTACAATGCATTACAATAATTATAATAGGATCAAAGATGGTTACAGCAGTCACGATAAAGACAAAGGTTTGCAGATTTACAAGTATGCATATTTACATAGTGGGTAACAGAGGTGGGTAGGATGGAATTAGCGGTCATTGTTCTTTATCCAATGTATGTAGTTGCGTCTAAAGTGGGAGTGTTTCTCAGATATATACAAGTTATCATCTGAGAGAATAGCTTTACCAGAGGCTTCCGTAATGGACAGACCAGGGTTATGGGTGATGTTTGATACTCCGCCCGAAAGGTGTCTACGTTTTTTAAGCTAATGCCAACAGGGACTGAAATTGCCAATGGTTGGGACAGACTGCGACAGAAACGATTCATTGAATTAGGTTATGATATCCAAGGGCAGTGGGATAAGGAGACAAAAATGTCAGCTTTGGTAAAACTGGATCTTAATCCACGCCTTCTATGGCAAAACATTCTAGTCGGTTGTGCTGGATGCCTGGAAAGATGCGTTCTGTGGGCCTCCTAGACAATGCCCGCTCTTAGGGATGTGGGCGAGAGAAGGGGGCACTGAGACATATGCCATGGGACACTTCCAGGGTTAAAGAGTTCTGCATGGGTGTACTTGACAGGGTAGACCTAGGGGGTAATATCACTATTCCAAGGCATCCTGGATGTTGCAGCTAGATGTTTTATAGTAACCTTGGGGGGGGGGGGCATGACTTGGGGGTTACTTTTGGTACTAAACTTTGGATTGTAAGAGCGCTTGTTTTGGCTCACAAGCCAATCTTACGACTTTGATTCTCTGGATTGTACTCAGCTGTAACTTGTGAATGTTAAAGCTTCATTTTAATATGTTACAATAGAGTTGAAAGTTGACATTATTTTTATTTTCCTTCTAAGCCATACGTGGTTTGCCTAGGTTGCTATGTGTTATACCAGTTAGCTGGTTTATGGTACTTTGAAAGACTATGCGTTGTTTACACCATTATTATACTGGTTATAGCACTTGCTGTACACAACAGACATAAGTAAAATAAAAATAAATAAAAAGAGGACATCTCATGGTAGTTCAGAAATAAATCACACAATTTTCAGGAATTGAAAAGTATATTCTGCACTTTTGAATGTGAAGAAACTCTTCATCTCCGAATGCTGCAGGTTTAGTGTTCCATGTTTTGTTTACCCGCAACTTCAATCAATAGCCTGCACATATGGTGAGCTCAGGAAAACTAGCAATAGCATGAACATGCCTACGGCTGTCTATTTCATGGGAGCACATGGCTGCTTGCCTTTTTCTTCAGAGGCAGAGCTATAAAGAGCAGGGCGCACCGGCAAGAAGAGTTTGTTGAAGATGAGTATCAGTGTAGGGGATTCAGGAAAAGCATGAAGTGACTGCATCTATGTGATCTCCCTTCTTCTCTTCGCTTTATGGGAAACATTGAGAACACCTTGAGTCATGCACCGCACCGAATGTTTAATTTAATGTTTACTCTGCTGTCCAGTCAACCAGGCAGTCCCCCTGATTTGGTTTGATAATTAAGATACCCCCTTCAGATTGGTATCCACCCTCACAATTGCCTCCACTTCTTATACCCAGGGTCACCATCAGACTAGGGTGGAAATCCTCACTGGGCAACTTTGCATCATGCCCCACCCCTCTTCCCCGGCCTACCCTGTTGCCAGCTCCCCATTCATTTCTTTACCTGCTTCCCTCTCCTGGTTCTCCCCCTATGACTGCAAAGCGCTCCATTGCTTCCTGAAGCTAGGTCACCGCTCAGTAAATAAATTAATAACCATAACAACCTCCCACACTTCCTTAGGCAATACACTAACCAAAAGTCTTTATACCCTTGACTCCTTTTATGGATGGGATTTCAATTGCTTTAAATGATAATTGGTTCTCCCCTAAACTGCAGAGGCTGGAATGTGAATGTAACTGGACTCGTGGCTCATCAAGGACTAACACATGAACTGCATAAGACATATGTATCCTGCTAAAGCAGAGATCACCAAGAAGGGATAATATTAGGCATACAGTGCTTCAATGCCTACAGTCCGCGGAAGGAACTCTTAAATCTTACTGACCGTCTAACAATTCTGCAATTTCTTCATAGCTAGTATTTCTAAGGTTCTGCCTCTCTCCCTCGCATCACCAGACCTAATGACACTAAACAAGTCTGCCTTAAGTCCATCTACCATCTGCTAGAATCTCACCTACGAGCTCTAGTTCCCTTAGAACGGCTTCTGCTCCCCCCCCACCCCCTTGGCTTGCTGCTCATCTTGCCAGAGTAAAAGAGTGGGTGGTGGACTCCCTGCTTCAGGGACCTGTCCAAAATGTTTAAAAAAACGATTCAATGTCTGTCAGGCAGGAATCTTTCTGTGGTAGGGATTCAGACATGATTTTGATGATGGATGACCAGCAGCACGAGGGCAAAACCACAGCCAGGGTCCTGATTTATCTGTAATATGCCTTTGATATGGTGGCTTTCGCCATTTGCTTTACTGCGTCTCTTAATGTGGCATCGCTGGCTCTGCCCATCTCCTTGTCTAATGCTCAAATCCTGAATTCAGGTGCCACTATGCTTCCACAAAAGGACGAATTATTTTATGAGTGCTAAGGGAAGAGTGTGAGCTGGGTTGAATAGTGAATTTAAATGGATAGGTAAATAGAAAGATTGTCGCTATTAGCATGTGAGTGACGCAGGTCTTGAAATCTCAGAGCGATGGGTTGAATGTATGATGCTAAAAAATGTGCATTAGATTATTTTCTTTATTTATAGATCCTCTGGGAGTTTGTGACACCATTCCGTAGAAGCAGATGGTTCCCAAGTAACTAAATGCAGAGTCTGCAGACTTTAAGGATGTCAAAAATGTCTCATTTGTCACAGATGGTACAAGAAACACTCCCAGGCTTAGAGATGGTTCAATGGTTTTTATAAGTTTTTCAATGGGACCTATGGCTGTCCCTCTCTATCTCATATATCAAAAAAAGTCATCCCTAACCCAGGCATCTATTCTCTAAGATCTATCTCATACTGCATATGAAGACATAAAGGCACAATGCCCTTTCTAACTAAACTCCCACAGGGACTTCCTAAAACGGTCCCTACTCTATCAAGTTGTTAGTGTTCTAAAGGGGTATTGGAAGGCACCTTGCCAATACCTTGCTTGGAACGGTTTTCCTTCTTCCATGTTCACCATCTGCTCTCCCTCTCCTTACGTCTCACTACTCTCCTCATCCAACTGCACCTGTCTCGCCTGTCTTCCCTCTTCTCCTCTGTCCCTCTTATGTGTCTCGCACCCGCTAGGCCTTGCCTCCACTCCTTGATGTTACTCCGCCCTCTTCTATGCAACTACGCTCTCATCTACACTACTACACCCTCCTCCATTCCACTACTCCCTCCTGCAGTCCACTACTCCCTCCTCCACACTACTCCCTCATCCACCTTACTACTGCCTCCTGTAGACTAATACTCCCTCCTCCACACTGTTACTACAACTCCACCCATCTCCATCTCAGACACACTTCTTTCACTCAGTTCCAGGCACTTCACATTCCCTCCTTACCTCCTTACACTACTTCAGTTAACCACCCGCCACATTTTCACGCACACTCACACTGCAATATCACTTGCACCCACTAACCAATGCCTCACACTCTGCAGCTCCTTCCTTCCTCCTGCTGGTCTCTTGGTCTGACACCTTTTCCTGCCGTGACCTCCCCTGACCTCACACGAACAACAGACAACTTCATGCTTGCTCTTTTTTTATGCTTCCCCTCTTGTCTCAATTTGCCCACTTTTCCTGGCCAATCTGGCCCTATCTTCCCCACCTGGGAGGGGTTGGTTGCAGCAAAGATGTTAAATAATGCGCTTTGCCCCGCCCTCATTCCTCTGTGCAGGCCCACTGTGACACAGCATTGGTGACCTGGATAATGCAGTGTCCATGTTCATGTTCGGGGGGGGGGGATCTTAGTCCAGGTCAATTAAGGTAAGGAGAGTCTGTATGGGGATCTGTGTCTCCTTAATACAGCCCTAGAGGTCTAAGGTGTTGTCCCCAGCCCAAGGCTATTTTTAGGGGCTGTTGTAGAGCTCAGCACAGGCTGTTTTGCCATTGTGTACAAACGGCTCTTCTCCAGTGGCCTCTTTCTCCTCCCTGCTACACTCAGCATCAGCCGCTGGATGACGGACTTTGTGACCTGTCATTAAGTTGTTCATACTTGGCCGGGTTTCAGTCTCTGGCTGTCTTTGCATGGATAGCATAAGGTGCTGTGGCTGCTCTCTCTCTCTGGTGGTTTTTGCCACTTCCTCGGCTCGATACGTTGTTTCTATGAGTGATAGAAAGACTCTAACAATCATTTGGTTTGCAATATATGGTGTCAGACAAGCTTGTACTGCACAATAACATACTGTCACAAGTGGGTCAGGAAGCAGAGCCCTCTCAACTGCCACTGTCGTCCTCCGGGAAAAGGACTGGCTCTGGGTTGTTCCCTGGCAGGCCTCCTACCCGCTCCTAGGGCTTCCCTCTTGGCGAGGCCAGGGGACTAGCCTTGTCACCCACCACCACCCTTTCTTCTACATTCTCTACCTCTCTCTATCTGCTAGATGACTTATCCCACCACCCAGAAAATGACTCTGTACCCTGAAGCTCCCTGAGACATTGGTTGAAGAGCAGGAAATCTCTGCCAAATAGGACTTACCTGGGAAATCTAGGCATGACAATCATCGGCCTTTGCTTGGGGATATAGATCTACGTCCACATGCACACATATGATCTTTGTCAGGCTTCCAGGATGTAGGTTTTATAGTGTCATCATATCAGTTTGGACAGCATGTTTTTGCTTCCTGAGTCCAGGAGGGCTTTCGTTTGAAAGCCTTGAATTCTAACGGGAGGATGGAATTTACGGTCGATTTCTCCTGAAGTACACATTGCCAGGCTACCGGTTCGGGGTTCTCTTTTTCCTCTGGGAACAGATCTAAAAGGTATTCTGGTTCCCCTGTTCCCTCTAACCATTCTGTTCGTTCTGGCTCAATGGGGAAACATTTACCTGGATGGGTTTTTCTGGACAAAATCAGGTCCTCCGGGGATGTTGAGGAGGGACTGGGGTCACGAAGAATAGGGCCACTTTAGGATTCAGGATATTGATGTCCGTTCGTCCTCTCTTCCACTGGTGGAATGTGAGACTACTTCCAGGACTTACCTATCCACTCCCACTGGTTAAGCTTAGAAGACAAGGTCTTCTACCGGGCCTCCTGCATTTGGTCCAGGCACTTGCTTGGCTACATGGATGTTTTCTTCAAGCTGGCCTGTTGGATGGCTGCCTGAACCAGCTGACTCTGAGGAGTCAGTTTCCGTCGGAATACTAGGAAACTGCCCCTACTGTCTACGCCGCCTGATATCCCATTATTACTGGGATATAACCGGTGGCACTGACGGCAGTAAGTTCCCATTCCATGGAGTCCCATAAGACTACATGGGATGGGATTGACGGAATGACCGTCACCGGTACTACCGGTGCTGGTGATTCCAGCATTTATTTGCCGATAGGGATCTGATCTACCGGCGGTTCTGGACTACTGATCAGTGCCCCCCTCAGCCGTTCCCCCCCAGCAAACTCGGTTTTCTCTGGTCCGGTAAAAATGCTGGTGCTGATATTACTGTCAATTTTTCTGACATTTTTACCGGACCGGGGCGTAATGAGGCCCCTAGGTTCAGAGAGTTGAATGGTTTTTATTGGCTTTTCAATGGACTCTATGGCAGTCCCTTTCTCTCTCATGTAATAATGCAACTCCGCTCTAATCCAGGTGTCCCTGACCCCTGACCTTGCCTCCATCTTTGATGTGACTCCTTCGTTCTCTGATACTACTCCCTCCTCCACACTACTACTCTCTCCTCCCTGCAATACTCCCATCCCACTACACTACTCCCTCCCCCACACCACTTCTCCCTCCTCCACACTACTACTCTCTCCTCCCTGCAATACTCCCATCCCACTACACTACTACCTCCCCCACACCACTTCTCCCTCCTCCACACTACTACTCTCTCCTCCCTGCAATACTCCCATCCCACTACACTACTCCCTCCCCCACACCACTTCTCCCTCCTCCACACTACTACTCCCTCCTCCCTGCAATACTCCCATCCCACTACACTACTCCCTCCCCCACATCACTTCTCCCTCCTCCACACTACTACTCTCTCCACCCTGCAATACTCCCATTGCACTACACTACTACCTCCCCCACACCACTTCTCCCTCCTCCACACTACTATTCACTACTCCGGCTAGATTAATAGGTGGAAAATTGCAATTTGTTAACCAATCGACAAGTCGGTTTTAGGAAGAATAGGGAATTCTAAGAACCAATTTCTTTATGCAGTGCTTTAACACAGTTCATTTTCCAGAAAAAGATGATCCTTTTCCCAGAGTTTGTTGATTTTAAAACCTCCTTTGATATGGTGGATAAGCCCAAACTATAGAAGGTGCTGAAAGATTGCAGAATGTCCTTGTCTCTTTTAGAAATGATCCAACCTTTTGTACAAGAGCACTGCAGCCATTGTTAGGTACGTAGATGGGTGGAGGGGGGGGGCAGTTAGTGTGTTAGGTAGGTAGATGGGTGGAGGGGGGGTGGGGGGCGGTTAGTGTGTTAGGTACGTAGATGGGTGGAGGGGGGGTGGGGTTGTTAGTGTGTTAGGTACGTAGATGGGTGGAGGGAGGGTGGGGTTGTTAGTGTGTTAGGTACGTAGATGGGTGGAGGGGGGGTGGGCGGTTAGTGTGTTAGGTACGTAGATGGGTGGAGGGGGGTGGGACGGTTAGTGTGTTAGGTACATAGATGGGTGGAGGGGGGGTGGGGCGGTTAGTGTGTTAGGTACGTAGATGGGTGGAGGGGGGGTGGGCGGTTAGTGTGTTAGGTACGTAGATGGGTGGAGGGGGGTGGGACGGTTAGTGTGTTAGGTACATAGATGGGTGGAGGGGGGGTGGGGCGGTTAGTGTGTTAGGTACGTAGATGGGGTGGAGGGGGGTGGGGCGGTTAGTGTGTTAGGTACATAGATGGGTGGAGGGGGGTGGGGCGGTTAGTGTGTTAGGTACGTAGATGGGGTGGAGGGGGGTGGGGCAGTTAGTGATGCTTTCGGGTTGAATATGTGGGTGAGACCGGGTTGTGCACTTGCCACATTATAGCTTCTTCTATATATCACCGCTTTTGCAGAGACTATTCAAGTAGTATGTAATGCCCCCGGTTAAGGGTTAAGATGTTTCAAAATAGGAGTGCTGCTGTATGCGGATGATGTGGTCCTGATTTTACAATCCTTTGGTGGGATCAGAAGGGTGATTGCTGCAAGGGAGTCTCCTTGTTAATTCTTAGGATGTGTTAGTAGAATAACCACTCATGGTCTGTGTTAGACTAAATGGGCTGAGCTTTAGGCAGGCTGATTTCTTTGTTTTTCTGGGTGTCCAGCTATCAGTAGATGATAAGTGGGCCGATCAGGCTGAGCGTAGTAGGGGTTTCCTGATCCAGTGGGCAGGGTGTACACCTTCATTTGCACACTGATTTGAGGGGGAAGTGGTAGCCCCATCGATTCAAGTTTATAAAATGGCGGCATGGTATGCTGGAGCTCAGGCATGGGGATATACACCAATTCACATTTTAGAAATTGGAGAAAAAAGCTTTCTAAAAATATAATCTCTTTCCAAAAGTGGACCCAGCCCCCTTTGAGCCTAGGAACAGAACTGCGCCTGATGAGTTGTGCAGCACACCTACAAGCACCTTTTTTTACCTGCACCTTAAGTGATGCTCCGATTTGGCATCAGAGGGTTCTTTGGTAACTTGCAGACACTGGGCAGGGCCCCTTGTGCAAATGGGTTAACCTTATGCAAACCTGCTGCACTGAGCTTGATTTAAGTAATTTCTGGTCCCCGATGTAAGAGTGGAACATTAAAAGCAGGTCTGATGATTAGCCAATGTGTAACTTTCCAGTAGACAGTTGCACTTTAGTTGATCAAAACAACCATAGGGAATGAATTTGCATTGTGCAATTACACAGCCCAAGGGCATCGAGGCGCTGTTATAGAATGTGTTGTTGTCAAGCGCGGACACAGGGATAGAACCTGTGTTGCTTCATGTCGTTTTGCTTCCAAGGCGAGCACGTTGCCACTGAGCTATCCTCCCGGGTGATATCTTACCTTGCTATCGAAGCCCAGGAAGAGAACGCCTTTTACAAAGTTCAGAATTCATATTTCCGCTAGCTGCCTGCACACCCAAATGGAGCCCCACATCCTCTGATAAATATCCACATTGTCCTCATTAAGAAGAAACTGAGTTGCAATTTTCACTGTATTGCCCTCTGCATCCCAAGGCTGGAAAGGAGGTGGATTTAGTGCATTATATCCATAGTGGGATTTTAGGTGCTCTGGTTGCGTTGGGGTGTAAAATGATGCAGCATGCAGGGATGTTTAAAATATTAGGAAATATTTATAGTTAGCTATTTGAATCATGTGTTGAAAATGAGTCATATTTTAAGGGATGTTGTTGTTTGTTTGGCTTTAAGTGTAAATGTGTATTGCAGTAATGAATTTCGTATGCTTTTTGTTTAGGTATGTATCTATCATTTCTAAATAAAGTAATCTGCTGATGTCTAAGCAATATCATTGGGGGACAATTGCCTCTTACTAGAAGACTGCCCCGTGCACATTGCCCAGCATCCACAACTGTGTGCAAGAGTCAGGAAATGTTACAACCGGGTGCAGGTGCAATCAGGCAAACAATGTCCTCCTTCCTATCTTTCTAGCCTGTCCTCTCCACCGTGCCAAAGGTGTAGCTGCTCTGATTCAGAAGGAATTGGTCATAATCTCCCTTTCAGCAATTCCTGCCAGATGAAGCTCTAAACCTCACATATCTTACTGGGCTGAAAGCGGAGCAGAGGCGCGCCATTTTGGTGGACAACCAAGAAGACAGCAATCGTGACTCGTTGCTGCTTGTAGGCAAATCACCATTAATGGCAGGTCTAGTTCTTGAAAGTAATTGAAAATGATCCCACCCTGTGACATGAAACCTTTTATTGCCTCGCTAATGCTCCTCAAAATGCCAACTGATCAGTTTGCCTTTATAGCAGGGGCTATAATGCAACACAAAAACCTCTGGCATTTTTATAACTATTGCAGCAAGTTTGTAACGTCCTCTGTCCGTATTGAGTCCAACTACACCCTATGTGATCTCTCCAATCCACCACTTATTCCCTTATTTATCAAACGCAATTGGAGCATTTGTCTGCACCCACCAATCTTAGTACAATTTCTGTAAATTGTGTGTGGGCTTACACAAGAAAGAGGCTTTCTCCCTTCATGCAGTCTGATCATGTTCTGAGAGAGAAACCAGGACCTTTTAGTAGGTGCAACTGGCACCCCCTTGTTGGTCAACGCTGTATTTTATCTAACTTAGATTTTGAAAAAACTTGACCACCCCTCATAAATAAAAATAAATAGAGGCATGTTGTGCAACATCAACCATCTGGGCTGTGGGCCTCTAGAGGAGCACAACTTAAAAAATGTTGGCCATTCAATAACTAAAAAATAAAACAAACTGCAGCAAAACCAATAATATTCCATGCAAGACCCCCCAAAAGAGATAAGGAATGGTTTCTAGCTACCTTCCCTTGCCCGAGATGTGCATAAAACAGACCTCTCTTGCTGTTGTTCCCCACCCCCGGCTGCCCATAGCCTGCATTACCTCCTTTATCTCCGGCTGAGCCAGAGATCCCGAGTACTTCAGGCTGCCCTTGCCATCTCTCCCCAGCTTCCAACAGCAGGATACATCAGTAGTAGACCATAAAGTGTCACATCTGGTGGTGAGACCCAAGCATGCTGCCCCAATCAATCTCTAGGATGTTGGGAGAGGACTAATATCAGGTGCTAGGACTGCACAGTAGGAGCATACAACTGGCTGAGAGGCAGGAGCGTGGCACATCTGGTGAAGCAACCCAAGCATGCTACCCCAATCTATCTGTAGGACATCTGGAGAGGTATAATATCTGGTGCCAGGACTGCACAGTAGGAGTATACAACTGGCTGAGAGACAGGAGCGTGACACATCTGGTGAAGAGACCAAAACATGCTGCCCCAATAATCTGTAGGACATGGAGAGAGGTATAATATCAGGTACCAGGAATGCGCATAGGACCGTACAACCATATGAGTTACAATGGTTGTAACTCATATGGTTGTACGGTCCTATGCGCATTCCTGGTACCTGATATTATACCTCTCTCCATGTCCTACAGATTATTGGGGCAGCATGTTTTGGTCTCTTCACCAGATGTGTCACGCTCCTGTCTCTCAGCCAGTTGTATACTCCTACTGTGCAGTCCTGGCACCAGATATTATACCTCTCCAGATGTCCTACAAAAAGATGCACATCTCGGAGACCAGACGCAAACTACGTTGGCTTCCAGTCAAGCACAGAATATCCCTTAAAACTCTGGCCCTTACACATAAAGCCAGGGCCAACCTTGCACCAGCCTACCTCACCAACCAACTTACACCTCACACTTCTTCAAGACCACTTAGAGCAGCACAAGCTAACACTATGTCCATACCGAGATTTAAACTTCATAACTCGGGTGGTGCTAGCTTCCCTGTACAAGCCTCTAAATTATGGAACACAATACCTGCGCTTTTGCGTGCAGAACCTTCATTTAACCTATTTAAACATAACACGAAGTGTTGGCTTCACAACATGGACTCTTTGACACCCTAACCGCCTGATCCCAGCATGATCGACTGTCACTGGCACACTTTTGTAATTAATGTACTTATACTAGACTATGTATATATGCATTTGCACGACTAAGTTTGTACCCACCTGTAACTGCAATGTAACGTAACCCTTATTGACTGATTTCAATTGCAACTGTAACCAGATCTAACTTATGCGCCCGTATGCCCCTGGGCCTGGCTGCGCTTTATAAATAAATAAATAAAAATATAAATAAATAAATACAATACAACTTGCTGAGAGGCAATAGCATTGCACATCTGGTGATGTGACCCAAGCATTCTGCCCCAATCAATTTGTAGGACTTTGGGATAGGTATAATATCAGGTTCCAGGACTGCACATGGGGCCGTACAACTGGCTGAGAGGCAGGACCATGACACATCTGGTAAGGCGACCCAAGCATGCTGCCACCGAGAATCTTTAGGACACTGGGAGAGGTATAATATAATGCGCCAAGACTGCGCATAGAACTGTGCCACTTGCTGGGAGGCAGGAGCGTGGCACATCTGGTGATGCGACACAAGCATGCTTCCCCAATCAATCTCTAGGACATTGGGATAGGTATAATATCAGGTTCCATGACTGCTCATAGGACGATACAATTGGCTGAGAGGCAGGACCGTGGCACATCTGGCAAGACGATGCAAGCATGCTGCCCCGTGCAGTAGAACGTACACCTTTCTGAGAGGTAGAAGCGTGGCACATCTGGTAAAGCGACCACAGCGTGCTGCCCCAATTAATCTGTGGTACATTGGGAAAGGCATGATTTCAGGTGCTAGGCCTGTGCAGTAGGACCGGTGAGAGGCAGGAGTGCAACAACCAGACCCTACTAAAAGAGCAAGACGAACAGCCGGCTTGGTGTGAGAGGCCCACTGGAAACAGACCATACTACGTCAGGTTCTGGACATTTGGGTCCCAACACGCCTTAGTCAAGACTGTGAAACCGAGGGCACCTTTGGCTGCCAGTCACAATCTGGAAGTACATTGTGCCACTGATGGGAACAATCACCCACCAACGTGGCCCCTTGCCGCCTAATTGCACCTCTTGCAATTTGGGGCGCAGGCTTCCCGTTCTACCTCCTGATTTATCTAGATGAAGCATTGCTGTTAAATAGAACACACGCCGGACTGCAGCGTCAGTCAGGTGCTTCCACTGTGGAAGGTTAGGCTAGAGCTATTGAATGCCGTAGACAAGAACAATTTCCTTTTTGTAAAAGTTTTTTCAATCACCGAGGGCAACAGATTGTATATGCCTCTGTGTGTTTATGGTCATGTCGACTGCATGGCCATTCAGAGACTTGGAGCAAAATGGTATTTCTATCTAATTGGAAGTTTCCAGTTTTCAGCGAGCAGGATTCTTTTTTTTATTTTTTATTTTTATAATTGTTTTAGTTGAAATTAATCAACCTTTCAATATTTACATTTTTATCGTAACAAAAATAGTTTCACTTTAACATTGTTTAAAAACAAATCATACATTTAAAATTATACTCTACATATAAGCAAGTAAATCTTAGGTGATCATACTGTTATTACTGCATTTCTTAGCATTTCTTGGCATTGTATTCTTACATCACAAGCAGTTCATCAGGCTTTTTGCTGCATTAACATAAATTAAAAAGAAAAAAAAAAAGAAAAAAAAAAAAGAAATGAGTTGGTAATTCATTAGCAGTTTAACCCATTCAAGGGTCTTTCGAGGGCAATGTCAATTGTAAACTATTCAAAAAATTCACTGTCGCAATCTGCAGCACTGGAAAATCATTGCTTAGAATTATTGTCCAACAGTTGGTATATTGCACATTACCCAAAAATTTGCAGTGTTTGTCATAATGAGTTTGCCTCAAGGGATACAATACTGGACATTCGTTAATTAGATGTTCAAGAGTTTCTGATATTTCAACATCATTACAGAACCTACATATATTACCATGTGGCTCCAATTGTTGTCGTTTAACCAAAACTTCCCTGACTGACCACAAGTTGAAACGTAATCGCATTATTGACTGTCTGTATTGTGGCGATGGTGATCTGAATAGATAAGATGCAAGTATACCCAATTTTTTTGGAGGAAATCTACTGAAGGTTCCTTCTTTGTATTGCACACACTTATCGCATGTGTTAATCCAATCTAAATTGTAAAGCATCCTTTTTACTTTATCAGGATTTAACATCAATAGATCTATACTAACATCTATATTTGTTAGTATTTTACATACATATTCAATCCAATTCACCATAAAGGGATGTCTGGTGGAAAACATGTCAGTGGATAATAATCTCAATACGCTGTTTACATTAGTTGAAATTAAACACTTTCTGAACTTTGAACAACACCTCCAGTTGTATAGCGCTTGTGATGACACCAACCCCAATTTGTATCTTATCCATACATGTGGGATACAGTTAGGTATTTGCAGTATTCGTCTCCAAAACAATGCCTTCCACTTATTGAATTGAAAGTTTGTTGAAATTTGAAAAGATTCTAACCCATATAAAATTGCTGGAACAGCCTTTTGTTTCCAGTACGACCATGCAGGTTTGATAGAGAACTTTCCATATCTGTGCATTATTATATTTGTTTGTGATACAGCGGTGTTAATCTTCATTTCAATGTTCTTTATCTGTTGTTTATTACTCAGGGCACCTTCAAAGCAAGTGCCCAAATAGGTATACATTGAGACTTGTTTTAGTTGTACTCTATTCACTGCCCAGTTGAACTGTCTCTGGGCACCTTTGATTGGAAAACCAGCTACGACTTGGGTCTTTTCGTAGTTTACTCTCAGCTCATTTTGGATTATGTATTCTTGAAAAGCATATAACAGTTTTTGCAACCCTACTTGTGTTTTTGAAAGCAAAACTAAATAATCTGCATATAATAGGTGTTTTATAGCAATCTTTGCAATTTTGGGTGAATCGGATTGCACCTCACTTAAGGCTTGTTGGAGATCATGAATGTAATAATTAAATACAGAAGAGGCTAACGAGCAGCCCTGCTTCAATCCTCGGGCTGTGTGTATTTCTTTCGATAGTACACCATCTAACGATAATCTGACACGGATGGATGTATTTGTGTGTAATTCTTGAATGATAGTACTTATAGTATGTGGGCACTTGTCCCTAGAAAACTTCTCAAACAGTTTGACCCTTGAAATAGAATCAAAGGCGGAGTGTAGGTCCACAAATGCAAGAAATAACGGTTGACTAATGTGGTTACACTGAGCCTTTATTGTATTTTTGCACAGTAGGTTGACCTGTGTCCCCATTCCACTCACAAACCCGGGTTGATTGGGATCTCGGAAATTGTTGTCACTTGTCCAGGCATTAAAGTCTTTTAGGAGTAGCTTCTTGAACATTTTTCCCGGCGCATCTAATAGCTCAATCGGGCGATAATTTTGGGGAGACATGCAATCACCTTTTTTGAATACTCGTAGTATTAATGACATTTTCCATGATTTTTGGATTTGTTGATGGATGATTATTTGGTGGAAAATGTGGTATAGAATTTGGGCCCATTCAGTTGGATTTTCCTTGAACATGTGATTTGTCAGACCATCCGGGCCTGCAGCTCTAGATGTGCTGGCCCGACTGATAAGCTCTTCAATATCAGACATATCAAAGTTCATCCTCCACTCACCGTTGTTCGTGGGCTGGGTCAACGATGGAAGGAACTTTGGATCGTTATATAATTCGGTAAAATGTTCTACCCACTTATTTTCACTAATCACATTTAATTGTGCATCTATCTGTGCGTCGGAGATCTGATTGAGTAGTTGCCACATTTAGGCAGAATTCTTATTTGCTATTGCCTGTTCCATGCGTTCACCATCGTTTTGAAACATGAGATGTTTATGGGATTTTAACCAGATTTTATATACACATTTGGTATTATTCAAAGCTACTTTACAGTTAGGCAGGCGGGCGACTATAATGCTTCGTCGCAGCCTGTGATAAGCTGTTCTTTTCATAGCAATTTCTGTGTCAAACGTATGTTTGTATCTAGGGCGACCATGTTTCAATACAGTTAGAGTATTGGTGTAACAATCCAATAATTCATCATAGGATTTAGGTGATACTCGATCCACGTTTCCTTCCAGGGTAATCCTATATGAAGTGAGTTTTGGAATTGTCCATCTTTTTCTATTTTGGGCCATATTCAAAATTAAGTTTTGACAAGAAGTATCCACTCTAGGGGATGGAAGTGTGGTCATAATTGTTAAGGCCAACATTTTATGATCGCTAAATGGAAGAGCAATAATCTGCAGCATTTGTAAATATTTAAACAGAATTTGATCGACATATATGTAGTCGATGGTAGAAGCTGAGTTGTTTCGAAACCATGTTGTGCTAAGAGGGATGTCAACATGAATAGCTCCATTTACCATTATAAATTGCCTTTCTTCCATGAAGGCAGACCAGGTCTGAGTTTGCTGATGGTGGCGTTTTGAATTGAAACAGTCCAGATTGATATCACCTAGTAGGACGGTATGTGTGATTTCATTTGAAAGGTGTATCAAATGCATCATACGTTCTAAACCCGCATAAACGATTTTGTCGTTAAGAGCTGCTGGGTTCCGATATATATTTATCAAAGCAAATGTTTGTAAACCGCATTTGATTTTTACTAATAAAATGTGGTCCCCTTCAAAATTCCATTTTTCAATAGCAAGTCCAGCTTTTAACTCCACCGCCACCAACAAGCCAGAAGCGGGTCTACCTCCAGTCGTTCTTGCGGGTAATAATACAATTTCATAGCCATCCCAAATTGGTACACTTGTTAACCATGTCTCTTGTAGAGCGATTATTTGATTATTCATGTGGAAACATGGATATTGCAGTTTTCAAATGAGCATTGCCCCTTGAGTTCCAGCTGGCAATATGTAATTCTTTGAGCAATGCTGACATTAATGGTTACTGATGATGTTGTAAGTGCATATTTACATCTCTAGTGTCAGGGGCATGATTACGTTGGTAAATATTTGGTTTATGGGTGATTGCATGTGTATTACCCATTCTAGCTCTGTCTTCAGCCAAAAGGAAACCTAATTCAAACAGATCCATTTTTGCTTGCCATATGAAGTTGGCTACCACTCCCGATGGTATCCAAAGACGAACTATTGAGCGATTTCTCTCAGCAATAAACTCAATTTGCTCAATGTTTTGGGAGGCAATATCCCGCAAGATGTTTAGAACACTTTGATGGTTTAGGTCGTAACTTGAGTGTCCATTTTCTCTGCATTTAAGGATAAATGAATGATGTTTGCTGTTTCTTACTTGCAACGTTTTCTTTGCACTGAATGGTAAATTATCAAAATAGCCATCTTCCTTTCTAGGTGATTGGCTATATTGACATGGCAAACCTTCTGTTAATTCTTGCCTTAAAGCATCAGAGTATCTAGTCGGAGGTACCAACACTGGGGTAGTTTTCACTTCTGGTTGACTGTACTCTGTTATGTGCTCTTGGCACAGATGCATCTATCAATTGATCAGGCTCTTGCAGATACTTTTCAATCATAGTTCTGATTACTTCAGATGGATCATTAATGTTTTTGTTTGGTATAATCAATGTCGTTTCTTGTATTGCACTGAAAGATACTGTTTTTTTGTGGATATTCCCAGTATTTCCCAACATAGTTTGCATTGAAGGAGTCGCACTCAACAGTTCCTTACTTGATGTCCCGCTGTCTAATGTGGGAAATTCCACATGAGTCATTGTGTCTATAAGCCAATTCAAAGGGGAGTGTACTGGAGGTATTATCAGCGCATGTGTCTCCCCTGCAACTTCAATTCCAGATTGTGATACAGGAATCAGCGTTATTACAGGAGGGTTTTTTCCTCCTTTATCATCATTGCCAATTATCGGTTTTGTTGTATTCTGTTGAATAACCGACAACGGGGCAGTGCCTCCAATTGCCTGGGAAAAAAGCACTGAGTGTATTTTTAGGTCTCTTAATGTTCGTCATGTTTTTTTATTTTTTTCACTATCGCTCTCGGACCTTTAATCTTACTTTTAACATTTTTTTTCTTCTGACTTGGATGCGCTGGCATATTTGTCACCACATTACCTTCTGTCATAGCCATCTCTACTACATCATTATTATCTGAGAGATCAACATATGATGTTTCTTTTCTTGTGGAGCTCTCAATAGACACGGGAGGAGCTATGATGAGCAAATAACCTCTTAAAACACTGGAAGTGCAGGGACATAATTAGACTGATTTTTTGCTAATATTTGTTCCATTCGTTCATGTAGTAATGTATGATTTTCCTCAATTTTTTCGGCCATTTTAGTCAGATTTAAAGATTGTGATACTAATCTGTGATCAAGAACCTCAAAGAGTTTTATTAGCGCCACTTCCGCTTTATATGCATGCGAGCAACAAGTGGGCAGGACAGCGCTTAACTGAGGATTTATCTTATTGTTGGTCCTTGGTGTAGGCTTTGCAAAGGAGGGTAAATTAGAGCCAGAAATTGATGATCGTGAGCAGACAGGCTGTTCTATTGACTCTTGAAGTAGCGTATTTTTAACAGCTCTATCTTCCATGATAGAAATTGGTGACTCGCACGGGCTCGCATAGATGGAAATGCCAGAGCGATCGCCGCAGTCGGCCGGATAAGGGATTGGGGATAATAGCGGCGGTCTATTATATTTGGAGTGCACACCATAAGCTTTTAGTGACTTAAGTATAGTCTGGTCTGAAATACCCCAGGGCTTATGGTTTGTCATAGTTGTGGATTCCAAAGCACAGTTGACAGCTCTGACTTCGAGAGTTTGTCAAATCTTTTACCTCAGTCTGAGACGTTGCAACAGCCATATTTGTTTGACAGTCACAATTGGGGGCTGGCAATATCTCTGACGGAGCCTGGGGGGCCTTGGAGGAAAGCATGGTGCATACATTTGTTTTCTGTCAGTGCAGGTGGCATTTTGGATTTTAAGTTATATATTGAAAAAGCCATCTGTTTATCACAAGAGTAAGATCTTAGAGTGCAAGTACCTCACTTGGACCGTTCGGCCGCCTCGGCGAAGTGGCAAAGCGGTACTTACGAGTACTTGCTCGTGTGTGCGCGCGCTGTGCGTGGGTGAACGGCCTGATATAGCAGAGGAGCTTGGGAAGAGCCCAGCAGCCAATCCTCACGGGGCATTTTTTTTTTAATGAAATGCCAATCAAGCTCACGGAAAACAGTCACTGAACGCTAAGAAAACAGAAAACAGTCGTCAGAACTGGAAGCAGCTGCAGCAGTAATAATGTCCAGCTGCTAAGTTCAATCACCTGTTTTACACGGATGATGGGGCTTGTGAAGTCCTCTTAAGCAGGCAAATGTGGATAGGAGCAGCAAAGTCCAACAAAGTCCAGAGCACACAGCAAAGCGGTACTTACGAGTACTTGCTTGTGTGTGCGCGCGCTGTGCGCGGGTGAACGGCCTGATATAGCAAAGGAGCTTGGGAAGAGCCCAGCAGCCAATCCTCTGCAGGGGGCGTTTTTTTAATGAAATGCCAATCAAGCTCACGGAAAACAGTCACTGACCGCTGTTTTACACGGATGATGGGGCTTGTGAAGTCCTCTTAAGCAGGCAAACATGGATAGGAGCAGCAAAGTCCAATAAAGTCCAGAGCACACGGCAAAGCGGTACTTATGAGTACTTGCTCGTGTGCGCGCAGGATTCTGGTGTAAATAAACTACGACCACGTGAGCACATATGCAAAGTGTGTGGCACTACATTAGTTACTCATGCATGCACACTTAAATGTAAATATTTTTTATTTTATACCCATTTGCACTGACCCTTGGATGGTTATCATCTCCGTTGTTGTATATCTTGGGAGGTTTGGAAACCTTCACCTCAGGATTCCGTTTTAAAAAAAATAATATATTTCTTTATTTATATAGCACACCGAGCCCTGAGGCAAATGGGCGCATTTCTTACAAAAACATATGTTACACTATTACAAACATTAGGATGAAATATAAAAGTAGCTACTAAGCATAATTACACACAATATCAAGGAAGTGCAGTCAAGGAAGGATAGCAGGTAAAATCAACAAATCAACAAACGTGGAGTAGACGGTGCAGGCAAGCAGAGACATTGGCCTTTCGTTTTCTTCCAAAGTCGAAGCCCTATTGCTACACACTTGAGGCTGTCACTTCAGACTCCAGAAAGTGCAGCCCCTTCCCGGGAGATTGCACTTTTGTTAAATGATTGTTCATGTTTAAAAGAAAACCTTTACTGTATTCACAATGATAGAAAAAACATAAATTCATCAAATGTCAATATTCACAAGCATAAAAAGAATAAGTACATAAAATTTCATTACACAATCCAAACCTTAAAATCAAGAATTTAAAATGTGTTAAAAAAAAATCACAATGAATCACATTAGGTCCAAATTCAAAGATTTAAAAAAACCCCACCATAGACAACCCATCAGCTCGGTTCAAAGAATTTATGCAGCGTTTCCAAAGCTCTTCATCATTTAGCCATTCAATTTTGGTAAGTATCTTACTCAGGAAGGCCATTCTCTAAGTAGTTAGGGCAGGGTACTAGAGTATTAAATGCGTCATACTCTCCTGCTCCGTTTCACAAAATCTGCAAAGAGCATCGATTTGTGTGATCTGCCCTCTTCTTCGGAGAGTCTCTTTAATAAGCAGAATATTGAACCTACAATTTATCAGGATAGTCCTAAAACAGCGATTTGGAAACAGATTTAAGTAGGGTACCAGGCACCCTCATCTTTGGTGTTCTTCTCTCAAGTGTACCATAGAGGGATAAGCGTGGAAAGCATCAATTGTGATCCGGTCGGGGGTTAGGAGCAGGTCCTCCAGTTCCAGATTCAATTCACTCAGCATATTTTCACAGCAACATTTCAATTGCATTAGATACCCATAATTCCCTCCAGAAGATACACCCATCTCCATACAGTTTCTCACTAAACCATACAGTGTATTTACCTGAGCGCCCATAATGCCCCTAAATAGAGCTAACATTCTCCAGGTAACTCTTACTCTCAAGGAGAGAAGCCCCAGCTCATACCGGCTTGCTGGCAGCGCGACTGAATTAGGAGGGGCTAAAACTCACGGCCAAATAGTTGCTTCCACACGGTCTATGGTTCGGTCCATGCCATCATTCCACAATTCAAGGCCGTAAATCAACTTATGTACAATCTTTCCTTCATAGAACGAGATTGCTGGCCTAATTGAAAATGTACCAAACTTCCTATCGAACCTCACCAGTTGACTCGCTAAGCAATTTGCCTTTTGGATTAAATGGGCGCTTTTGCAGGTTGAGCATTTATCTAGAAACCCAAATGCACAGCACTCCTTGCACATTCAATCCTTGCACCTGCAAAGGTCCAGCAGACTTTAGCCTTTTTCCTTCCCCTCGACAACCTATAGATCTTTGTCTTACTAGGATTAATCAATAAATGATTGTCGGTCGCATAACTCTCAAAAGCCCTTAACAATCGCTGCAGGCCAATTCTAGTGTTGCCGAAAAGAAGGAAATCATTGGCAGAGGCCAGACATGCCACTTTTTCCCTGCCTACTCTCGGTGAACCGAGAGATGCAGACACTACGTTTTCCTGGATATCTGATACATGCACTCCTGCCTAAGTCCTGAGCTTGCAGGAATCCTTTGTGACTGATCACATTTGCGATTCAACTTTACTCTGATACCAGTCTTACCATGGAGCTTCATAATCAATTTAAAAAGACTTCTCGGTAACCCCCCCAAGTGTCCAACTGCTACCACAGTTTACTGCGATCAACTCGATTGAAAGCTGCCGAGAGGTCAATCAAAGCCATATATGTGCAGCCAGTATCATCCCCCATGCCGCATCCTGCGAAGTCCTCAAGACACATCCATTAATGTTCGTGGGATGCCCCTTTCGAACGCCAGTCTCTAGTTTATTAAGACCCCCACAGGAAGAGCCCAATCTTGCAAGTGCTTTAATAATAAAGAGGCAAATACCTTGCTGACCGTATCCAATAAAGAAATTGGTCTGTAATTGCTTCCATCACACTTCGCCCCTCTCTTATAAATAGGCACCACCAAAGCTGTATGCCAAGTTTCAGGTATGGTGCTAAGGTGCACCACACTCTTAAACAAGATCTGGAGAACATTAGCATATGTGGCCAGGTTTCCTTTAAGAGTATTTTTCATAAGGCCATTAGGGCCGGAGCACGCGCACGCGTGCTCAGGTGAATAACCTTTACAATGTCTTCAGCTTCAAAAAGCATATGACAAATCACCTTCTCACTCAATGGATCTCTCAAAGTCCACAGGTTGTGCAACCAAGCCCACGGAGTGCACATTTTCAAAGTAACCCACCCAAACGGTTTCAGCTACTGCATTTACTTCTGAGATAATAGATTAAATATCCTGTCCGATTGCCAAAATACCCACAAGGTCGACATCCCTCGTTATAACAATGTTTAACATTGCTTGCGCATCGTTCTGCAGGAGTTCAGCCCCTACAAATGTACAGTAATTCTGATAACGTTGTCTAATCAATCTTGCCCCCTCATACTACATGTCGTTCATTTCTTTTTTCGCTGCTGCTCCCTTTCCCTTCATGTTCTTAAATGCAGCTCAGCTGATTATTTTCCTGTGTCATTTGCGTGTCTTGCTCCCTCTCCTAAGAAAGTTCTGCTATTTTTCTGTACTTGTAAATCTTCCCTCCAGGTTCCAAAATGCAAGGCATCTTTTCTCTTCTCAAAGTGAACCTCACTGTAGCTCGAGAGCCTTGAGCCACCCTCTCCTTTCTGATCTGCACTTGCAAACCTTCATTCCTAGATCCAGACTGATGTTAGATTGTCCTTCCAATGTGATCCTCGATCCAGATTCGACTCCAAGTTCCAAAATGCAAGACACTTAGATTGCTTCTCTGCTCAAAGTGAACTTCGCCTTAGCTTGCCCTTTAAAAAGGAATCTCGATCCAGATTTCAAGGCGCAAAGCCTGTTACTCTTTTCTGATTGTTCAATTGCTGCTGTGCCTTTTGTAATCTGACCAAAACCGTCACCGACTCTGTACTCGTTACTGACAGTGAAACAGACAGACTTTTGCCAAGTACCTCAATTTCTGCTACCAATCAGAATTGACCACTGTAAACAAATATAATGGAAAGGTTGTGACCAACAATAACAGTAAATATCTCCTGAATATGCCGTTGTACAAAGAAGGCCCGCAGCGGCCAGATTTTGATGAGTGTGGAATTGTGGAGAAAGGTGAACATTCTGTCAGTGTGAAAATGTGCATGATTACTGTTGTTTGCACACAATGTTACTTAACTAGTAATGTGGGGAATTGCATGTTTTGCGACACTGCGTTAGTGTGTGTAAATGGCACTGTTTGTTTTGCTCCACATTTTCTGACAGACGTCCTTAGTTATGGCCTTTTTTGTATTTGTGCAAAGGTGTATTTTGAAGGTATTTCAAATCAAAGTGATCTTTTTTTATTTTGGGAGGACGTTTTATGTTGTGCTTCATGTTGCAATGTTGTGTAACATGAAGGACAACGCAACAGTGCACCAATCTCTCTAAGGGCGATATTGCAGGCCTTCACCACCGATACAGAGAAGCCTAAATCTACTTAACAAAAGGCCAATTTTTTCGTCCAATCACACTACAGGATTAATGTGGTCAGCATTGCAATTCATTTCACTCAAAGCATGTGGGCACAGGAAAGGAGTCCTCAGCGATGACTCCAAAGAGTAAGCCCTGCCACCTGAGAACAAAGACGAGAATGGTTTAGCAAGGTGCCAAGTTGGAGAAGTCGTAGTAATCATCTGTGCTTTCCCGTCTCCTCCCACTCCAACGCGCCTGCTTGTAATGGCTTACCAAGCACCCACCTCCCCTCATGCTGAGGTTCCATGTCATTTCATCACGGGATGTTTTTTCGCAGGGTTTATTTACCGTAATTTTTTTTTTTAAAACCCTTCGAATTTGTTTTGTTTTTTTGTGGGGGTTCTCCCCCAAGCCCCCATTTTCAAAAAAATTAGATGGTTTAAAAAAACAAAAAAATGTGCAGTAAAAAACCTGCGAAAAAACATCTCGTGACGAAAGCACGTCGTACCCATGCTGAAGAGTTTAATTTACTTATTTTATTGAGCATTTGTTAGGAGCTTTATACAGCAGAATTGTGTTTCAAGGTACCACAAGGCTTAATGGGAAGAGAACAGAGGAGAGAAAAAACATTGGCAAAACAGAAAATATACTGTCGTGGTCCTTCTAGGACTTGTGGTATTCCAAGTGCAGTGAAGAGAAGTGCAGGAGGTAGGGATGGGTGGGGGGGGGCAAGGAATACACAACTGCTGGTAGGGGGCCTGGGAGGCTAGTGTCAAGGGGAGCCAAGGAGGAAACCTCAGATTAAGTGCTAGTGTGGGCGCCTCCCAAGGGTGGGAAGCAGAGCCGCCATGCAGGGGTCCCCAGGGGCAGTGCAGTGAGGGGGAGGTGCTGGTATCGCCTGAGTAGAAGGGCCTGGTATCCTGTGAGATTCCTGGGGACCAGGCCATCAGTCTCAGCAGCAGTGCAGTGATTAGCAGGGAAGGAAAAGAGGGAACGAAGTAGAGAAAAGCAGATTTTTGAGCAGTTTCCGGAACTTAAGGAGGCTCGACTCAAGTCTGAGAAGGGCTGAGAGCCTGTTTCATAGGGAGTCACCAGCCAAAGAAAGAGAACTTGCCTCACTCTCTGCTTGGAGAAGCGTTTGACAACCAAAGAGTGAGTAAGAGGAGCGGAGGGCTCTGGCAAGGGAGTATTTACGGAGGGAAAGTTGGATATTGCGTGATCCCAGGCCCCAGAAAGCCCTGTGGATGAAGCAGTGGGTTTTGAATGTGATCCTTGCAGCCACAGGGGAGCAGGTGGAGAGATTTCAAGGCTGGGGAGATATGGTCCCTGAGCTTGAGACCAAGGATATGTCTTGCAGCCCTATTCTGGATTAGCTGGCGGGGGCATAGGGAGGAGAGAGGGAGGTTAAGAAAGAGGCTGTTGCGTAGAACAATAGAAATTGAAAAGGCCTTCCTACCTGGCCTGAGCTCTGCTACATTTGTAGTGAACTTAATGAATTTGTTTACAGGCTTCAGTTATGTTGTAAGAAGACCTGACTCCAGCAACCAAACCAAGTGGCCCTGCACCCACCAAATGTAGAACTTCCAGAAGCTTCAACAGTGGTGGCACAGCTGCAGAGGTCAAAGTGGGTGGGAACAAAAGGGTACAATGTTCCCTTAGTTTTGGGGAAAATCGTTGATTGTTCTCTTACTTTATAAGATCCAGAGCACCATTCCAGGAGGCAGTGATGGACAACTTTATTTATATATTTAGTAAATGCTTCCCTATTGGGGATTTGAAGCTGGGTTGTGCTGGTAACACTCCAGTGACACACATAGCTGAGTTATCTTGCAGGTGCTAGGTGGCTGTTGATCCTTTGTATAGCCTTCGTGGGACATAACGCTTGTTGTCAAGCAGTAACAAAGCCTCGTTTTCTGCACTGAGATGTTCCTTCTGCAATTACTCATGGATTGCTGCAGACACAGTGTCTGCACAGATAATTGATTGGGGTGTGTGGTTATAGCCCTAGGCATATCCCTTAGAAGGTGGGAATGGTGGGTGGTTGGAAGGGGAGGCTGCTTGAAGCTGCATGCTTTGAGGGACAATTACCAACTTTTTTTGTGTTCTCATCTGTCTTGACCTCTTAAGTGCCAAGTGTAAAGACCAGAGGGGGGGGGGTCTACACTTCCGCTCTCTATATGGTAGAGGGGAGGCACAGAGGACCCCAGCCAAGATTCTCTATTATGGTAGCAATGGACGAGCAATTAAGGCCTAGCTTCTCAGGAGGTGATGCGAGCTGGTTCTTAAGTACAGTGTAGTCCCCAAGCACCCACAAAAGAATGTCCACACACTGTATCGGTTACAACACAGTCTTTATATAATTAATGTTCAAAGGTATATACAATATCACGATAACTCACTTTGTACTCCGAAAATCAGCAATGGTAAATATATACAGTTTCTAAAGTGGTACCACTAACGTTATTAGATCTCATTAAAGTGCATACGGTCAGAACGACACACAGATCAGGATAAAGAGGAAACCAACAGTAGATGGAGGAAGGAAAGCAAGATGGTTGAACAATTGGCAGAATACTGGCCCCTACCACTAGACACAGTTCTGTGTGCAGATCCCCCCCACCTGGTCAACCTGTAGAAGAAAGATACAAGCCCAGTCCCTATATTATTCCCACTAGACTTTCCAATAGTTTTGCAACCCCAAAGTACCTTGGCGTTGTAGCGTTTCATGTCGGGGAATCGCCAGCCCTTTGAGTGTCCTTCCTTTCAGGCAGAAGTCACGGGTCGTCGAACGTCCGACGGAGAACAGGTCGAGCTACGACGGTGAAGTGGCCGCGTTGTTCCTGGCGGTGCTCGTTGATGGGGAAGTGTAAATGTCCTGCAAGGAAGAGGCGTGCGGGGCACCTTGGTGTCGATAGTTCTGGACCGCAAAGAGTTGAAGAACTGTGGCCCAGCAAGGGCGTTGAGTCGTCGGCGTCTCTGTGGTCTTTGGGTGGCGGGAAACCCACCGGTGGATGCTCCTCGGCACGTCAACGGTCAGTCCTTCTCCAGCAGAATACAGCAGCGACGATGCGGACGAGAGCGTCCTTGGATCAATGAAGTTCTTAGGCAACGGGAGCACGGCGGCTCCAGTCGGCGACGGCGGTCATCGATTGTGGCGGACAACAGTCCGGGCGCTTCTCTTTGGAGTTCCGCAGCAATCCCCGTATCGGGTCGGCAGCCTGTCGAAGGTCTGTCTAGCAGGGAGCTTAGGCAAAGATCCGCTGTGCACGATGGTCCCTCGTAGCTCGGGAAGAGGGTGCCTTACCAGGTCCTCTCTGGGTCAGTTCTTGAAGCACAGCAGCTTTCAGATTGCGAAGGAGAGCAACAGCAATTCTTCTCGTCCAGCAGGGTTTCAAGATCAAGCTTCAGTTACTCGTCGTAGTGGTCTTCAGCTTCTGAACACGATTCCTAGCAGTGAGAGGTCCCCAGATATACTGTTGATCTCCCATTCATTCCTCTGGGTCACACTCAAGCAACCAATCAGGCACACGGGGCATTCAGACCATTCACTTCTCTCCAGACACTCACAACAAGTTATGCGTATTGGAACAAGTACCGAGCCATTCAACACTCCAAGCTGCATTCATACCAGTTTCGGGCAGGACTGTCTCAACCATTGTGTCCACCACCAGATACTAGACAGCCACAACATAGAATGTATATTCGTCACACACCCCATTCTCCCGGGTCCTACCTACAGGCGTACCCACAACATATGGTCGTTGAGAAGGCTCCAGCCAGTCTGGTCGGCACCTCCCCACACTACCATATATGGAACTTCCACCCAACAGCCAGTCAGGGGGAAGGGACAGAGGCAGGGCTTCCCGGAACTTCAGGAAGATCAAGGTAACAGGTGATGGAAGGCAAGAGGCCATGGGGGCCATTTTGTCTCCATCCGGAATCTACCGATTCCAATGACGGCCTGGGCATCCCAAAATGGAGGACGCTCAGGGCACCTGACATTTCAGCACATAGCTGCCACCATCTCGTACCCTGCTCTGTGGGTCACACACAAGTGCCCAAAAACATACACTAGGGGCCAGGGTTGCACCCCTACCCATGGGTGCCATCCCATGAGTCTGTTCACCAAACAAAAAGAGAGAGAGAGCTGCACCGCCAGGAGTCCCACATGAACTCCTGCGCGGAAAACGCGACAGAACACACAATAAAAAGCAGTAAAGGACAAGGATACGGCGGCCCTGTCCCTCTGATGCATTTCCAGCATCACACCAAGGATGAGTATGCTCGTCCTTTTTGCATAGACTTGCATAATAGCCTTTTAGTTAGGTGCAGCCGAGATAAGAATGGTATGGTGTTTGAATTGTGGAGGTGTTGAGTATGGGGTCACTGGGGAGTGGGGGGGCAACCGGTGTGGGAGTAGAAGGGGGCATGGCAGGGGAACATAGTTCCACTACTTTTGTTTGTTACACTTCGATCACTGTACAGTTGTCGTTATGATACTCTTAAATTGCAGGTCAGTTCTCATATGTCCAGCACAAAAACAACAGAGCATTTCCTAATCCATTGTCCCAAACAACTGAAAAATGACGGCCCTGCTCTTCTCTCCTCCAAGAGTTCAAAGGGGGCCATTGCCAACAGAAGTCAATGTACCAAGTGACTTTGTCATGAGAGTCTACTTAGTCAACGCGTCTGATAAAGCAAGAGTGCCGACACGTGTCCTTTAGGCTGGAGAGGAAGTCTTGACAAAACCACAAAATGAGTTCAGGAAGTGAGCATTTCTCCTTAAGCAAGTTAGTGCTACTGTATAACAACAAATACTGTAACCGGCGTGACAAAAATGATCTGTGAAATGCGACTTTCAATCTTTGGCCTATTTGCTTTAATCTCTGTGGGTGGTGAATGGAGGACGAGTGGTAATAATATCAGCATTACCAAGATGTCCAAGAGAGCACCACACTCAGAGTGGATACCGGGGTGAGAGCGTGGCTCCCGCTAGGCAGCACCGGGGAAGAATGGCGGAGACGAGTATCATGGCATCTCAGTCACATGCAGCATATTGTACAGAGCCAGGGTCCCAGAGGAAGAGTGCGGCGAGAAATGGCAGCAAAAGAGAATACAAAGGATAAGTCTGACAGGAGAGCCCGGAGGAACATCGCACAGTGAACATGGAACTAATCCTGAAAATCCAGGACTGTACAAGAAATGTGACGGCTCCGGTGTGTGTGTGTTGCCATAATCTACTGATCCACCTCACAACGTCTGATCCTGCTGGTTGCCTAGTGTGATGTATCCAATTATTTCCCATTGATGGCACTGCATTTAGTCTACATTCACACCCTTATGGATGAGAGCCATTGAGGGTTATTCCTTTCCCCTTCCTGTCCTGCATGCACGCATTCTGGTCACCGAGGAAGCACTGCACCAGATTTCTCACTTAAACTTCACACGGCACAGGGGATTGCAGCAATTCGATAATAGCAGAACGGTTTCATTAAAAAGGATTGTACCTGGATTTCCTGGACCAGCAGGAGTCTGATGAAATGTGTGGAAGTGGACAGTGCATTGGAGGACACGTTGATTGGCATGGTGGCCACCAAGGAGGACTCCTCTATGTGCTTTCATGCCTGATGGCCATAACCCGTATTCATAGCATGGGGCCATGTGAAACTCGAGTGAACCAAGATGGATCTCGGGTTTCTGCGCCTTTCACTGCACCCATGCAGCGAATTCTTAATCATCTACTCCGTGTTCTGAGATGGATTAAAATCCAGGACAAGGAATGTGACCAAGCAATGGATTTCATTAGAATCAACCTGTAAGAAGACTTCACCCAAACTCTCTATAGTTGTCTAAACCCCTTCCACTGTTAAGAGTTTGCAGCATAGTGTTGTGATCATTAATACTGTTGCAATATCTTTTAGGATGTAAGTTCTATTCAAGCAATATACACTGATGAGGGGTATTGTCTGCAGCATCCATTGGGCCCAAGTGCCTGTCTAGAGAGGCAGGGGTCTTACACAGGCCCTCTGATCCGTACTATTAATTTATCTGGCGATACCTGTTTCAGGGCAATTTATCAACCCACCCCAAATAACAGGTGCATAATTATAAACCTTTATTTTAGGTCATTGCAAACCTGGGAAGCCATATTCTAATGGTGTTAATATACACCAATCTCACTTCCCCTCTCTAGGGCAAGAAACAGGCTGATTTCCAATAAGAACTGATTTCATTTCCAACATAGAAATTGGAATTCACCAGAGCATAGCTCGCCTTGGAAGTTAAACGAAACGCAGCAGAGGTGGTTCGCTCCCCGGTCCGCGCTTAGAAAACTCTGGGTATTAAGCATGTTATAAATAACCTATCATATCATATCCCTGCTCATAATGCAAGATATTTACACCTGATGTACAGTTGCCAATCCAAGTTCTCCACAACATGTAAGGCTGGTCTTATCAACTAATGAAATTAACACTATAATTGAATTAACATATTTTCTTTTCAAATGAGCACCTCCTTATGTTCCACAGGTGGGTGGATGGTTTTTCAGACTAATGCATTTTATTTTGCAAAACACAATGATCATATGGATATGTGACATATATTTGCAGTTACAAACTCTAACAGATTGAAAACATATGAGTTGTGGGGAATTGGTAAAACCACATGCCTACGAAATGTCTAAAGATCATATAATCTATTGATCACTTACTATTTGGTAGGAGTGTTAACCTTTATTTCTGGGATTCATCATAATGCAAAATAATCTTATGCCATTGTGCTACATGACAACTATGTATTCCTATATACTGACTCAGTGATGCTTTTATGTTTTCTGTAAAATGTTAGGCTGTTCAAATAATTAAATTGTATGTACATAAATCTATTCCTATGTGACCTGTGGACAATGAACGCTACTCGTTTTTCTTCTTAGTGACCCAGGCTAATTTTAGCATTAGCACCCCCCGCCCCCTCTGTTTGATTGATTTATCAGGAAAATAGGATTCCGTTACCTTAATAGCTCTGGCAGTCCCATTACATCATATCTCTAAAGTGTCACTCTGAATCTGTATGACCCACGGCTAGCGGATATCATAGATTGCAGACAGAGATCCTCCTTAGTTTTCACACCAGAAGAGTTCTATTTTATTTTTTCAAATTCACCAAAACACCTTTGAATATAAAAGGGATATGTGATTTATTTATATTCCACAGAAAATAATAACAATTCTTCAGAGCATCTATGCTCTCTTTGGTTCTGTCTGAAATTCTGGCCAGCAGGCAGGGACCACCAGCGGGCACCAGTTAATTATCTCCCTCTAGAGGTACCTTTCCTGGATCTGGCTCCCATGTTCCTCTCAATCTACTCTGTTCTGCTCTGGGATCCTTCCTACAATCTGTCACTCTGGATAAAGCCTTGGATTAAATCCGATCTGCTCTCTCCCACAGCAATGCTGTCTGCAATCAATCCAGCTGGCTCCCAGTTTTTAGTTCATTTCTTTGTTCCTCTCTTGCCAAAGGGGTTGACCTTAAATAGCCCACAAACGCCACCATAAAGGGACATGAGCTCACATCTAATTGGGAAAGCTATCCCATTCATTGCTATTCTAGTGGTGACAAAGCTATTGAAATGTTCCCATTTATCATTGGCTGTTTTGGTAGAGAAGGCTGGCAGGGGCAGTTCAATACTCTGTCTCCATAAGACCACCCTCTCACTTTCATGACATCACCCATCATTAAAGTGGTATCAAATAATTGTGTTCTCTAGAAATGCAGGTTTCTGTTGTCTCATAAATCAACCTTTTGTATTGTCAAAGAAGATCTGATGATAAAGTATTCATATGCGGTTCAGTCTGAGTTACTAAGTATGTCAAATGACAGAAATATGGATTGTGATCCTTTTATAACCTGAGATGAGGTTGATTTTAAATTAAACTTATATGTTGAAATCATGCTACTCGGTCTAAAAAGGCTGTTAGCTTTGGTTTTCTTATGTGAGTATCAGAAAAGCATTTGTAACCGATTTTAAAACATCAGGTTTTCAAATATTTACAACTACCTCATAGGAATGCGCTTTTCTATGATTCAAAACATTTAACAACTTAGTGTCACTACCTCCTATTTTCCTGGGTTTCTGAAGTCACATACCAAGAGGCGCCTGTACTCTTAATGAGTTTGTTCGAAGCTCCACTGTCTCCTACATCCGTTTTATTCATGTGTCAGTGGTTTAGCAATTCCCATCATTTTATTTTGCAGGGACCTGCTTATACTGTCCTATTCTGTATCTATCAAAATAGGTCACTCTGTACAATGGATACTGGTTTTTAAAAGACACATCATGGATGGTGAGATTTCTGCTGGCAGATGTGAAGGGCAGTTTATTGCTAACCTAGCAAACATGACCATGAAAATCATTATTGTGACTATCTCTCTTTGTATTTTAGTGAGCTAAACACCAGAGATACAAACTATTAGGATGCTCTGCTCTCCAACAGGCTAATTCATAGGCAATTAAGGACATGTTTCCCAAGGCTTTAGCATTCTTGTCTGCCAGGCACAACTCATAAATTCATGATTATTCTAATGTAGTTGTAAAGAGGAGCACACACATTCTTTAGGCAAACCGACTTTTTATGCAGCATGTATTTCCTTGTGAAATTGAAATGTCCGAACATAGGGGACAAGTTGCTGAAGTGACTAAATGCTCCGTTAATCTTTAGGCACAGCACAGTTATTTAAAAGTGTGATTGCCTAATTCGTATATAACATGGATGTAAATTATGTCAACATTTTTTAATGATCTGCCTTTTTAGATAACTTGTAAACCGTCATGTCCTATCTCTATTGCTGTGAATGTTGTGCTGTCCATGCACCAGACTGCACATTTCCCACTAAGACCTAATTTTCATTATCTGTCTTGCACAACACAAACATATCCTGGGCCTCTTCAACCAGCATTTTCTGGCAAGTTGCATTTCAAATAACCAGAATATTTAATTATCCAATTTTCAAGGCAGCCGGCCCTTTAGTTTTTCATAAATAGGGGATATAAAAGGGCACAATTGTGTCACAATTTCCTATTAATGTCCTGGTATGTGTCAAAACTGCAGATTTCACTGGTAAAACCTTGTACAGTTGGTACCGGTAGTGCCCTATGTTCTGATGTATAAAGCTTTTAGCCCTCCAGCAAGTGAGCTGGGGGAGGGGAGCTAACAGCTGTTTTGATTTAAAGAAATGGAGTTTCACAACAATCATGGACATAGAAATGGAGTCGTTTTCTATGTCTATGGTAGCAAGGGTGACCAATAGCTGGTAAGGGAATGAATGCTCAGGCAAGAGGGGCTGTGAGGGAGATTGGTGCCAAAGGCCATGCAGTGAGGGTGGGTGTGCCTAGGGGCTTAGAGGCAGCCAGGAGCCAGTGCGTGCAGAAACATTTGGTGGCCTGGGAAGAGAAGCCAGAGCCATGCATGGAACTCGAGCATGTATTAAAGCTTGCATTCCAAGCCACTTGATTGGATATCACCTCTCCCCATGGTGCTTATATATATTTTAAAGTGGTGTAACATTAAATAATTATTTATAACTAATTATGAATATTCTTGTCTGAATATAATTATTTGCATCTTTATTTTGTATTCGGATAGTCACTTTTAGACTGCTCTCATGCAACATATTAATAGTGTGAATACTACAATTACTCTTGTGTGGAATAACTATAACGACATTCTAACAAGAGGCTCAGTCCCAAAGCCCTTTCAACAAATTTCTGTTGAACAAAGGAAGGGCTTATCTAACATTCAAAATACCATGCTTTTGATGAATATCAATATTTCTTGCCTGGAATAATTTCACAAGGTTGTTTACACCAACACAGCTCTCAGAGTGTGCCATACTTGCAGACTTCACTTCTGCCAACATGGCTGTCAGTCTTACCTATATTTTGTTAAGTCTCTGATTTCCCAGGTGCTGCTCGGAATATGAGAGTGCGTCCCTCCCTTTAATACTGACCTTACTTAACACAAGCAACAAAGCACTGTTCCCTTTGCCTATCTACTCCTTGCTGAAAGGGTTTTGTATGTGTGAATTTGTATGGATTTAAGTATTTGTGATGCACAATACACTGGAGGGTGTGCCGTTCAGAGTGACCTACATCTGGGTGCAGCACCAGATGAACTACTGTGTAATAGGATCAGAGTTTTAGAAAGTTGAGGACTAAGTAAAAAAATCATTTTTAGGAGTTAACGAAAAACAATGAAAGTTCTGGGTACAAATATGAACAAAGGCGGACTATTCAAGAGCTTAGTTCCTAGCAAGGGAGCGTGAAGGCTGGTAGTGATTGACACATTCAGCAAGATAAGGTGGAGCCAGCCCGTGCATACATGTGACCATCAGGATTTTAAACATGATCCAAGAATGACCAGGAAGCCAGTGGACACTACACCTAGCAGGGGAAATAGGGGAGTCTCTTGAAAGTTTGCAAACTGGACGGACCACAGCTTCTGAGTTACCTGCAACCGATAGATCAGGCATTTCTGAAGGCCATCATAGAGAGCATTACCTGAGTCAAGCCTGGCGTTCATCAATGCTCCAACCATTGGTGCATGCTCATTGTGTGGTTGGTAGGGGAGAACCTGACGCAGGAGACGGATGCTTAGGAAAGTGTAGAGGAGCAGCTGAATGTCTCTGCAGGACGTCCTGCCCCCATTTTGCCTATATGTTGGAAACTGGAAATTGTGAAAATGTGCAACACCAGTAATGATGCCTGTACCACGAAGAATCTTCGAGACGAGGTATCCATTGAGAAAACCCTATCTGATGTATCCTCAGAGAACTGACTTTGTCCTGGAGGAAATGCCTGAAGGAATATGAAGATGAGTGAAAGAGAAGATTGGTGATGTCACAAGAAGCAAGCGTGACGCACTGAGCAGAGTGGCTGAATAAGAGAATGCATAGTTTGTATAGAATCTGGTGACGAAGTAAAGAACCGAGAAGACTTTCATATGCGGAATGAAGAACACTGCAGAAAATGCAAGCCATTTTATAATTGTACATATGCTGCAACGCAAGTAGACTAAGCAATCATAAAGGCTAGCTATACATAGTGAGTAGACTGCAGGTGCTGCTGCCGTTATATATAGAATCTGGATATTCAATGTTGCATTTTTAGTAAGCTCATACTTATTGGGAAAGAAGGATTAATAGCTGAGTGTGTCGCACCAAAGAAAGCAGCTGAAGATCGAGGATGGATCGAGAAGGCTGTCTTCCCTGGTGTCAAAGGCTGGGGCAGCCAAGAAATGGTCATCAGTCTTTGAAGAACAGTGACTGTGAGACGCTGAGGCAACCCTTGTTAAGTTGCAAAGAAGGAACACCATGAGTGCCAAGTTTCTTCATTAAAGGCAATTAAATGCTATAATAT
Source organism: Ambystoma mexicanum (assembly GCF_040938575.1). NCBI lineage: Eukaryota > Metazoa > Chordata > Amphibia > Caudata > Ambystomatidae > Ambystoma > Ambystoma mexicanum. The sequence continues at coordinate 909,290,430 of NC_090933.1, read as the reverse complement.
ATGTACAAATTCACAGTCTCCTGTCACATGAGTTGAGTATGAAAATAGAAGTGGGCATGCAGACCGGAATTTTGATAGGCATGTGATCGCACTCCCGTATAACTCCCAGAGAAGAGAAACTACTACAGGGCCAAGTTCAAAGGCAAATTGCATAACAGAAGGCACGAGTGTTGAGAGATACTGGGCTAATTGGGTGGGGAGACACAGTCAAGTCCACCCACTGACACCTGGGGGTACCATCTTGCGTGCTGCTAGCGAGTTGAATGTTCCAGAAGGGTACAAACATGCCAATCAATGGTAGAGGGTCAAATAATGAAGAGCCCTATAGTTTGATAGCCAATGATACCCTGTGTACTTAATAACTGTTGAAGATGACTTGCACTAGGGGTGGGCATAAATTGTCCACCTGACAATAGAGATCCAATCACAATCCAATCCCTTATAGAAAGTATACTTAGATGTTCCCCTTAAGCCAACCACAATCTCACATAGGTTTTCTTAGTTTGCCACGTAGTATGACGTCGCGTATGACGAATATTTATAATAAAAGGTATGTTTTTTGTAAAATTTGCTGAGCGAGCTGTGCGACGTCGGTTGATGTCTGTTGTAACTCCCTGTTTTAGACAATTGAAAATAGAACAGTCTTTCGAGACACTTTGCCAACTTCCTGTGTCGGTCTTATCATTTGGTGTAAGAGTTATTCTACATCTCCCTCCATTGTACGATGTGATAGCTTAATTAAGAGGACCAGAAGGGTTCACTAGCATGCCTTACACTGGCATTACCTTTTTTGAGAAGGGACATTTCCGGATCTAAAATTCATCCTTGGCTCTGGCTGGGTTTGGATGGGTTTTTATGTGCTGAGCTGTTTATTTAAATGGATTTAAGTTTGTTTTATGACGGTCTATGTGTTATGTATTTAAAGGTGATTTTATATTGTGATCTGAAAGTGAATCCAGACATATGCCGTGATCAAAATAAAAAGGTCTGTTGCCTCAAATGAGTCCACAGTTGTGACACCAGAATGAAAAGGAGACAGACCTGTGTCAGAGTGAAGCTGGCCGCCACCACCACAGCATAGAAGGGGGCTTGGGGCATCAGAAAAGGAAACAAGACTTGTCACACGACATATGGAGATCAATATACAACCATATCTGCGTATATTGTGCCCTCGAAAGAAAAGTCACTTGGAAAAAGCCTAGAGATGGAAAACAATCCCCCACCACAAATGTCTGAAATAAAAAAAAACAGACCTCCCCCCCACACCTGAGCAATTTCCTCTGTCACTTTTATGTAGCACATGGAGATCGTTATTGACCAACTCTCCGCCAATTAGAATGTTCAGAGTGCAGTCAATAAATATTGCCATTGACTGCGTTCTGTACATTCTGTCTTCAAAAGCAGAGAGGGAAGCAAAAGCGCAATTTTCAGCCAAGATTCAATTCAACAAGACACTTCCGCTCTGCGAGGACATGTTTCCCCTCCCCGTGCTGCATCCTATTTAACACACGAAAGAGAAAGCTAAAACCTGGGGAAATCCTTTCACGTTATTACAGAGAAACTGTTCACTTTTTCACAACATGTCAAACCCGCTCTAGTTTAACCAAGTGGCACTTCAAATGCTTAATTCATGAAGACAGCCTTGTTTTTTTTTAAAAAAAAAAGCAAATTTCATTTTCTGAGATAGTTTGTATATTTATTTATTATTAAAGCAACTGTTTTTCACCACCAAAACTCTAAACCATGAGCTGCTGCTACCAATATGTGCTAATAGCCTTGTAGTGCTCAGGAGGGGCCATTATCGCTGGGGATAAGGACCCTCACCAAACCTACGAGGGCAGGCATCCCCTGGTGGTGCTTCATTATCCCAGGATGATGACCCCTTCCTCGGTTTATAAGGCTATAATATCAGCTGACTTTGAAGTATCGCAGCCACGCCCCTCTTCGCTTTAAACATTATTTAACACCTACAGCTGCTGAAATTGGAATTCACGCTTACAATCTGTATCCATATTATTGTCTTTATCCATTATATCTGAATTTAAATTCACATTTTTTTTACATATGTATATATTGGTATTATCTAACGGTATGAGGTTTGATGACCAAAAGTGTTTAATGAGCTAACAGATGTTACAGTAGGCCCGAAAATCGGACACTTAAAGCCGAACATTGTGAACGGGGGATAGCACAGGGGCAACGTGCTGGTCTTGGAAGCAAGACTATGCATAGCAATAGAGGTTCGAATCCCGGATCAGGCTCGGCGTTAAGCGAGTTATAAAAAACTGTTAAATAAAAAATAAGTATAACGTCACTGGGTGCTCAATTTGACGAATTTCACAGAGAGGCAAAGAGAAGTTTACTCAGGTTATTCAGACTGGGTTACCTACCCTCTGATTTAGGAATGGAAATAAACATTTCTGCAGAGCACAATGCTACACTTTCCCCACGTGCATATGCATATTGTAAAATAAGACTTTATATAAAATGGCCTGGTGTGCAGTGCCTCACCAAAAGCATGTCATCTATTGATTGTGGGGACAATGCATTGGCTGTGCGATATTCATTTATTATATGTTGTTGCGATTTAGAACCCAACTTATATATGGATTTCAGAGGACTTGAGAATGAGTGGTCCTTGATTGGGAGGTTTATGAGCGTATCATCTCTTTGCGTCTCCTTCTGCGGTGTGGCGCTGCCCCGTGTGGGACGTGCACGCGACGGCGTGACGTTGCACGTCGCCGCGTGCAGTTTAAATAAACGGGGCGTTCCCGGACGCCGCAGAGCAACCGGGGAGCCCGAACTAGATAGACGTGTGTCGTGTGTGGTCTGTCTAGTGTGGGGGCTCACGGGCACGCATGGGGGCCAGGACACACCCCCAACAGTGGCGACGAGTGCAGACGGTGAAAGGCATTCCGAAATTTTTCTCCATGAAACGGAACGTTCGTGAGTGTTTCGTTTCACGCCATGGCTGCGAACCCTACATGTGGCTGGAGGCCATTTTGTTTATGAGGCCGTGGAACTTCACCAGGCTCTGGTTTGGAAGGTGAAAGCGATCCAGGTCCAATTTTTGGATATTCTGATTGCAGGCAGCAGAACCTGCATGCCCATGCCTGATTTGTGTATTTTACTCCAGTTTTGGGATTCCTATGTCGAGTGAAAGCTAGGGGAAGGACTAATATGGCTGGGCCGGATTAGTCCACTCCACCATCTCAGCTTAATTTTTGGGACATCCACACCACTGTGGCCTGAAGCAAGGTGGAGACACGGCTCTTCTTTGTTCCCTTCATCATCAGGATGCTGTGGCTTCTTCTTTGTCTCCTTCATCATCACAAGGTTGGCTGCAGTGGATGCTCTTCTTCTCGTCTGGTGGCTCATGGTTGGAAGCGATCCCAGGTGAGCTTGGGGACTAGCCATCGTCACCTCTCCCCCAGTTTGGACTGCCATTTTGCCTGGAGAGGGGGAGGAGGTCTGGTGGTGTGGTGCTGAGGGGCAATTGAGTTGCGGCCCCCAGGACACAAGGTGGGGGTGCCTGTGCGCTCAAGCCCATGAGTGACTCTGATGATCAGGAGGGTGGGGCCACCGCAGCTGCTGAAGATCCTGAAGACGGTGACCAGGTGGCACAGCCTCAGCAGGCTCTACAGCCTCCAGTGCTTCTAGGACAGCAACCAGCGCCACAGCCTCAACAGGCCCCACAGCAGCCCCCGCAAGGAGGGGGACAGGCGCCTGCACCCCAGGCTTTACCCGGGGCACAGCTAGGTGCTCCTCAAGGACCTCCCGTCATGGCTCAGGCTAGAGCCCATGCTGCCCAAGCTGCCCTGCAGCCCATCCCTGAATTTGATGCATCAGGCCCACCTTCCAGCATGGGGCCTCGGTGGAGGAGGTGGGTTGCTCACCTGGACATGTACTTCAGAGCTGCTCAGGTGACAGACAATGACAGCATGGTGGCCACGATGTTGTATTTGGCAGGGCCTGCGGTCCAGGAGATCTTCGAGTCGCTCACCCCGGTGGACCAGTCTTATGATACGGCCAAGGCAGTCCTGCTTGCTCACTTTCTGCCCCTTGCCAATGTGGACTACGAAAGGTTTGTCATGTTGTCGGCCAAGCAAAAGGACGATGAGACTCTGGACACCTTTTATGGTTGCCTGCGCCGCCTCTCCCAAGGATGCGCATGGGGGATGCGGAGGACATGATGCGCACAATGCTGATTCAGGCATGCTCCTCCGGCAAACTCAGGAGGCAGGTCCTGAGAGAGCCGGGCTTCACCCTACCCCGCATATTGGAACTAGGCCGGTGCCATGAGGTGGCCGAGGCTTGCGCCAACAAGATGGAAGCGGGGTCACGCTCGATGAAGTCGGAGGAGGTGTGTGCGGTCTGGCGGGGTGGCAGAGGAACAAGAAGACCTGGTGGAGGACCCCGGGACAGGGCAGGAAGATCAGGGGAGTCGTGCCAGAAGTGTGGCTATTACCTCCCCCACCCGACAGAGTGCCCGGCAGTGGGGAAGTTTTGTGGCCGGTGCGGCCTGCCGGCCACTTCTCAAGAGTGTGCAGAGCGGCTCTGCCAGTGATGGTACCGAGAGGTCCGGCCCGGATGTGGACTCCACGCCAGAGCCGACCACCAAATGTGGGCCAGGTACACCAAGGTGAGGAGGAGGCCCAGGTGGATGAGGCAGAGGAAGACGAGGAAGAGAACATTTTCTTTGTTTCGAGCGTGGGGATCCTGAAGGGGAAGAGCAGGAGGCAGCCAAGGTGTGTGGTGGAGGTGAACCACTCGCCCGTTCCGGTGCTGGTGGACACGGGGGCCTCAGTCAATGTCATGGCGAGGGGACACTACGATACCATGGACCCGCCACCAGACTTGGCCACACCGAGAGCCTGCATATTTGCTTTTGGAGGGCTGGAGCCTATACCGCTGGATGGTGCGTTTGTGGCGAAGGTGAAGCATGAGGGCTCGACGATCGAGGCTCGGTTCCATGTCACCCCTGTGAGTAACAACACTCTCCTGAGTTGTGCCGCTGCAGAGGCCCTGGGGATTGTCACTTTCACGTACTCGGTGTACTTGGTGGACATCAATGACCTGCTCGATAAGTACACTGCCCTCTTTCGGCATTGGGATGATGACTGGTGACCCGGTCAGGCTGCATATCGACGAGTCCGTTCAACCCATTGCCCTAAAGCACCGGAGGGTGCCGTTTCATCTGAGGGAGCAGGTTGACAAAGAGCTAGACAACCTGGTGAATCTGGAAATTATTGAGAAAGTCGAGGGCCCGACGCCGTGGGTATCCCCTATTGTTGTGCAAGGAAACCGAAACAACCGGACTCTGTTCGTATTTGTGTGGACATGAGGCTGCCCAACAAGGCCATCAAGAGAGAGCGGCACCTCACCACTACTATCGATGACATTATCGCCGAGGTGCAAGGGGCCCGATTTTTCTCCAAGCTAGATCTACGAGCAGGATACCATCAGGTTGTCCTCCACCCTGAATCCCGGTACATAACCACGTTCACCACCCACCGGGGGCTGTACAGGTACAAGAGGTTGAGCTTTGGGGTGTCATCGGCTGCAGAAGTATTTCAAAACACCATACGGGGCGCCCTCGCCGATCTGGAGGGTGTCCTCAACATTAGCGATGACATTCTGGTATTTGCCAAGACGGAGGTGGACCATCTGAGGAGGCTGGCAAAGACTTTTGAGAGGCTGCGGTCGCTGGGCCTCACCCTTCACAGGGACAAATGTGAGTTCCTGCGCCCCTCCATTGAGTTCTTCGGGTTCGTGTTCAAGGAGGGAGGGGTGTCACCAGATCCAAGGAAGGTCCAGGACATTAAGAAGGTGCAGCCCCCGGAGTCGGTGTCGGACGTGAGAAGCTTCCTTGGCATGGTGACCTACTGCGGGTGCTTCATCCAAAATCTCGCCTCGAGGTCCGAGCCGCTCAGGGCGTTGACAAAGAAGGAGACAGTCTGGCATTGGCATCCCACTGGAGCAGTCGACCTTTGAGGACATCAAGAGCACACTAACAGCGGAAGACACCATGGCGTTCTTCGACCCGGCGCAGCCGTCGGAGATCATTGTGGACGCGAGTCCATTTGGCCTGGGGGCAGTTCTGACTCGGGTGGACTGGGATGGGAGCGTTCGCCCAGTGGTGTATGCCAGTAAGGCGCTCTCGGACACGGAGCAAAGATACTCCCAGATTGAGCGCGAGGCCCTGGCGGTCCTCTGGGGATGCAGATATTTTCGACTCTATGTCTTGGGGCGTCCTGTCACCGTGGTGGCTGACCACAAGCCCCTGCTCCCGATTCTGGCTGGATCATCCTCGAAGCCCCCGGCCAGGATTGAGAGATGGATGCTCGCCCTGCTCGAGTATGGAGTCACCCTGGTGTACCGGCCGGGGGCCAACAATGCAGCGGACTACCTCTCCTGACACCCCGGAGTGCGCAGGGGAGAGGAGTATGACACCTGTGCAGAGGAGGCCAATGACTATGTCCGGATGGTGGTGGAAGGGGCCACGCCAAATGCGATGCCCCTGTCGGAGCTGGAGGCTGCAGCGGCAGCGGATGAGTGTTTTCAGATCCTAAAGAACTCGATGCAGCACGGCTCCTGGAAATCCATCTTGGAGGCTCTGGCAGGGCGGACCCAGGAGGCCAAGACTGGACTCGAGCAGTTGTGGAAGGTGAAGGACGAGTTGTCCTTCTCGACGTCGGGCTTGCTGCTCCGAGGTGATCGCATCGTGGTCCCCCAGTGCAAGGTACAGGAGGTGATCACTCTGGCCCACCAGGGGCACCAGGGTGCCGCCAAGACCAAGGCGAGGCTGCGGCTGAAGGTCTGGTTCCTGGACTTGGAAAGAAGGGTGGATGATTTCGTGGAGGCGTGTGTGTGGTGCCAGGCGGCTTCCCCCGTGCAGCGAGAGCCGACCATCGAGGCGATGCCCCGGGGGACCCGTCCCTGGGAGGTTGTCCATGCGGACTTTGGGTCAACGGCCGTGGGAACCCACTTCATCGCAATTGTTGATGAGTACTCACGGTACCCGGAGGTGGAGTTCGTGGAGTCGGTGGCCTTCGAGCTTGTCGTTGTCGCGGTGGAAAAGATATTTGCGGCCCATGGATTCCCTGTGACTCTGTGTTCGGACAATGGGTCGCCATTTCAAAGTGAGCGGTTCTCTGAGTTCATGGAGAGCTGCGGAGTCAAGCACAGGAAGATATCCCCGTTGTGGCCTTGCGCTAATGGAGATGCCGAAAGGCTGATGCGGACCCTGAATAAGACCTTCAGGATTGCTCAGGGACAAGGGCAGCCCCTCCAACGCGCCTTTTATCAATTCCTGCGGGTGTACCGCACCACTCCACATGCCTCCACCGGGGTCGCCCATGCGGAGGCTCTATTAAGGTGATGCCCCCAGGGTCTACTGCCCGAGGTCCGGGAGAAGGAGCCCGGGGTGATCGACACTCAGCAGGTTGAGGCCGATAGGAGGACCAGGATTGACCAGGAGAACCTGCGAAGGGGCCTTCGCCCCCAGCGGCTGGAACCGGGGGACGAGGTGCTCATTCGAAACAGACACCCCCATGGCAAGCTCTCGCTCCCCTACGAACCGGAGCCACTGGACGTGGTGGCTGTGAAAGGGTCCATGGTGACGGCATCAGATGGACGATCTGCTGTCACCCGAAACGTCAGCTTCTTCAAGAAGCTGGGTGACTCCCGAACTGAACCACCCCTGGACCCTGACATGGCGGACGTGCCGGAGGATGTTGGAATCCCTGTGAGCGCCCAGAGCTCTCCAGTCCGGGGAGCTGTGACTGATGGACTTCCCATGCCGGAGGTAAGCGGGAGGTACCCCCAGAGGGCTGGGCGAGGGAAACCCGCTTATCTCAGCGAATATGTGTTGGGACATGTGGAGAGTCAACCGGAGTGAGGGGATCCGGGCGGCTGACATTAAAGGGGCATGGGCTCGTCATGGTGGTGTTATTTTGTGTGTGTGGTTTGCAGTGTTTAATAAAAGCAATTGTTTCCTCCCGAAAAAGGAGGAGTGTGGCGTTGCTCCGTGTGGGACGCGCACGCGGCGGCGTGACGTTGCACGTTGCCGCGTGCAGTTTAAATAAACGGGGCGTTCCCGGACGCCGCAGAGCGACCGGGGAGCCCAAACTAGATAGACGTGTGTCGTGTGTGGTCTGTCTAGTGTGGGGACTCACGGGCACGCATGGGGGCCAGGACACACCCCCAACATGCGGGAGGTTTATGAGCGTGTCATCTCTTAGCGTCTCCCTCTGCGGGAGGTTTATGAGCGCGTCATCTCTTAGCGTCTCCCTCTGCGGGAGGTTTATGAGCACGTCATCTCTTTGCGTCTCCCTCTGCCCTCGTGGAATCCTCGATGTCGATGTGTTCTACAGAGCTGCCTGCTGGCTTTTTTCAGCTCTCCCTCATAGTTGTGAATAGAATACGCTCTCCAAACTCGATTTTAGCCACCCCCCATTCCCTGAAGAAATAAAATCACCATATTTTAATAATCCATGCCTATTTTTAGCCTCCTCTTGATTACGTTTAAATGCTTCTCAGGAGCCCTGGGCAGCCTTTTGCGGGGCTCCCCCCCCTGAGCAGGCCTCAATTAGTTGAAAGCAACTTTCCGCTATTATCCCTCTGAGCCTTAAACGTGGCGCGCGTTATCAAGGCTGGTTAAGTGAGCGCGCTATATTTCTATACATTTTTAATGGCTGTAACAACTGGGTGGTGCTCCGCAGTATCCTAGCAATATCTGCCCCCTCAAGCCAGACATGAATAAGTGCCATGTTTGGCTTTTAAAAAAGGCACCTGCTTCCTCTACGTGTGGTGGCAACGTTGCCTCTCATCAAGGTTGCTAAGAAACGCTTGAATATGTGTGAGATATTAAAAAAAAAAACGTGCATTATAAATGGTATAGCAGCTTTCCAAGAAGGCGGGTTCTTCATTAAGGTTACTGATTTTGAGTCTGAAAATGTATTCATTGCAGCATTAGAAGGTGAGAATCAGAGAGGCAAGGGCGCTACCTTCACAAGTATTCCGGGCCCCGGGCACCCCCTCCCCAATTCCCCTCCTGGAAAAGTCAGTCTCTAACAATGTTAATACCCTCTCAATGCCATTGGCCTAAACTCTGGGGTACGAAGTTCATTTACCGACCGTCATTTTTTCAATGTTTTTTTTTAAACGTAGGAGTGTGTGGGGAATCGTATATAAGGTGTGGGGCAGGGACTAGTGTTAAATTAATAGAGGAGGAGGGTTAGGGGGAACTCCCCAAAAAAACAAAATCATGTTTTCAATGATATTTTTTCAGGTGAAGAAAATCATCAAAAAATCCATTTAAAAAATGACCGTCCATAAATAAACATAGAAGCAATTCTGTGCAGTGGCACCCTTCGGGGAAAATCATACGTTGGTTCCCCTGCCGACAGGGTGGTCTAATTCTCCAATAAAAGAAACGTCATATGGCATCCAACCATCACATAAGAGAAGGGAGCACACTTTCTGTATCATACCCTTTAGCAGAAACCTGGTGGTCCCATCGTGTGTTTCCTCATATAAAGCACTACTCTTCTGAGGTCTTCCCCGCCTCATCTCCACCACAAAGACCCTGTGGCAATGAGAGAAAGGCCCCACTTGGCTCTCTGGAAGGACCCCTATAACACCCATCTGCATTCCAGCAGCCTCCTGCCAGCTACCTTGACCCTTGCTTCCACCGCGCCCAATACCACTCATTACTTTCATTGCAGAAAGTTTCATTTTGACAGTTTTTAAATTCAGTGCAGCAGCAAAATACAGGGGGAAAACCCTTTGCAGCTCCCCATTAAACACGAGAAAACACTGCAGTTCCCCACCGCTGCTGCCGCCACCCATAGCTGCTCCCCACAGTGTCCACATATTTCCCCACAGTGTCCACATATTTCCCCACAGTGTCCACATATTTGCGGTTACACTACATCTCGCACCTGCTCATTGTGGTTGTTGGATGCACTGATTATCACCACTTCATAATAAAAGTGAGTCTTCGACAATAAGTGCAGGGGCTTAAAAATTAGTGCCAGGGCTGAGCCCTGGCAAACACCCCCTGCAAATTAAGCACTGCTCCTATCTCTTCCCTGGCCTCTTGATCTTTCCATCAAACCTCCACATGGCACTGGATGTATGTGTGTTCATGCTGTAGTCACTCGCAGACACAGAGCTAGAGGCTGGAAAGAGGTGTGTGAGTGGGGAAAGAACCTGGTGTCACGACACAAAAGGAGACAGGACAAAAGAGGGTGGGGGCGAGATATCACCAGTAAACAAAGAGGGACTGACGAGAGATGTGGATGCGAGGGCCATTAATCACCATGGTTTCAACTTACTAGCATCCTAATCTTCGAGGTGTGCTGAAAAATGGGTACTCCGTCAACACCTGAAGGTCACCCTATTGACAGTAAATTGGGAAACAAATTAATTGTCCATGTCGTTTGCATCGATTTGTATATTTTTCTTTAAAATTAAATTTGTTCAACACAGAAAAGGTTCCAAAAGATTTCCTGCAAATTTGCACATAGTTTATTTCAGACTTTGGCTTCCTCTAATCAGTGCCTTCCTCGCTTGGCGAAGTCCTTCAAGGGTCATTTTATTTCATAATAAAAGATTTTAATGGGACAAAAAATAACCCTTTTACTTGGAAGGAAACAGCAACCCACCTTTGATGGATCACACACAGCGTGAAACCTTCAAGAGAAGATCCAGGTAGGGATGGATGGATGGATACAGGATCCAACCCTGCAACACTAAAATATAGAAGGTTACAATTAAAAACAAGCTGAGGCTCCACTTTTACCATCACACTTCCCAACGCCACACCTAATCACACTGTGTGCGGAGGAGGCGCTGTAAGCACCTTGTTTCTCTACAGAAGTACCTACACACAAAAACACACAGGAGGAAGATGTGTGGGGTGCAGTGCGGAGGGATGGGAGAAGGGGGATCTCTGAGCTTTCAAGGGATCGGCAGCATGATGCAGGTTATCCACCATCCGCAGGTGCAGTGCTCCCCCAAAATCCTTCCAAATGTCACCAAAGAAATGACTTGCTTTCCCATTGCCATCAAATGCCAGCATAGTTCCCAAGTCACGTGACCAGAGTTCTATGTCTGATGTCAGACTAGTTAAATCTCCTCCGCCAATGTTAGTACTAGATTACAATACAGCCTGGAAGCACTTAAGTCTGGATGGCAAAAAAAACAGTATCCTTTGCCTGTGGAAATACAATACAAATACAAATGGAAGGGCAATTTATAACCGTGCGCCTGAGTAGTGATAAGGCAATGGGAAGACTCTTGTTATTTTGTTCATGCATTAAAAAATCCCCAGCTCGAAGCGCTGGCTATTGGAGCTGGATGCTACGAGAGTAGCTTGGAGTGTTTTGCAGGACATATTGCATCATCCATCTTTCTTTCTTGATTCTCCTTTCGTGCTTTTCGACATCTCGACTCCTACAGCCCTGGGCATATCCACCTGTCTATTAATTAATTAGATCCCACAACCACAGCCTTTGGCCACGGCTTTCGGCTCTGCCCACTGTCCCCATTGCACCAATACGTCAAAAAGACTATGGCCCAATGTTGGTGGCCCTATGGCCGAGGCTCAGATCCCCCTCATTATTCAATGATCAGATTTCACCCACCATCGGCACCAACACAGCTAAATGTGCACAGGCCACCAACAATTTGCCCATGTCTGCTTTTTTCCTCCTCCATTCATTTCCACAGTTCATCCCCATCCCCATCCCCACTGCCACTCTCTATGTGCACTCCCTATCCTTTCAAGGGCCCCCCCCCCGTCTGCCCCACTATGAATAAATCTTCCCTAACCCTCTCCTATTATTCCCTTTCCCTCGCCGGTTCCTAAAACGCATCTTTTCTTGCAATGTTTCCATGGAAATCCAAGGGTAATCCTTGTGGTAAGACAAAAGTGTTATGCCGCTAGCCCACCCCAAACTCTTTAACTACGCATGTGGTTTTCTTTCCCCTTGCCCACCTCTACCCTAATACGAAACCAACTTGTTGCCATTCCAAATCTCAGTTTGAGCTCTTTTCTTTTTTCGGCTTTCCACAGCATTTCTGAAAAGTCTCACCGCTGCAAAGAACTATTGGAGATATGGTTCTTGGACCGGGGAAACCCTCTTCACCATCATATTTGAAAAAGAAATACTGGACGTGTGTAGACCAAATAGAAAAAAGGAACATCTATGACTATTTGGGCCTCCTTATGAGTTTGGTGGTAATTCAGCAGTAATTCTGACAAATTACTGCCAAACTCACTTACTGGTGCTGCCACTTGGTCCGGTGGGTTTACCAGAGGATTGCAAGTGGTGCAATGAAAGTGTTAATCCCTGCTTTTGAACTCCATAAGACTCCATGGGGATTTTAGCAGAAATACTGCCAGTGATGGTAATTCCGTTATGTCACTTTGGTTAGTAATGGATCAACCTCTGGTTTTATCACGAAGCCAAACTGCAAGTTTGACCTTAAAATGGCGAATTTTCCTCCAGAATTCTTCTGGAGTTAAATATGCCACTTTAACGCCAAGTATCGGCAGATTTACCATGGCAGAATAACATCGAGCGGCAATTCCACCATGGTAATTTTACCGATATTATTCAACCTTGGTAATTTCACCAATATTTTGCCTTAACATAGCAGATTTACTTCCAGCATGATACTGGAGGAAAATCCTTCACTTAAAGGTAGCACTTGTGTTTAAGTCATCGCAGTAAAACAGTTTTATTTTATTTTACCTCTGTGTTTTTCACAGTTTTTGATAGTTTATCACTTGTCTGCCATGACTCCTCCCATGACCCTGCATTGGTTCTGCCCTTCTGGAATCCCAGACTATTTTTTTCTTTCCCTCGCTACACACCTACACACATGTTTAAAGAAGAGAAATGAATTGTGGCTATAAAATCTGCACAGAACAAGGGACCAGCCAAGATGCGTAAGTGTTGAGCTGATGCATAACATGTTCAGTGAGTTTACTCAGCTTTTTCCCCCATTACTAATCAATGATTGGGGGTAATTGAATTAGGCAAAATTAAAACCTAGTATCTGCAGTTCAACCAATCTACACAATTGAGGTTCTGCGCATCATGTGAAATACAAATTATTGTTTTTATTATTGTAGTTGGGCACGTTTTTTTTAATCCAAAATGGGCAATTTATTACCATGATAAAGGACGATTGAAATGTAAACACATCGATTCTCACGGATATCATTTATGTTCATAAAAGGGGAGAGAAAACAATACACATCACTTTTAAAATATCCAAATAGCTGGAAATATTTGTTAAGAAGTTATTTATATTTTGCAACAATTGTGGGAAATTGTTTAAACTGTGTAATTCATATAAATACAGTTTTTAACATCTACAAATTCAGACTCGGTTGTTAAAGAGCTGGATTGCACCTGCTGTTAGGTCCATATGTGATTGTTAGGAAAAAAAACAGTTTCATTGCACTGGGGATGATGGCAAATATAATGAAAAGGCCCAGGAGAACCTTGACCTTTTTGTGTGTTATACAGAATAAATGGGCAGCCAGTCTAACCTCTTTAGACCCTGCTGCTCTCTTTTGGGGGGATACCTCTGTGAGTTATGTCATGCCATGCACTGTTAGTCATGTGTACACTTCAGTTCCTAGTGGAAATGTACTCACCTGACTATTGAACGGTAATTTCATATCACTTTTTATTTGTATCCTGTGCATTTACCACCCATGTTAAGCATCACCTGTGATGGCTCTCTCCCCGTGTGACAACCACGGGGCTCACTGTTATTTCTCTACCCAACACGGCGCCCCCCATTATAAAGAAGGACACAGAGACAGGAGCGGTATTCAAACACACTCCCTTGCTGTGTCAATGTATGCCATGTTTGCAGCCCTTGAGATTCTCTGATGTATGTTCTCAAGCTCATTCTGACATTTGGTTGACATAGATAGGGAGTCTGTTGCTTTGCAAGATCCCTCAATGGTTCACTCATGGTCACGAAATCCGTGATGTATCACGTACAGTAACTTGCAGGGCCTAGAAATGATCTGCGTTCCAAGAGGTTCGTAGGTGGGCGTGTCTCGTTCAAAACTGCCACTTTCTCTGGGTCCGATGTCATCCTTTGTGCTGAGAAGATGTGGCCAAAGAACCTCAATGTGCCTTTATGGAACTCATATTTGTTCTTGTTTAAAGGGGGGTTGCCCGCCTCCAGTGTCATGCACACTGTAGCCAATGTGTTGTCATGATGTTCAGTGTTAGTGCTGAAAGCCAGAATGCCATCACTGTAATTTAGACAATTCGGAATGTGTTTGATGACATTCTGGATTTTGGCATGAAATATTTCCACCACCGACGGTACCCCAAAACCGAACCTTTTGTAGTGGTAGAGCCCCAGGTGTGTCACAAAGATGGCTATGTATCTTGATGCAGGGGCTCTCTAGCTTATGATAGCCCTTGTTGATGTCTAGTTTTGAAAACACTTTGGCCACATTCAACAGATGATGTCCGTAATGCTTGGGGCTTGGTGGTGTTCCCTCTTAATTGCTTGGTTGGGTCATCTCATGTCCACACACAGTCAGATAGCATCCAAACCTTTTTTTGGAACCGGTAAAATGGGTGACACCCACAGAGTAGGTCCAGATGCCAGCTCAGTGATGTCTTGGTCCAATAGCTTGTGTAGCTCGTCCACTACTTGTCTTTGAATATTCACTGGTATGCCTCTAGAGTGTTGGGCCACTGGTGTAATCGCTGAGTCAATGTGTAGCTGCATTTGTCAGTGTTTCATTTTTCTCAGCCCTTTCAATAGTGATGGGAAGAGCTGGTCCATATTTGCCACTGTGTCTATGTATTTGTGTGCAATTAATCGATATTGCACATGAATCCCACACATGTCCAGTGCAGCCTTAAAACTTAGTATGCAGCTGCTTTCTGTGGCAGCTTCCAATAGGTGTATGGGCATCTCCTTTGCCAGTGTCATGTATTTGCATGGTTTCGAAGTACCCTTTGCACGGCAAAGGTGTCTTTGACTCATGTGACAGGCATTTCTTTCATAATTGACACTTGTGTGCGGTGTGAAAAATTTGTTCAAGGTTATTTTCAGCCATCAAAATGTGTCAGGCGTGTCCTCCGGCAGCTCATCTATGATGTCTCTTGTGGCTAGTCCCACTGCTAGTGTGAGGAGACATTTTGTTCTATGGTCATCCATGGGGACCAGTGCACCCACGTATATTTCAAAAACCCTTACCCATCTTGCCCATCTCGTGCCTATATTGCTGGTGTCTGCCAGGTCAAAGACACCAGGCGATTGTAAAGATACCGATTCAGGTCGCACATGGCTCAGACTAAAATGGGTCCAACTCTCCTCCCATATATCCTTTTCAGTCAGTAATCACTGTCGCACCACAAGGCTTTGCACATGTGCCTTTGCATTTTCTGGACACTGCTACTATCCTCTGTTCATTTCTGGTTGTTCTCCAAGCATCGACAGCACGCTTTCGGCATGAACGATGAACCAAGCCCTTCCGGGCCCACAATGGCACTCCTCTGCTCCTCGGGTGGTCACAGGCCTCAGTGTGGGCAGTCTGCCTCGTTACCAATGTTGGCTCCATCCCCGTGGGACAACCACTGAGCTCAGCATTATTGCTCTAGCCCAAACCATGCCTCCCTGTATCAAGAAAGACGCAAAGACAGGAGCGGTAGTCAAACACACCTTTATTCTTCGGTATTACCCAAATTGTTCGAACACAATTGTTCGAATTACCTAATTGACCGAAAGTCGAGGGTCCGAATTGACCTTTGCACAATTGACCGTATATATATATATCTATAATGGGGGGTTGCGGTGGGTTTCCTCCCGCATATATGTAACAATTGACCTTCACAATTCGGTCAATTGTGCAAAGGTCAATTGTAATTCGAACAATTGTAGTTCGAACAATTCGTATACAACCTATTCTTCAGCATCTTGCTGTTATGCCCCCGTGCCCCTTCATCACTTCCCTTCCTTCTTTCCTCTCTCTAGAGACCGCCACCTTCCACATCTAGAGCACTCATCGTGACATCACAGCCTGAAGCATTGCTTTCTGTGCATTTTTACGGATGTTTCCAAACATAAATAGAGATCGATTCGTAAAGGATCTGCGTGTGCCTGCATGATGAGGTGCATGTGACCTGCGCATCGCACACATGCATATGTCCAGTTATGGCCCTGGATTCACATAGGGCAGTGGTATTCAAACCTTTTAAAACCAAGCCCCCATGAGTAGAAATATTGCATCTGGTCCCTCCCCCATCTAGGGGGCCCAACAAATGTTCAGGGGGGATCCCAGGAGCTTTAAAAAATGATTATGGTGAGAAGGCATGGATTAGTGCCATCAGAGATCACCGCTTAGCATCCGCGCTCTGCTCTGGTGGAATAATATTGCTTTATCCCCCTCCTATTACCTCATATTTCGCTTCATTTGTGGTCTGCTATCAGCTGCTGAGCTTCCTGGGGGTCCGTGGCTCATTTTGGAACAGCTCAGTTTTGGCCGCACTACCTCGTCTGGAGCCTTCGGTTGGCCGGGCCTGCAGCCGCATCATCTCATGACATAAGCTGCTGGAGTCTCCTGTCAGCTGCTCAGACTCCGCGGTATGGGATGCACGCCTCACGCTGGTAACAAGCTTTCCTCACAACACAGGCTATTTTCATAAATAAGCTCCTGATATCAATATTATCCTTTCTGGATGCTTGATACTTTCTTGAGTGCTCTAAGGGAATAATACAGCAAATTCCCATATCTGCATTCATATACACTTTTGTGTATTATGGCTTCTAAAAACGGACTTACAAAAGAGACATCCTCGTCGTCACCCACCACCCTCAAGAGGCAGAAGAGTGATTCTCCTACACCTAAAGAAGACACGTTGGATCCTGTCATGCAGACTGTTTTATTGGAAATAAGAGCTCTTAAACCATTTATGGACGACACCAATGCTAATCTGCAGCAGCTCGACAATAACTGGTCCATATTTGAATCTCAGATGATTGAGGTGGAGAGGTGTGTTAGTGATGCTGAAGACATTACCAATAGAGTAATTAACCTGGAAACTACTATTCCTTCCCTACAAAAACAGGCTGAGAACCTTGAAAACAGAAATAGTATAAATAATCTATGTACTGTCGGCCTTCCGGAAGGAATAGAAATGGATAATCCTATTGCTTTCTTGTATGCCTTTCTACCTCAGATCCTCGACCTACCGGCATCAGTGCAGCTTAACATCCAAAGAGCACATCGGGTTGGACCTACTAACTCGGCTTGAACATTCTACGGGCCTATCCAGAACTCTCATACTAGCCCTCTTGGATTATACCCACATTACTCTCATAATGGAGAAAGTTAAACAAATCAAGTAGCTGGCTTGAGAAGGCAAGAAAATATTCATTTCACAAGATGTCTTCAACGTAACTGCAGCAAGAAGAAAGGAACTACTCCCCTTTAGACCAGCCCTCGGGCAGTTTAACACCAGATATGGGATTTTCCATCCAGCCTTTCTCAAAGTCACCCTCAATGGGCATACCTCTACTTTCCATAATCCAACGGATTTAAGACACTTTATCCAGTCTCACAGAAGGGATGATATGAACACATCAGGACCCCCTACTTGAATGATATTGTAACTTATTGTGGGCTAAATATTGAACTCTCTCTGACGATCCTCCACCAGAGCAGGGAATAGGTGAGCTCCATCTCTACTGGCTCTCCACCCACATTGCATCACATCTTTAACATGGATTTGTGTGGCTGTTTCCTGTTAGCCACAGTCCTACCTATAGCTTTTGGTCAAATGTCATTATTACCAAATTCCTTGTTTTCACTGTTCGTCCCACCTTTCCCTTATGTTTCGCTCCTTTCATGTTTCCATCTGCTATGCAGATTATATTTATCTATCCTACTATGGTCTGCTCAGTCGCTCCATCAAATATGCTTATTATTTTTTGCTATATTTGTAAATACTTCTTTATTCATATGCTATGTGTATTTTATGCTCACTGCCTCCTAACCCATGCCACTTAACATAATCTCTTGGAACGTTAAAGGATTACATAATCCTATCAAGAGACAAATCATTTTAATAGAACAAAGCCATCAATTACCTTTATTCAAGAATCACATCGCTCAAATGAAGAGGCAGTCAAATGTACACGTCACTGGGTGGAGCAGGTCTTTTCTAGTGCTGCAAATGGTAAAAAGAATGGTGTTATTACACTTATTAGTGAGGCTTTTTAATGCAGAGTGATATCCAATGAATCTGACGATTCAGAAAGATGGGTACTTCTCATGATCTTAGTGGAATCTAAGGAATATACTGTTGAGTACATATAGCCCAACATCTTCAGATCCTTCCTTTCGGCAGCAACTCAGAAATGATGTGCTTCAATGCAATGCCCGCAATCTGATAGCCTCCAGAGATCGCAGTCAGGTTATGCACCCTTTCCTTATCAGGAAATCCAGTGGGCATTTCAAAAACACCACTTCTCACACACAATTTACCAATTTTGTTCCAGAGTTAGGTCTTAGCGATGCATGGCATATTACTCACCCTACTTATTCTGAATTCACCTTCTTCTCTACTCCCCATAATTCCTTTTCACTACTTGATTAAATGTTCATCTCCAAAACCATGGTTAATCTCCTTCTTACTGCCAAAATAGAATCCATAACAATCTCGGACCACGCCCCAGTATACATCCAGCTTGCATCCCCACTGAATTCCCATAACTCCAATATAACTCCAATAGATGGATATTCAATGCTAATCTGTTGAGCGATTAATCCTTTGCACGCTTTATTGCACAGCAACAGAACAACTTTTTTTGCAGAGAATAAAAATCAGGACACACCCATTACCAACAATTGGAACTGCTATAGGGCAGTTCTCAGAGGTCATGTCATATATCCTTTGCTGCTAATAAAAGAAAAAACTAAAGCAAGAATCGGATCCCATACTCAGACAGCTTAAACACCCATAACCCAATTTGCCCGTACAAACTCTGCCTCCATTCTTAAAGACATTTTGAAGTTAGTACGCAATTCTCATGTACCAACCTGCTGAAATATAAAGCAAAGATTTATCAATTCTCAAATAAAATGAGTAAATGTTTAGCATCATACCTTAAACTCAAAAAAGAAAAAGCTAAGATTGTTGTAATTAAATATCATTTTTGGAATAGGAAATTCTCAGATAAAGAGATTATCCAAGTTTTCTCCAAATTTTACTCTAATGTATAAACCGCTGAGTCCCCTCCAAATAATACTCTGCATAATATTCCCCACACTACATATCTACGCCAAGATCTTAGCCAATAGACTTCTGCCCTTCTTACCAAGCTTACTTAAGCACAGCCAGGTTGGATATGTGAAGGGTAAGGTATCTTCTTCCAACATTAGACTTTTCCTGAATGTCCTAGATTGAATACATAATTCAAAAGATCCTCATGCAGCTGTAGCTCTTGATGCAGTAAAAGCCTTCGATAGAGTAGAATGGGATTATATGTTCGAAGCTCTGAAGTGGCATGGCTTTGGCACCACATTTCTCTCAATGATTAGCGTCCTCTACTCTAATCCTAAAACTGCAATCTTTGTGAACTGACAAATGTCTTCCTACTTCCCCTTATCTAGAGGGACACGTCAGGGATGGCCCCTTTCTCCAGTTCTTTTAATTTTAGTGCTAGAACCCTTCTTAAAAGCAATAAGACAGAATGATAATATTCTAGGATTTCAATGTGGACACTTACATATCAAAACTGCTGCCTTTGCTGATGACGTGCTTTTATTTTTAAAATCACAGAACATAGCTCTCAGTATCTAATAGATATTATTTCAAAGTTGTCCATAGCATCGGGCTATACATTAAACACAGACAAGTCTGAGGTTCTCCCCCTCAATGTACATTGTGCATCACATCATACTCGTACCCTAGGTATGAAATGGTGTCCCAAAGGCTTTAAATACTTGGGTATCCACATTTCGGCTCCCAGTGATAATATTCGAAAACACAATTCTGCGATTCTATTAATGTTAAAGGATATTTGTACCATGCACTATCACCACCAGAGTGGTCCCCTTTCGCTCTGATGGATCTGAAACAAAGTGGGTAGGTTAGGATTATGCATGCTAGTAAAACAAATTTTGGAGAAGAGCAAGGGAGCTGAGAAGTACTGTTGGCAGCTCCAGTTTGGTTAACACCGTTCGCCAAGCATATTGGTGTGGTATTCCATTCTGAGTCCGGAGTTGTGTGCTGTTGTGTGTGGGTCTGTGTGGTGTGATTGTTGTAGCAGTGTGGTGAAGTGCGTGCAAATGGCTGCAGTTTTAAGAGGTGTGATTGTGTTTGGTTAGAGTGTGAGAGGTGTGTGAGGAGTGGTGAGGTTTTTAGTAGTTTTAGGGGTTGGTTAGTAGCCTTGTTATTAGTAGAGATGCACACTCCTATTCTGTCTCCTTCGTGATTTAGCAAGGTTGTCTTCCTTTCTGAAATTAGGTGTCAGCAAGATAAGGCTGTCTCATCTCTGCCATTATGCTAAGTCAGCTATTCTTTCTGTTTACCTCTTTGTGTTTGGCCACCCTTTATCCCAGTGTGTTGTTGCTGCAGCCCAGTCCTTTCGGATCGGTTTACTAGTGACCTACGCCAGTACCCTGCACCTTTTCTGAGTTGTTTGTTATTGTTCTGTCCTTGTGGGGTTGTCTATTTTATTCTGTTTCACATAGGATCGTCTTTCTTGCTATTGTAGGTGTTCCCCTTAGTCTGTCCTAGGTGTTGTCTATGTAATCGTATACTCTCGGTCTGTTCTTGTGTTTTTACAGTTTGATTGTTTCAGTCATTTCAGTTTGGTTCCCACGTGTTGAAGAGCCAGGTTTTTAGAAGTTTTTTAAATATTAGGCGGTCTTTGGTGTTTCTTATTTCTTTTGAGAGGTTGTACCAGGTTTTTGCGACTAGATGCGAGAAAGAGGAGCCTCCTAGTTTTTCCTGGCGTATGGTTTTGGTTCCAGGCGGATTATTCTATTTCTGCTTTATATATTACCAATCCCCCTTTCCTCTTCCTTTCTTAAATCCATTGATACTTGCCTAACCAACTTGCTATGGGGGAAAAAAGACACAGACTTTCTCTCAGCAAATTTAAAAAGTCCCGAATTCAGGGTGGTGTTGGATTCCCTGATTTCAAAAAATATCACATGGCTTTTGTTCTTGGGCAAATGCAGCTTTGATTTACTGATGGAGAGCCAGCTTTTATGCACCTAACTGGGTACTCTTGGAAAGAGCTATGATTTCCCCTATTTCCCTTGCAGCTCTTTACCTCATCAAAGGTCAAAACAAAAATACTAGATACTCCTGCATTCATCAATCTGCATTTTTTCTTAGATTATATACGTTCCCTTCTACAGTAAAACAGTCCTTGGTCATTTCTCTTTTCATTTGGCTTAATCCCTTAATTAAAATCAAAGGGAAATCTATCTGTGGAAAACCATGGTTCTCCAGAGGTATTCCATTTTGCAATACATTTTTTCTACATGATATTCCAATTACTTTTAATGAATGTGCTACTTAATTCCACATGCCTATTTCTTTCTTGAAACAGTATCTGGATATTATCGCTGCAATTGCGGTGAACTATGAGATTTTAATGTATAATTCCAATATCCCGAAGGCGCAAAGACTACTACATTTGCTAACTTTGATATTACTGCCTGTATGCTTTATACAACCCTAGTGCTAACATCTACTACTCCAATTGATGATCACCTTCACAGTGGCTGGCAACAAGACTGTCTATTACTTGATAATCAACTATGCTGGCCCCTACAATGGAAATGCATCTCCACGACCACCCCCTCTGCCAGCCTAATCCAAACTCTCTTCCTTTTTCACCACAAAGCTTTTATTACCCCTGTTTCTCTTTTCAAATGTATCATAGCACGTAATGATGATTATTGGAGTTGCTTACACTCCAAAGGCTCTTTTAAACATATGTTCATAGCATGTCAAGCCGTTTGGAAATTCTGCGTGGAACACTATCAAAAGTATTTTCAACTTTCACCAAGATTTTTGTTTTGAATTCCTTATCTTTGGTAGCTCTTTCTTACAGAACACCACTGTTAATAAGTATGCCTGCTTTTTGTTTGATGACTGCAATCCAAACCATTACTGCCAACTGATAACTTTTAAATCATATTCATTACAATTTATGGTGGAACTCTATTTGTAATATCTACAGAATAGAAAGATGGAATGCCTCCTCTCCTGACCTACTATGCAAACATCAATTGAAATGGAAGTCCTTTCTAGATTTCCTATCCAGCGTTGACTCCAATTAATACTCTGTGAGCACTACCACTTTATGATTGTTCCTGCATCTCCCCTGCTTCCCGCTCTTATACATTCCCTGTCCCTTTTTGTCTTGTTTTGTCTCACTGTTTTCCCTCTTTATTTAAAAGTTCTTATCTTCGTCATATAATGGTGTTATGCATATACTTTACTTATATGTGCATGGGGTTTCTATTGTTTTATACATTCTTCCTGTATGTGCCCTATACCTTAAATGATCTCTTGTATTAATTGGGTGCCTTGTATACTCCATTCATCTAGTAAAACCTTTAAACATGAAAACAGGATTAAGGTGACTGCTTTTAATAGAACATGAAAGCGGTATAAAATCTGATTATTTTTTATATTAAAAACAGTCATCTTAATCCATTTATAAAGGGTCTGTCCCCCCCCCCCCCATGGACATCCTTCAGGGTCCCCTAGGGAGATAGCCCTCCCAGTGTGAAGGCCACTGACAGAGGGTCTAGTCTAGTGACTGGCTGTATGTGATTTCCTGCAGGTAATTCGCGCCCGCAGCCCATCCCCTTTTGAATGCTGCGTCACAACCCCAATTGCATTTAGCGTGACTGCTCTTAATGCGCCCCTCAAGGTAAATGCATGTCCAGGTCCATTTGGGAACTTGGAGTAGAAACATTAATAGAAACAATCCTAGGTGCCGGTTTATTTAAGGGGAATGGCGTGAGCGGGGGGCTTGACTGAGAGCTCTGACAGCATTGCCCTCTCCTTACGCCTCCCCTTTCCTCATTGTCGGCTCACAGGTGCAAGGAAAGGAGGCGCATGGCGTGTGTACTAGTTAGAAGCATAGCACGTTGGGAATGGGGGAGTGATTTCAAGTGTGCATGTGTCGCACCCCTCTTCTGTAGGGTCTGCAACTGTCTGGTACGTGGAGTATTGAGGGCTAATAAAACATTATTAACATCTATTATGAAAGGGCCCGAAAGAGAATGCAGTTCATGACGCATGCGATATCGCTGACAGAAATATCTCAGCTCTGTACCTGCTACTGCCTTTTGGCGGCTAAGGATCGTGCTGAATATTCTGCCTCCCACCCATATGGGGGGGGGGGGCCAGGTTCAAATCCATCCCACCGTCATTAATAACACCGATAATTAGAAGCAGCGAGTGCGGGGCTTCAAACCAGTGAACTTCAGACTTCATACAGTGCTTTAAAGCTGTGCAACACACAGAGCCTATCCTATGGGCTTCATTTTCCTGAGGCAGAGGGGTTCATTTCTAAGACCCACTAGAGCAGCTTGTTCCCGGTCCAAGAGCGGTAAATTATAAGTGTTTGTGCGAACGATACAAGTTCGGCGGTGCAGGAAATAAATGGTGGTCATTCCGTTACTGGCACTTTTTTGGGCGATGACAGAATTGCTGCCCTTTTTTCAGAGCCACCAAACTACAAGTTTGACCTTGAAGTGGAGGATTTACCTCCAGCATCATGCTGGTGGTAAATACCCCACTTTAAGGTAGAAAATCAGCAGAATTACTGCTTGCGGTAATTCCACCGAAATCCCCATGGATTTCTATGGATTCCAAAAATTGACATTTGCACCGCCCTACCACCACTTGTAATCACGTAGTAAACCCACGGGACCAAGTGGCGGTATCAGTAAGCGAGTGTGGTGGTAATTTGGCAGATTTACCCCCGAATTACCACCAATTTCTTAATAAGGCCCAATGTTTTCTGTGATAGCAGGCAGAAAGAGGGCATGCAAATGGCAGCCAAATTCAAACCTAATGACTTGACACAACATCGCCTGTCACCCTTTGACACATAGTTTACCACAGTTATCAGCCAGGCAGGATTTTTTCTTCACTGCATTACAGGAGGGTTATGTGTACATTGCAGTGTCAGTGAAGTGAAGTGGAGGGAAGTTATTTGTGCCACTTCGGTACAGGGGAGTTACATGTGCAGTGCTCTTCAGTGCAGTCCTTCAGGCTTTTGTAACTAACTGTGGTGCAGGGTGGTGCAGGGTGATTATGAGAGCAGTGGTTTGTCACCACAATGCAGGTGGTTTATGTATATTACTGCAGTATAAAAGGGATACGTGTAATGTGCATTGTTAGTGCAATGCAGGTAGGTTAGGTTTGTTACTGCAGGACTGGATGCTTGTGTGTGTGTGTGTGTGCAGTTTGTTTGTTTATTATTTGTAATGCGCCAGAATACCCTGGGGTAACAAGGCACAGCAGTTACAGGAATTTGAAAAGCTTAGTTGCAACAATAATGGTATATACATACACACATACACAATAAAAATAATAGCAGGGAATATATACATATAAACAGGTTAACACATGTGAGTACAACATGTCCAGATGGCAAAAGGGAGATACAGGTCTTGGGCTCGGTATGTTTAGAGAGCGTGCGTCTTCAGCCAAGAAATAATCTTGGATCAGAAGTTTTGGTAGGGTAAGTCCATTCTGAGAGTGGGTGGTAAGAAGTTCCACAGTTTAGCCGCTTTCACTGGGAAGCTGTTGCCTCCTATAGTGGAGAATTTGTAATTGGGAACGGAGAGGCATCTCTGTATACTGTTCTTGTCGGTCTCAGGGAGATCTGTCAGTGAAATCTGTCGATCAGGTAGATAGGAGCAGCGTTATTAAGGGACTTGTGGGTGAGTGGAGCAGTTTTTAGGGAAATTTTATCTAAGTGTCAGCGCAGTGTTGGATGGTTATGTGTGCTACTGCAGTACAGTAGGATTCCGTGTGCAGTGCATCGCTCGCACAATGTGGGAGCGTAATGTGTTCCATTGCATTACAGGATACTTATACATGCATTGCAGTGTCTTTGCAATACACCAGTGTTAAATGTGCTACTGCCGAACAAGAGAATCATTTACAGTGTATTGTCCTAACAATGCAGGTGGGTTATGTGTGTCACTTCAATACAGGTGGGTCAGGTCAATCTAGGAGGGTCATGTGTTTCACTGCAGAACAGGAGGATCTTTTGTGCATTGCAGTGTCTGCAATACACCAGGGAAATGACTGCTACTGCATAACACAAGAGTTATGTGTGCAGTGCGGTATGTGTGTCACTGCTGTTCAGGCAGGATTTGGGTGCTGTGCAATTACAGCGCAATGTAGGGGTGTGATGTGTTTCAAGGCGCCGCTTTGTCCCACATTCTCTTTAATGTGTATATCCAGCCTTTGGTTGGGCTTTTCCACTTCCACAGCCTTCATTGCTACTCCTATGCGGATGATACCCAATCATCATTCCGCTTGATCTGGCACAGCCTAACACTGCATCTCAGCTGCAAGGTTGCTTGGAGGCTGTGTGTTGTTGGATGAGTGACTTGCTCAATTTCAATGGGGACAAGACAGAGGTACTGGTTATGGGCCTTCACTCCTTTTCTTTTTCTTCACTTTCCTCCCTTTGGATTTCAGATTTCTGGCCAGCAGCCCTTAGCCATCTCCCTACTCCTGTTTCGACAGCAAAGGATTTTGGTTGCAACTGCTATCACCCCTTTCTATGAAAGATCAGATAGCCTCTGCATGTCAGAGTGGACATAAGTTGAGGATGCTTCGCAAGGTATTAAATTTAATCTCCTCTCAATTTCATGCTTCAGTGGTTAATTCAGTGGTTAATTCTTTAGTTATAAATTGGTTGGATTACTGTAATGCTCGGCCAGCTCGTTTGATCCACCAGCTGCAATTGCAGCAAGAACTGTTGGACACGTGTCTTGGACTTCGCATATCTCGGTCACCTTGCACCAACTTCATTGGCTTTCAGTAGATCAGTGAATTCAATTCAAGTCTTTATGCATTGTGCACCGGGCTTTTTACAAAGTGGGGGATGAGTATCTTCAACTTAAGTTCTGTCCCTATGTACCGCCACAGCCCCTATGCTCTCAAACATCTCTTAACATTCAAGTTTCATGGGTTCGACAAACAATCCTGGGTGGCCGCGCCTTTACTGTGGCAGCGGCCATGCTGTGGAACTCTCTCCCTATAGCACTTTGTGCCTCTGAGAACCATCCTACTTTTCGTCGCGTTTTGAAGACTTTTCTTTATTAGTCACTCCTCTGCCTAATCGCTTTAGTTCTGGAATAGCACATAAAGGCCTTTCGTTTGGCGTATGTTGCACTTTATACATTCAAATAATATGACATAAGACTGCAGAACAGGATGGTCATGTGTGTAATGTCAGTGCCATGGAGCAGGGTTCTGTGTGTTATTGTGGTGTAGTCTGTTATCTTCAGCGAAGCCATTACATTGAATAGTTACTATGGTTTTTGAGTGACCGGGTAAGCTATGGCTAATAAAAGTAAAAGGATACACTGAGCTTAGAAATTTGGAGGAGTTATCAGTGTTCAGTCTTCCAAATGCAGTTACAGTTACCATCGATAGTAATGGTGGGATCACCACCTGCTTATGAGTTGTAGTTAGTCCCCATTCTGAAGTCCCATAGGATTTTTATGAAGGAATTTTCTTGAAGGTCACTGTCCTTCCTCTGTTTTTTGGGAGGTAATACCTCCATGCACATGCTGGAGGTATTTCCACTTGTTGGGTTTGTAAGGCATAATCAGGAGGACTAAAATAATGGTGGAAATTATGATACCTCCAGTTTTTTCAGTTGCATCCAAACTTAATGAGAACTGTGATGTTTTCTGATTACGGTCATGTGTTGCATTTTTGCAAGCTCTTTGGGGTATCCCATGGACTCAAACTTCATAGTTTGTGTTTATGGTTCAAAGAGCTCATAATGCATCTGCTGTCAGATTACCCTTTCTGTATTCTGCAGTGCACAAGCAATGCTGCGCGCTGATGTTGGTAGTGCCGCTGCGCACATTGTATACTCTTAGGTAGCGTAATGTTTTTGCTGATTTTGATGTGCTGGCGCATTCACAAACCATGATCATTGGCCACAGAAGGTCATTGATAATCCAGCCCCAGGTGCTTCTTTTCTTGGGAGCAAGAGCAATTTTTTAAATGCGAAATCTGATGCACCTCTTCCGTTACATCAAACGAATCAATAATAATTATAAGATTATCCTTTCAGAAGCAACTATCAGAGAAGCCATTTTGGAAAGTGTATGCTGTCCAAAAGGCACCTTGCTTGACATGTTTTTAGAGCAAATATGGTAATCCCCCCCCTTGGGCTGAATGGCTGGCCAATGTCTAAGGGTCAGTGGGAATTTGTAAGGGCACAGTTGCAAAGTCCGTCTATAGGACCAGCAGTAGGGATGGGTGTAGTGGCCCTAACATTACTGACAATCCTGAATATAACACATAGCATGGGCAGGGCAGAGAGATCACTGGGGTCCCGAATGCAATGAAATGGCAATGCCACTCTCTCCTCAACCCTACAGGTGGGGTCTTAAATTCTCCTGCTAGAATGAGTTGCTGAGGCGAAGCTGTGAAAGTTGAGTTTAAGGATGGAACGCTTTCACAGGAGTGGCCAGTGCCTGGAGAGAACAAAGTTCAGAAAACATATTCTGAAAACATTCTGCAAAACCTTACATTCAAAGGAATCAAAAACGAAAAATTTCTAAGAATCATGGACACGTGTTCGTCATGTTTTAGCGGTTGTCTATTATCCCCATGCTACAAATCATGTGTGCGTGGTCTCCGTTATCTTGAAATCAAATTTCACTTACAGCCAAAAGAAGCAGATACATGTCTGCAGTCGCTTGTGGTCTCATGCAGAAGGGATTTGACCAAGCATTTCGGGCTGGACACCCCCTTTTGGGGTGGGATCACGCCTGATTTGCGTACGGTCTTTCCCCTTCTGTAATTTTATTTATTTGTATTTTTAAAGCGCTCACACAGCCCGGGGGCATCGAGGCACTGTTACAGAATTTTTTTTATGGCTGTTGTTGTCTTAGTTGCATATTTATAACACGCTTAAATACCAAGCGGTTTCTAAGTGCAGACCCGGGGATCGAACCTGTGTTGCTTCGTGTCGGCTTGCTTCCCAGGCGAGCACGTTGCCACTGAGCTATCCTCCCGCGCTTGGCTTGGCAGGCGATTCACGATGGTTTGGAGAGTTGCCCAGAGCAATGCCAGAGGTTAAGATTAATTCTATAACTTCCGGCCATCACATCTTGTGTTTTGCTACAGCCAAAAGATATAAGCACGCTTTCCCAGTCAGTATCATGCCTGCCAGGTGACTGGTGCCAGAGCACATCTTCAGAGGAACAATCTTTTCTCTTAAATTAGATCTAATATTAGTCTGGGTTATCTTTCTTTAAATTAAGGGAGCATTAAACTGCCTTGGCATTATCCCAAAATTATAGCATAAAGTAATCTGAGATAAATGTTTATTTAAATTAGGGCACACATTAATCTGGGCTATCTTTATTCGTAAATTAAATCATTGATTAAAGTCTGGGTTAATAATGTCCCTGGAGTAGTGGGCACATTAATCTGGGCTATCTTTATTCTTAAATTAAATCATAGATTAAAGTCTGGGTTAATAATGTCCCTGGAGTAGTGGACACATTAATCTGGGCTATCTTTATTCTTAAATTAAATCAAAGATTACAGTCTGGGTTAATAATGTCCCTGGAGTAGTGGGCACATTAATCTGGGCTATCTTTATTTTTAAATTAGGGCATACATCAGTCTGTATTCATTTTTCCCTAGATTAGGGAACACATTAATCTGGGACATCTTCATCTGCAAATTAAAGCATACATGAGTCTGGACTATTTGTTTCCCGATGTTAGATCACACATCAGCATAGGCTAGAATTATCTGTAAACTAGGATTTACAATCATGTGAGTTTTCCTTCTTGCTGGAATAATTTGTTGTGTTGCATATACCTTAGAATTAATGATCAATCAAGGATTGCTGAGTCCAGAGTTAAAGTGCTGAAATACATTCTGATGCATTCAAGCTTCTTGAAGCATTACATAAGCTAAAGGTGTGAAATGCACCAGAAAGTGCACATTAGATCCAACACATAGCGCAGTGGGGAAAAAATCCAAAATGGTGTTAGGTGGTCTGCTTTTGCGAATATTTTTTATCTCCATCAACAAAACAGAAATGTGAGTGGGGACATGCCTATGAAATATACATGGAATAGAGGTGTTTCCTTTTCAGTGTCAGATTCTATTTTTGTCACGCAAACCCTCTTCCATAAGTGTGTTAAACTAAATGCCTGTCCAACACTGTTCAGTGATCATAGTATGTTATGTTGTCAATTAGAGGTTAACCTCCAGCCAGCGACCAGGGATGGGCCACCTGGTTTAGAAGTAAATGTGCCAGGCTCTCGGGTAAGGTGGAATAATGCCAACACAAAAAGACATAATTGCAAATATCGGTGTGATTATGAATCTGCCGCTGAGTCATGGAAGTGTAAATCATTTAATCCGGACTGTCTTTATAGTTACATTCATGAAAAAATCGAGCAATGTCTGCCTTTAAAACAAACGCACAGCTTAGGAATTAAGGTCAAACAGCCAATAACCATATTCATGCTGTCTTTGTTTATGATAAGAAGCTAATTTTACGCAAGCAGATTAGAGAGTTAAAGAAACGTGGTGCTGATTCCGCTAATATGTGGGTATTGGTGAAAAAGGCAAAGCAAACCTAAAGGAACTGGTCTAGGCAGCATGGACATATCTTATACCAGTGAGATGGCGAGACCATGTTGGAAGTAATGGCAAAGGGATCTATGTTCTTAAATCACCAGGTATTGTTTTGTGATGTTTTTCGCAGAAAATTTCGGCTGAAAAAACTTGACTTTGTTCTTTTTTATATTGGGGGGGTTTCCCCTCCAAAACCCCTCTTCGCTATTATCTAGTCCCTACACCACACCCCTCTACCCATTATGTCCCCCCCCCCCCCAATATCTTTTTATGATTTTTTGTTGCCGAACATTTTTGGCAAAAAACTCAGCAAAAAAATACCTGGCGAGGTAACAACATCGTACCATGACAAAGAAGGCAGATGTAAACTTTTGGGAATTAGAACATCAGATGGAATTGAGCCAATACTTTGCCAGGGGGACAAGATGTTTTAAGTGATGGGAGAGAAGAAAGTGATCAGTCCAGGAGAGAGAAGTAGTAAAAGGATTAGAAAGGGGGATGTCTGAAAAGATGAGAACATCCAGGGTGTGCCTGGCTGAGTTGAGTATTGGACCAGAGGTTAGGATGGAGAGGGAGAGAGAGTTGCTGAAGAGCCCAGAGCATGGGACTGGGGAATCCAGCTAGATGTTGAGATTCCCAAGGAGAAGAAGCTGAGAGGAAAAGGAAAGGAGTGGAAAGTGAGGTCAGACCATTCAGAGAGGAAGAAGGTGAACTGGCCAGGTGGCTTGTAGATGGTTTCCAATGTCAGAGAGACGCCAGGAGAGGTAGACCCTACAGACCCGGCATTCAAAAGGAGGAATAGATCTGAGTGGGGATGATAGAGGCAGGGATCCACTCAGGAAAGATCAGGGCCACTGCACCTGTGAGCCTGTTGGGCCTGGGCTCGGAGGGGATCTTGCAGATCTCAGGGAGGAGAGTGTCAAAACATGTGACAGTGCTGGCCTTGAACCATGTCTCAGTAAGAGCGAGAACATCTAGATCCTGGAGTTTAAGAAGATGGCAGATGTCAGAAAGCAGAGCGAGAATTGAGAGTAGCTATGTGGAGCAGGTAGCCACTTTTGAAAGATTTCCGGGGAGGGGGTACAGAAGAGAGGAGTACCCATAGGAAGTGGCAGAGGAGCCGATGTGGAGGGAGGAGGTGTCAGAGGAGCCAGAGAAGTGGTAGGAAGAGGTAGCAGAGGGGCCAGAGAGGTAGTAGATGGCAAAGGAGCCAGTGCAGTGGAAGGAGGAGGTGGCAGAGGAGCCATTGGGGAGATAGAGATAGTAGATGGCAAAGGAGCAAGCGAGCTGGGAGAAGGAGGTAGCAGAGGAGCCAATGTGGAGATAGAAAGAGTAGCAGGAGAAGGAAGGAAATTGATGAGGTGAGGGAGGCACCTATCAAATAGGAGGAGATTGGGCTGAGGGACCTGGACCATGACCGTACCGTTTAGATAGACATTTATGATGACTCTGGAGGACAGGAAGGAGGCCATGAAGACCTCCCACCGGGTGCCACCATTAACGGGAGAGGAGTAAGAACGAGAGAGAAGTGCGACAATATGAACGGTCCATAGGCCGGGAGAAGGCATGATAGAGGATGTCTGTGAGAGTCTGTCTGGCGGAGTCATTGACATAGGTGTCAGTGATGGGAAGGCCAGGGTTGGAGACAAGCCTATCCTTCTTGAGCTTCTTCCTTACAGACTTATTGAGAGGGGTAGGATTGGAGATAGAATAGCAGTTAGAGAAGATGGGGGGAAATTGAGAGCACCATAGAGGGTGAGGAAGTTGAGGCAGAACGCACCGGGAAAAGAGGAAAGAAAAGGATGCACAGTAAAGAGCTACACCACACAGGAAACACAGGGAAGGGTCTGGGGAAGGGGTAGGGGGGAACAGAGGGAGGTGGCAAGCATCAGCAGAGCGCAGGCGGATATGAGTCAACAGAGGGCAGTACACCAGTAGTGAGTGGAACAGTGGTGAGGCAACCGGGCTCAGTTACAACCTAGATAGGAAAGAGGCCTAGAGGACACAATAATAAGTGGTGTGACTGGCACAAGTAGGAACCTCTCACCTAGAGGGAAATGTAAAATGCATGAGAGTACAGCTACCCGGGAGAGGGGAAAACCTAATGGGTGCTCAGAAACATTGTAGAATGCATCACGTTTTGAAAGGAGTAAACGCAAGGTAGGTCAGTTTAGTAGGGTGCAGTAATTGCAGCACCCCCCTGCCCGAACCTTTCCTACCTTACGGACACTGTTGGTTGTTGGCTGCGCCGCATGCTCGGAACCCCACTTTGTCACCAAACACTGCACCCTTGGCCTACGCGGGCTTTGCCATGGAGGGTCCGATCCTTTGTTCTTAAAGGATATGCTGCATGGACGTAGCACAATGTGCTGCGTATCAATCAGCCAGCATCTTCTGTGGTCCTGTATCACGCAACACAGCACCCTTGGCTTATGCGGGCTTTGCCACAGACGTTCTGATCCTCGGTTCTTAATTTCATGCTGCATTGGCATAGCACAACGGTCTATGTATCAATCATCCAGCATCTCCTGCGATCCTGCATCGCACAACACTGCGCCCTTGGCTGGCACGGCCCTTTCCTTGGAGGTTCTGATCCTCAGTTCTTAAAGGATATGCTGTGTGGGCATAGCACAACATGCTACATATCAATCGGCCAACGTCTCCTGCAGTCCTGCGTCCCACAACACTGCGCCCTTGGCCTATGCAGGCTTTGCCACAGATGGTCCGATCCTCGGTTCTTAAATGATACACTGTGTGGGTGTAGTGCAATGTGCTTATATCAATCGGCCAGCATCTCCTGTGGTCCTGCATCGCACAACATCATGCCCTTGGCCTACGCAATCTTTGCCACGGAGTGACCGATCCTGGGTTCTTAAAGGATATGTTGCATGGGCATAGCGCAACGTGCTACGTATCAATCGGCCACCGTCTCCTGTGGTCCTGCGTCGCACAACACCACGCCCTTGGCCTACACAGGCTTTATTATCAGGGAGACCTGTCCAGGAAGATTCAGACACAAAGGGGAATGGGGTGCGTTACATTTTGGCACCCTGCCTCTCTAACCTCTTTGTCTCTGACATAGGGGAGTGCTTGCAGGCTGCTGCGTTTATTCCACCTAAAATAGACAATTTCATCATCTCCTGGCTCACTTACACAGACGACTTTTTGCTTATGGATAGAACTCCAGTAGGATTCCAGAGACTTCTTAATGTGTTTAATAATTACGCGATTGGTAACCATCTCAAAATAAATATTTCAAAGACTAATTAGATCTTCGTGTAAACATCAAAAGCACACATGGCATTTAAATAATCTCAAACTGGAGACGATAGAATCGCTTGTGCACTTAAGGTTTCCTATCAGCATTAAACCAAACCAAGTCTTCATCTGGGAATATTTAAAGCACAGAGTGGAGGCTTGGCTGCCCAGATGAGTAAGATGAATAATACATTTGGAAATTGTACTTTATAGCCATTGATGAAGTCATTCCAAAAGTGATTTATGTAGTTGAGTTAATGCAGTATTCCATGTTTGAGAATCTTGGAAAACTTGAAGCCAGGCTATTGCCTTGTGTCCTAAAACTCCCCAGTTGTATCTCTGCGGCCATCATTCGATTTGAGATAGGGGTTAGATCATTTTAGGCAGTTGCCAGGTGGACATTGATGTGCCTTTTATAGGAAGATACTGGTACCTGCAGAAAACTCTTCTTATGTGGAGCTCAATGTATTGGCTCAGAGGAGGGGGAACAATGCGATCACTCATTTTGTAATCCAAGGAGAGTTGCATCTAACAAAGGAAACCCTCATTGATAATCTGTGTAGAAGCAAAAGAGTTCTTTATGAAAAGGATTGGATTGATACGAATGACAATTTACAGAGAGATCCGTTGTTTGCACAGTTGCGGGATGAACAAAAGAAGCAGGGCATTTTGGTGCCTTATTTTAAAAAGTCACCCTATGCATTTCTATCCTCCTCTTTTATGAGATTTTGTTTTAATTTAATTTTGACAAGGGAAACATTAACTATGAGAAAGTATTGCCCAGTGATTTCCTTTTTGTCAGGATGGGGAGAGGATGGAATCGCTGAAGCATAGAATGTTAATCTGCCTGGAATTAATTAATATTCGGTTAATGTATTTCGGTAAACTTATGCATAGAACATACTGTCTCAGTGGTCCGCATTTTTGGGGGGAACTGGCTGTTGAGCGGATCTTGCACCCTGCTCACTATCGCTGTTGGAAAGTTCCTGGCACAGTTTAAGCTCTTATAACTATGAAAGAAGAATAAGCTATGCATTTTAATTAAGTGGAATGTCTGAGATATGAATCTGTAACGGGATTGTATTAGTTGTTCGAGTTCTGCTGATGCTTTGTGAAGGTTTTCTTTTTTCAAATGACTTGAAGTTAGCGAAATTGTTCTATAGCTTGTATAGGTTGATGTACATTAGCCAAAAGAATACCAATAAAATGCAGATTATTGATCTGAAACCATTGGCTACCAGTGATCATTTTACGGAGTAGCATTTGACGCGTGTCGCATGTAGTCATTTGTCAAGCCGGAGTTTCAAAGCGGAGTTCAGATAATTCTATATTTTTCTACGTCTCCCAGGGGTGTTGCTAGGTCTGGAAAAGACCCGGGGCTAAGCTAATGTCGGGACTGGCGGGACTGGGGGCTAGCTAGCCTTTTGGCTGTAGCTCCTGAGATTCTATCCGGGGCTACAACCAAAAGACCAGGGGCTATAGCCCCCTTAAATCCCCCTAGCAACGCCTCTGACGTCTCCCCTTCTGGACCTTGCGCAGCGCACGCGTCCCACACACACTTCAGAAGTCACTTCTTCCCATACCCAGAAGAGATGTGGAATGCAGAAAGGTATCCCTTCCACTATCATACATGTAGTGGATCCAGTTACAGGTGTAGACATGTGGCACATTTCACTGCATGTCTTTATATTTGGGGATAAAATGTCAGAAAGGCCTTGATATCTGACTCTCGTCTAGTTGTTTTGGAAATATCATCCTTTATTATGATGCTTTGTGTTTATAGCCTTTTTAACCAGTAGGTGCACATGTTCTCAATATGTATTCATGTTTTTGGAAACCTGTCAATGGGAAAACAACTAGGCCTGCATTTTCTTTCTTTCCAAAAGAGTGCATTTATTGTTCCAGCCAATAGAAATCAAGCCTCTGTTCATTCGAAGAGAAGAGATGGATTTTTCGTGTGTTTTATATGAAAAAATTGCACAAATCGGTGCATACGTATGCACACTGGGACTGCTTAGCACTGGGATTGGGAGGTGGGCCTCAGCATATATGTGGGCGCTCTCGGTCTCTAATTAAATGTGTGGTTTGTGCTCATGATACTTTTTTATTTCTGGAAATTCGGTCTCTGTCCCACAGAACCTGGGAATGCATTTCATGTTGGCTGTGGCCTTAAGCCAAAGGCAGTATAATTATGTGTTAAAGGTTGCCTTAATGGCACAAGTTAGCGATTACAAACCTTGCCACTCCTTGTTTCCATTATCTGGCAAAATTTATTTACCAACTAACAAAATTGCCTGATTATCTCCGAGCACAAACCACCCACTTGGTGGTAATAAGTTCCTGCCTTCTTCATGGCGCTCTCTTTTGGGCCATGTGAACCTCATCCCTCCTATTCTCCTCGGGGCAATTCCTGATCCACAAGCCGGGGGCAAATGACACACACATTCGCAGATCGAGATCTCTACCCGTCCCGCATCCTGTCTCTCATACATACTGGTGGTCAGAATCTTCACCCACCCCACTCCAGGTTGTGTATAGGAAAGGGGAAGGAAGGGTGAAGGTATGCAGCCTGCACTCGGCCACTCCTTTCTGAGCCTGGCTGATATTCTACATAATACAAACAAGCAGAGAGGACTAGGACAGCGTGTGTGAGTTTCCCTACCAGCTGCCATACTTCTGATGTGATCTGGCATGATGATGAGACTTCCTCGGAGCATGCAGGTGTATTTATGGTGTATGTGTGTGCATGCACATGTATGTGTGTGCTGGTGGGGGTAATTAAGCAACCCTGACACATTTGGGCCTTGTCAACATGAAAACCTGTTTTATGGGGCAATGCTTCCTTATATTGTGGGCACGGCATAAGGACAATGTGCCTACAGCATTAAATCCTGCAGCATATATTGTGGGGAAAGGTATTCTGAAAGTATGTTTGTCAGTGGAAGGTTTGCATGTATTATGGGCACAGACCTGATGAAAGTGCATTTCATAATGGCAATGCTGGCACATATTGTGGGCACTGGCCTTATGAAAGGGTGATGTACAGTTGCAATGCTGGAACACATTGTGAGCAAATGCATGAAAATCAGCTTCACTGTGGCAAGTATGAAATATATTGTTAACATATGCATAATGAAAATGTGTTTACAGTGCATTGCAGTAGGCATATATTGTGGGGCAAGCATAGTGAAAGTGTGCCTTACAGTGGTATTGCTGGCATATAATTTGGACACTGTCATCATACAAAATGTGCTTCATATTGGCAATGCTGGCATATATTATGGGCACACAGAGCATCATGAAAGCATGTTTTGCGGTGGCAATTCTGGCATATATTATGGCCACAAGCATCATGAATGTGTGGTTTTCAGTGGCAATCTTGGTATATTTTGTGGGCACAGGCACGGAATGTGCTTTACAGCGTTAATGCTGACATAGAATGAGGGTAGAGGCATCATTAATATTTAAAATTCTCCTGTGGACTGAAGGTAACCTGCTATTTATTGCCACATTTCATGTGTTACTCTACAGAACAGGTTGTAAATTGCATGGATTTTTACAATGTTTCTGAAATGTGTTCTGTAAAATGCACCATTTCAACCCATTATTTTAAGATGATGGATCTTGAGGGTGAACAATAAGTACAAGGTATGCAGAGAATATGGAGTAAATCAGTACATTTGTGCAGCTCAAAGTCCAAGAAACATTGTGGAGGAACTGTAGGGTACCCGCTGGGCCTATTGTCCAAGTTGGTGTATCTATATAGAAAGTGAGAGGTTTCTATGGTGCATCCTGGGCTTTTGATTCTTTCTGTATTTATATTTATTTAAGAACACAGTGTCCTTTTAAACAGACACGACTTACAAAATAGACAAGAGCAGAGGCAGTCATAGGGTAGGGTGACTTAACATAAGAGCATTGTTGGTTTGAATGACTTATAATGGGCAGTGAAGGGGTAGGAGAACAAACACACTCTATGAATAGAAACCGGAGGACATCACAACCTTCTTTTAACATAAATATCCAAATATCCTTATGCCAGTAGTTTCATATTTATGAAATGCATTGAGCAGCGCTGAGGGTAGAATGCAAGAGAGGTGGGTTGGGCTGTTGTTTAGATATGAGGAGGGGGCTTGCTAGCAAATGAAGTATGAGCCTCGGTTTGCTGTGTTCCACTGAAGAGCTAGCTTATATGGCCCAGAGGAGTGCTTTCCAATGGAGTTGGGCAGGTATGGAAAAGGAGCGCAAGCGCGAGGGGTAACAGGGGGCGGGGAGTGATAGGTTGTGAAGTTATGAGGAGCAGAGGGTTCGAGGGCAGAGTACAATGAGATGCATTTGGAGAGGTAGTGGGGGAAACACCATGGATGCATATATAACTGAGAGGAAGGAATTTAAAGATAGTGTTTTTGCATGGAAAGCCATCCAGCATGATGATGATGATGGGTAGAGGTAGTGGAGGTTCTAGGTAGGTTGAAAAGGGTGTGTGTTGAAAAGTTAATGACTTTGTGGAGGGAGCAAAAGAGTAGTGGGGTAGATATAGCGGGGGCTCGTCCATAGGTGTGCATGGGAGAGCCCCGCCCTCCTGGCCCCCCTGAAGAAACCCAGAGAAGCAACAAAAAACATTTGCATTTGCATAGAATCTAAAAACCTTAAATTCTTTGCAAATGCAGACTGGTGGGAGTCTCCTTTCTGACGTACAAAGCACTTCACATGGGTCAAGGCTGATGAATAAAACGCCCATGTCTTCACTCATGTAAAGCTTTGTGAAAGATATGGGGGAGACCAAGGGTGACGTCACACCCTTTAAGATGCCTCGGGGTCGCCCCTGAATCCAGCCTTGGAGGCATCTTGAAAGGCTCTTTATCGCTCCTCTGCCTGTCTGTCTCATGCCGGGGGTGGAGTCAGAATGCTGACCCTACCTTCTGCCTCATAGAGGAATAGATAGGATGAGGGGTGAAGGGCATCTCCCGACCCCTGACCTTCCACCAATGTGATGGGGTTGGATGAAGAGGGAGAAATCCCAAAGAGAGAAGATCACCACCGAGGCCCTCTCTTGTAAGTTTTGAAAATAAAAACAAATGTTGTATTTGTTTGTATGTGTGTGTGAGAGACAGAGATATTGGGACCCATTAAAGCTCTGACGGTAGCCGGCTGCTGCCGGAGTTGCATTTTTTCCGGCACCTACGAATGGGCAAGAACCGGGTCATGTCGAGCTCGGCGGACACAGTAATTGCCCATTTGCGGGTGCCGGAATCAAGGGTGTCCCGATCCCCATTCTGCCCCATATGGCTGAATGGGGATGGGGACGTTGGATGCATCGGCATATTCAGAGTTGTGCCGGTGCGTCTGACGTGCTCTGCTCGCGGGTGCCATTACACCCGCCAGGAAAAACCTGGTGGGTGAAACGGCACCCACGAGCAGAGCACGTAGTATGGCGGTCTGGGAACTACGGTACCGGCATGCTTACCGGTACCGTAGTTCCCGGACCGCCATGGTTGTAATGAGGCCCATTGTATTTTTAAAATCCACGTGCGTGAGACAATGTATTTCCATGTGTATGATTGCGAGAGAGGCTGTATATGTACGTGGCTAATTGTGTAACTGCTGTGAATGTGTATTGGGGCCTGATTCTGAACTCTCTGTAAAATAAGAAAAGTGTCATTGCACGACGGAAAGACACTTTCCTTATTTCACATGGAACTTACAATGGGTCCCTGAATATATGTGTAAATAAATAAATTAATACAAGTGTTAAATTCCACTAGCTGCCACTCGGTAGACCACAATGTAGGCTCACACAGTAGTACAGTTGGCTGAGCACAAGAGTAGAGATGAGGAATTTAGTTGAGCGAGGGTGAGGTGTAGGTAGATTCTCTAATGTTTAGGAGGCTGTTGTGGCATTTTCTTGGATGAGAGGGTAGAGTTTCAGGTCACTGTCAAAGAGAACCCAAGGTTGTGAGCCGTAGTTGAATGGCTGAGGAGGTCAGGGGTGAAAGAATGGAGAGAGGGGAGAGTGGGTTTGGCTTTGGAGGCATGAAAAAGATAACTTACCTCTTTAAAGAGTTCAGCATGAGGCAGAATAAAGCCATCCAGTGGTGGTTGAGGAATAAGCCGTTGGTTAAGGTATCTGAGATTGCAGGGTTGTGATGGATTGACTTCAACCCTGCAAGAGCACAATGATGAGTAAGTGCTAAAACACTCAGACTTCACGCTTCTACAAACCAAGAGCCAACACAATCATAAAGGTAAAATAGGCACAGTCGAGATATATACCTCCTTTGCCTTTTGTGGTAACGCGGGCTGAGGGATGTCTATACTCTTATGAGGGGTGTGAATGTGGTTAAGTAGCAACCCAAACATCGATGTATAACAGTCCAATATAAAGGAATGCCCAATCAAGGTTCTATAAACATATACATATACTTTAATTAAACAGAGCATGCACAATTATAACCAACTAGAAAAACACTACACACAACCCACCCTGGAGGAAAGGACCCAGGATAAGCAAATATAGTAGAAGCAGCACTCTGGGTAATGACTCGGGGGTGAAAGGCAAGCAAAAGCAACAAAGTTCTTGAAAAAGGATATGTTCTTGTAAGCAAAAAGGCTTCAAAGTAACCTAACCATCTCTAGGGCCCATACATGGGGCAATGGGGGCAGTTGGCATTCAATGGTACCTTCTTTGCAGTTCCTGATGGTTCAGCAGCACCAACCCAGACTTCTTGGGGCTGTGTGAAGGCCAGGAGAGAGCAGAAGGCAGCAACGGATCATCCTGCTGGTTCAAATGTGTTGAACAGTTTTTGAAACGCATGGCATGCAGTTCAACAGTGAAAAACACTAGGATCCCAGCTGGCTTGGCTCTCGGGTGCTGTAATTCCCAATCCAGGGGCTCAGGGACAAGGTTAATCCTTTTTTGTGCTCCTGAACATGGGGAGGGTGGCACACAACTGCAGGGGTCCTTAAACACATTGAGTCCTGGCTACCACTGTGGCTGGCAGAGAAGCGGTCTTGCTCCAGCAGCAGGTCGTTTCTTAGGTTGCTGTGAGTCCAACTCCAGGGACTCATGGACAAGGTGGGTGCTTATTCTTGAGCTCCCAAACAAAGAGGAGGCTGCCAAATAACTGCAGGTACCCTCCAACATGGTAATATCCTGGGTACCTCTGTAGCTGGCAGAGAGGCAGTCTTGTTCCTGCAGCAGATTTCACCCCAATGGTCCCTGGGGATGGTTGGTTAGGGGACAGGGCTGATCACTACTGTGGAACAGCTGCTTTCACCTCACAACTGGAGGACTTTAGAAAGGACTGCTCTCACAGCATCCAGCAAAATCTCATCCAAAGATGCTTTAAGATGATTCCCAAAATGATTCAAATATGTGATGGGAGATCCCTTCTTTTATAGGCAAAAGTCCCCAGGTGAATGAACTAAAACTATCTTGCATTAGGGGTCCAATGCCTGCTCTTGAAATGTGTGGACTGATGATGTCACACCCAAAGTGCTTTGTTCCAGAGGAAGCAGAGGGAACAGGAAAGAGAAACAGTTGCCGAGATAATCAATATGGCTTGCCATAACTCCGCCCCCTGTCCTCAATGGTATCAAAAACCTTTACAAATGCAGCCCCTTGGTGTGAGGCCTGGCTTTCTGTGAATGGGTGTGCCTCTGGTTTCTGCTCCCATGCCAGGGTGCTGTGGACTGGTTGCCCCAAGACAAGGGTGTTACCTGCCTTTACAAAGGAACAAAGAGAGGCACCCCACCAGACTTCCTTACTTCCAGTAGGGCAGGGTTTGGGGGGATACACATAACCCTTGCACAGCTGAACTGGACCCAAAGGGCTGACACATGTGCAATATCAATTTAATATGGCTGGGATAAATCTGAGAAATGTTGGCCTCCATACCCTAACCCAGGTATGGATTATACTTGTATGTGCCACCAGCAGGTTTTGACTGGCCTATGGGCAATAGGGCAATGCCCAAGCCAAAAAGAGATAATGCTGGTGTGGCCCGTTTTTTTGGGTCAAAGTGGCCCACTTTTTTGGGCCAGTTTGATAAGTTACTTCACCATGAGATTAGTCGTTTTGACCAGTGTTACTGAATAAATATTTTTTTGAATGCACTATTTTCATCACATTTTGTAAAAAGCCTCCCCCTTTGGATACTACTCAAACAGTTTGTCACAAAGGGAATCAATTGCAATTTGCAGCTGTGGGCAACTTTTTCATTGGTTCCCAAGCCAATTGTATGCCCCAGTCCGACCCTGGCCACCAGGACAACATCTTCAGAGTTATGCAATTTTTGGAACGGGGGGGGGGGGCATATTTTAAATGCAGTCTCTGTGCTGCAGAGACTTGGGTGTCACTGCAGGTGTCAAGAGGGCATCTGTGACCTCTGAACCTGCTCTTTGCCGCTGGCAGAGCAGGTGCTGTGAATCAGGAAACTGATGCAGCAGGGCAGAAGTACACACTATCCTTTTGTCATGGAGCTTATAAAAGGTGAATATGATTGGCAGATTTCCCTTTCAGAGATGGAATTACTGTATAATTTGACTACTTAATACAAATAAACAAGCCTGGGCTTTCTCAACCTTGCCAGATGGAAATTCATCACAAGGGCTGAATTAGGGGAAGGGGAAGATTATCTGAGCATCGTCAGCAAAGAGGTGATATTTAAAGCCAAGGAGGAAAGGAGTTTGCAGGGCAAGGAGGTGTACATGGTGAAAATGAGTGGACCTATCACTGATTCTTGAAGAACACCCATGAGATGGGGATGGT
Source organism: Ambystoma mexicanum (assembly GCF_040938575.1). Taxonomy (NCBI): domain Eukaryota; kingdom Metazoa; phylum Chordata; class Amphibia; order Caudata; family Ambystomatidae; genus Ambystoma; species Ambystoma mexicanum. Next base: position 909,248,499 of record NC_090933.1, on the reverse strand, counting down.
CTGGGAGAAGCTGCTGGTGTCCAATGAGACGAAAAAGGAGAGGTCAGAAGGATAGGAGTACACACAGGTGACTCAGTGTCCTTGAAGCCAAAGAGGGAAAGAGTTTGATGGAGGGACGGATGATTCAGTGTCAAAGGCAGCAGAAAGATCTAGAAGGATGAGAATGGAGGAGAGGTGACAGTGGTGGGCAGTCGTAAGAGATTTGACAATGAGGCTGAATGCAGTCTCTGTAGAATGCTTTGGGAATCTAAACTGCCATTCGCTGAGCCTTTAAGGGGACAGCTGATGGTATGTGTCAGCAGCAGCTAGGAACTGTCATGGGGGTGACTCTAGTCATTGAGTCCACCCATCCTTATTCCATTCTACCAACAGGGCCACATCTTGGTGGCTTAGATCTTTCAGTGCCCACTATTGGACAAGTGATATTATTGTATGTATCTTTAAAGCAACTCAAGCATATTAACCATCAGACTCCAACGAAAGAGTTGGCAGGTGCATAATCAGAATAAATATAGGGGGCTTTGCTGCCAATTTTGAGCAAAAGGTGGACATTTCTTAAAGGACATTTTGAAGTACTCGTCACAGGCCCTTTGCAGAATAGAAAAAGACTTTTATGTCCCCTGCACTTGCGCGATCTCAATGTCACCTGGCCTAGTAGGATCGTTGTCTGTCTTCCCTCTGTTCCCCCTCCCTTGCCTCATTGCGCCTTGAAACACTTGTGTATAGGTGCGTTATAAATGCCATATCATATCATTTCATATCATATATCGTATGTAAGTATGTGTATCCACCCACATAACGAGCCATCAAATTGACTCCCGATGAGAGCTGTGGGAAGCCATTCAAAATGGATTTTAGCCACTTCGCAGCCAGTGTCAAAAAGTAACAATGGTAGCTGGATGCATGCAAGCCTGGCATTGTTCAGCTGAAGCTAAATCCTGTCTGAAAGTATACACATGGCTGCATTTTATGGCTGCATGACACAGTAGACAATATGACTGAGAATGAAATGTGTATCTTGGTCGATCTCTCCGACACTCTCTGGGTGTGTGTGTGAGAGCATGCATCCATGGGTGTACGATGCACACAAAACGTGCACACAAACATACACATACCTGAATGTGCATGTTTGGGTGAGTGTGCATACACAGGTGTGTGAGCAGGTGTAGACATGTGGGTGTGCATGGAAGGGAATGAGAGCGCATGATTGGTGGTTGAGCTTACATGTGGAATGTGCGTGAATCCATGCCTGGAGGGACGTGAGTGCACATCAAGAGGTATGTGAGAGGGCACTACTAGAAATCTGAGTGGATACTCTTGTGCGTATGAGTGAGCACTTGCAGAGGTGTGTGAGCAACACATTTGAGGTGTGTTAGTGCATAGCAAAGGTAAGTGCATGTGTGAGTGCATGTACGAGCTGTGGTGTGTGAGCACCTGTGCTGTGGTTTGCAAGCTCATGTCCTGAGCTATGCAAGAGTGCATGTTGTGGTGAGTATACATACTGTAGTGAGTGAGCGCACTTGCAGAGCTGTGGGCACTCACACATACAGGTGTTTGAGGGCACAGCCAAGGTGCTCATGTTTGTAGGTGTATGACCACAGACAGTGAGGTGTGCATGCAGAGGGGCGTGAGAACATGCAGGTGTGTGCGTGTGCATATATGTATGTGTATGAGGCAGAAAGAGAGAGAGAGAGAGAGAGAGAGAGAGAGAGAGAGAGAGCACATGCATGGTGGTATGTGCATGCACATACAGATTTGTGTGTGCACAAAGGAATGCATTCTACATGCCGAGGTGTGTGTCCATGCATGGAGGTGCATGTCCATGTATGCAGAGATGTGTGAATATGCACAAACCGAAGTAAAAGCATGCAGAGGAAGTGCATTAGTGCCTATGGAAGCTGCATGAATATGCATGTGTGGTGTATGATATGAAGATGTATGGGAGGAGGATTGGTGTATGCAGAAGGTGTGTGTGCTTGTGTGTGTTCATAGCTAGCGGAGTACATTTGTGTTGGTGTTTGTGCATACTTTGTTGTATCTTGTAGTGATATGCAGCGGTGTGCGTGTGTAAATGTGTTTCTGCAAAGGTGTAAGGCATGCTTTAGTGAATTGTCCAAAAATAATATCACAGTAAAGTAATGGTTGCTTTAATTTTCAGGATATCTTATGTTTTGTTATCAAGCTTTTACAATGCGGTGGTGTTTACAGCATTGGCACCTTGTCTCCAATTTTGGTGCATTGTGACCCCTTCAGACCTAGCCAAATTGTAGTTTGTGCAGGAGAAAGGTCAAAAGTAAAGGGGTGGTGGAGGCGGAATAAGAAAAGGATGCACAGAAGTGACATACATTGTGAAGTGCATGCAGGGGTTGAGGGAAAGGGAATGCTATTTTACCACAGGGTTGTCTGAGTAAGGTGGGACGTGGATCAGATGGAATGCTGATCTAGAAAGAGGGAGAAAGGGTCAAAATAAGAAGTCTTGTGTTAAGAAGCCTTTTGCAGTGATGGTCGTTTCTAGTAACTTGGAAGGAGAACTAGACGAAGAGGAAGCATGTGTGTGTGATGACAAGAGATGTGCTCGGCAAGCTCTGGATATGTGGAAGCCAGATTTGTCATATAGACATTTTTAAGCACCCCCTGCAATCCCCCAGGTTATAATCTGCCATGGCCAAGCCAACTGTCAGTAGTTACAAGAATTGGCTGTGGCTGTGTAGACAGATGAATGTGGGGAGCCACAGTGTGAGGGAGGAAATAGTGAACAGAAAGTGCAAATTAACCTTCAAGAGCCATACATGCATGGGCTGTATACGAATGTGTATTCACTAATGCATGATGTTGCAGATGTGTGAGCTGTGTGATGGCAGTGCATCATGTCCGAGATCCTTCCTTGTGCAATATGTGTGCTTCCCAGTAATAGACTATCTTCAGTATATTTAGGACCGCCTGTTTGCAATGACCAGTTACTAAATGGATGAACTGCTATTAGTTTCCACTTTCCCCCACACCTGTAGAAAATAATCTATAACTAAATTAATACATGTACACCATAAACAAAGGCCTTAGCAATACAGTGTCTTTAAATATTTCATCCTCATAAAGTCTGTTCAATATCTAGAATTAACTAACACTATCCAGGTGTTTAAGAAGGATTTGCGGTCAGAGAATAAGTATATTTCCACCTGTTAACCTTGAGTGTCTTTACTGTAAGTTATGTGCCCCAACCTCGAACAAAGATAGATACTAATTTCCTATAACACCCTTTGTGTGCTCTCAATAAACTTCACTTTTGTCATAGAAAAAAATTACCACTGATTATTCTGGTGGATTGGTGAACAATTTATCAGTAGAAAGTGAACAGCAGGACAAAGCAAACCAATGACAGTACGAGACTTCGACGCAAGTGAGAATCCCCCTCCCTCCGTGCACCATTTATACCCAAAGGAACACATGCATTTCAATGAAAGAGGGGGTTCAAACTGGGCAAGGAATCACAGGGAAACAATGTTGCAAGCAGGGCACAAAGCCGCACTATACAAATCATTGATACCAGCTACGCTTTTACATGTTAGACAGTGTTACCATGGAGGACAGCATAGCGTAATACATTTAGTCAAGTTGAATACACTGCTCAAACATTCACACATAATATGAGGCAGGCAAGAACGCTTACAGTGTGATGACTTCCAACTACTAAAAGTGCTTTCTAAAACAGCAAGAGCCTAAAACACGCTTAACTATGCCAAAAGGGAAACACGTCAGAAGCAAGAGATGTGAAGGAGAGCATAGCTACACACTAGGCGAAGAGCCTTCATCGCAAAGTCATGCGCAGTAAAGCCTAAGCCTCACCTCGCAAAAGCAAGAAACAGTTGTTTAAACATGTCAGTTTGTAGTATCTCCTCAATATTATAATGCAGCAATATGCTACGGTAGTAAATAAATGTTCAATTCCAAACTTTCCCCCACAGTCCCCTTCTATGAGACCTTCACTCCATTCTCCTCACATAATCTCTAGGGGAACAAACATCACATCCTGGCATGTCGTAGCAGATTTATTTCTTCCCTAGCAGGACAATAAAGCACTTGGGCAGATTGAGAGACTTCAGAACAGGTGTTGGATACCTGATAATAGAGACACTTGCACACCATCGACAGACAGGACAGACCTACAAATATGACTGGCTCTATGAGTAAGATCTGTCCAATAGACACACCCAGAGATTCCAATAGACCGCCAATCTAAGACCCAAAGGTCCAGGAAGCCACCTGACTGGTGTGAAGGAGGCTTACAGTGTGACAAATGTGGGTGACAATGCCAGTAATATTGCTTGAGTAACTAGGTATAAAAGTACAGCACTCACTCTTTACAATTGAGCAGACACCTCCTTGTGAGGCCAGAATGATGTCTAGAGCCATACAATTCTGAGGCGCCATGGTTCAAATGGCTACTTGTTCTCAGGATAATAGTCATGGCCGATACAATGGTATTTGGAATATCCTCCACTAACCGTGTCAATTGGGTCAGATGGTCTGTATCTGAACTCCGAGGGCTGGTATAAGATATCCTACCCCCAAAACAATGTCTTCACAGGCAGTACTTTTTCTGAGACAGGACTGGGCTAGAAATGTGGGAGCATGATGCACTGCATGCAGAATATACCCCATGTAACAACTTCCTCCCCAATTAATGGTAAGCCATGGATAAGCTGTGTCTCCACAGATGAAATCGGTTCCAGAATACGTTATATACCCCACAAGGGAAAATGAAAAATTACAGTCAAAGGCAAATGTAACATTATTAATCACTACAGTTAAATTGCTGGCCAGATAATGACAATTGGTGGGGATGAAAGGTAGATTGCTTCTGGCTTAGTGTGTACTTGGTCTGGGGTGGGAAAATTCAGAGGACCGGTAAAGCCCAAGTGGGAATGAGCATCCATATGGGGTCCTGGATGGGGTCCTGGGCCTTGGGACTGGGTGACCAACTTGAGATCTAAACAGACATTCCCCTACATGGAAAGGGAGTGAGTGTGATAGAGAACCTAGATGATAAATCATGTGGAAAATCGGCACAGCCCCAGCAATCGGTAAGATTGAAAATATAAGCATACAGCCAGGAAAGATGCAAGTAAGTGTGTTCACTGTGAACACAGGGATGTGCAGAGGAACCTTCATTTTCATGACCGGTTGTGCGAAAAGCATCAATCACGGTAAAGCAATAATATATCAATATTCTAACATCAACAAAGATAAAAGAAATATAACATGACACAGTGTACACTAGGTAAAATCCTTGAATGTCAAGATTACACTTATTAAAGGAACGGTTGTGGCACTAGCACAAATGTTTGGGGCTTGAAGACAAAGTTTGATTTGGTTAATCAAATCAGGTACACAAGTAAGATAAGTTCACCAGACCATACCTTTCAGTTCAAAGTGTATAGGCTCCGTGAAGTTGCAGCAACGTATATATCAATGTTCAAAGGTTCCAACAGGAATCGGGTACCTAGAGAAGAATTCCTTATTCCTCAGGTTATGATCTCTAGCTAACAGTCCAAGATACATGTATCCCAGGTACTAGCGCCACCCGCATATAAGGGCCATTGTAACAAAAGGAATGACCAACAAATGATACCATCAGGGGCCATAAGTTGCAGGTATTGGTGAATTAACAGTGGTGACCTATACTCTTCCAGTACACTGACACCTCAGGGGGGATTCATCATTGTTGAGGGGACAAATCCAGAGATGAGTGACTTGGTCAATGGCCACTTCGCTCAGAGCTGTTGACTCTCAGGAACTCTTCCACGGAATTGTAAGGCATACCTTTTGGAAGTGCGTTGTGAGGTCCTCAGGGATCAGACACTGAAGATGGTATGCCAAGAGCGAGGTCTGAATCCAGGTAATTTCTTCTGGAACTTCGACTGACTGACTGACAGCGGAACCTTAAGAATAGCAATGACTGTGTGGAAGCGATTCAGAAGGTGAGGATCCTAGTTCAGCACATGAGCATATTGGCTGATAGAGAGCTGTGCCCTTGCCTTCTGGTACTAGCTCTTCTGTTTCAGCAACACTGGAAGAGTCTTACATCTGCAAACGACTGGGAGTGTCACTGGTGGTGGAGTCAGTGATCGCGGTGGAACTGGAGCCCAGTCGAGGAAGATCGGTCATCATGCACATGATGTCATCAACTGGGTGGGCGACCTTGCAGCAACGCCCTGCATGAATCGAAGCCAGGACTCAAAAACACTTCACTGTGGAGCTCATGTTCAGGAAGACATGGAATGGGCCATGCCACCTGAGCTGGAGCACAGATTTCCACTGGTGGACCTTCACCAGGACCCAGTGTCCAGGATGTAGCGGGTGGCAAGGTTCAGTAGCCAATTCGGGGAGGGTTTCACGGACCTGAGCATGGAGAGATCGGACAGTTTAAATCAGCATGCAACAATATTGGAACAGTGTATCACCCACTAAGAGCAGACCGTGAATGTGGGGAACTGCTGGGGTGCAGTTCCCATTCTCATGGGGCCACCAATGAGGGTTTCGTGGTATACAGTTTGTGTTTATACTGTTGAATATTGCCTGTGGCAAACAGAAACAGGGGCAAGGCTTGGAGCCCTTTCAACCCTCTCTCTTTACACACTTTAGCCAGCCTTAACTTAAGGTCCCCATTCCAGCATTCTACATGTGCTCTAAAGTGAAAATCATAAGCGCAATGGAACTGTTGAGTTATTTGTAAAGCTTTTCACACTTCTGTAATAACGTGACAAGTAAAATGGGTACCTCGGTCACTGTCTGTATTAAGGGGCATTTCAAACCGAGGTATAAACTCTACTAACAACGTTTTAGCCATAGTGACAGCGTCTGCTCTTTTACATGGGTATGCTTACACCCACCCAAAAAATACATCAACCAGAACCAAACATAGACAAAGTTCATGCAGGTGTGTAGCTGTGTAAAGTCTGTCTGCACTTGCAAGACTGGACCTTCCTCTACAGGATGTGCAGACATCCTCATTGGTACCGCTCTCCCAACATTATATGTTAGACATATGAGACAATTATCACAATAACACCGAGCCATAGAGGCTAAACCAGGAGCCACCCAATCTCAACGCAATAAAGTGATCATAGCATTTTTACATGAATGGTCTAAGCCATGAGGCTCCTGGACCAGGTAGAGGCGGAGTACCTTATGAGCCACCAGGTGGCTGTCTGGAGAGCACCAGAGGGAATCCACTCATAACGTACAATGGCGCTGGGGCCTGGTCATCTTTTCAGCTTCTGGGGCTTGATCTTGGAGAATTTCCAGACTGGAAAGGGAAGTCATTGGTGACTGTGGAAATGCAACACAAATAAGAAATTCATTAGGAGCCAGTGACCCATTTAAGGTCGCTGATCCAGCTGCACCATCAGCTAATGTATTTCCCTGGGCTGTAAATGACTGTGAGGGACCATTTCTCTTGTATTTGATTATAGCTACAGGTGTGGGTAGTAACAATGCATTCAATAAAGCGGATAGGTATTTTCCATTCACTATGGCGGTGCCTGTGGAAGTTAAATGTCTACGCTGCTTCCAATGGACTCAGAAGTAGTGAACCACCCTGTGGGCGTACCTGGAGTCAGTATAGATCATAGCCGGTCTATCCTGGGCCAGAGTAGCAGCACGGGTGAGGGCCACAAGTTCAGCAGCCTGTGCTGATTTTGCCAAAGGTAATCTGTATGCTCCTAAAACAGCATGAGGATACATGAGGGATAACCGGAGACCAATTCCCCAGTTTCTGGGACACAGATACAAGACCCATCAACAAAAAGAATCCAGCCAAGATTCAACAAAGGTACATCAGATAAGTCAACACAGGGTGACAAGAGTGTCTCTACAACAACCTGACAGCAAAGCGGCTCCCCATCCTCCGGGGTTGGTAGAAAAGAAGCAGGATTCAGAACAGAACAGCGATTCAAAGTTATATTGGTGGCAGAAATAAGCAACTTTTCATATCGGTTGGGATGGGAATTTGACACATGTTGTGTCTTCCCTTTAAACAATAATGACAAAACAACATGGGGAACCGCAATCGGGAGTCAGTCTTTTCTATCAACATGGCAGCAGCAGCGATCGCTTGCAAACAGGGTGGGAGTCCCGCTGCTACTGGATCTAAAGCCGCACAGTGGTAGGATGCAGGCCGGTGTTTATCTTGTGTAATTGAGTCAACACAGCTTGAGCGAACCCCTTTGCGCTCATCGCAGAACAGCACAAAGGGCTTACTGTAATCCGGCAAACCTAAAGCCGCAGTCATTGCAGGTGGTTGCTTAATGGCGACAAAGGCATCTTCCTGAGAACATGGCAGGAGTTTGGGGGGGTCAAATCATGCATGAGGTTTCGAAGGGTCTTCACTATGGATACATATCCTAGGACCCACTGTCTACAGAAATGTGCCATCCAGAGGAACCCTCTCATCTGAGGAGGATATCTCACTGGCAACGTGTTTGCCTTGGTTGCAAGACGACACGAAGCAACACAGGTTCGATCCCTGGGTCTGCGCTTAGAAACATCTGAGTATTTAAGCATGTTATAAATATGCAACTTAGAAAACAACAACAAAAAGAATTCTGTAACAGCGCCTCAATGTCCCCGGACTGTGTGAGCGCTTTAAAAAATGCAAATAAATAAATAAATTGGCTTCCTGATCTGGGGCTTAGTGTCTTTTTGGATCGCTGCAATCCGATCATGGGACCTGTGTCTTTCTCCAACAGAAATCTCAAGGCCCAGGTATCGCACATGGGACCGACACAACTGTAATTTATCTTTAGATGCCTTGTGACCATTTTCAGCAAGCGCTTTCAATAGAATAAGAGAGTCTTCCTCACAAGATTCCAAGTAGGGGGATGCTAGGAACAGATTATCTACTTACTCCACCAGCATCAACCCTCCTGGACACTGAACTGAATGAAGATCTTTAACATTTGGGATACCAGGGTAGAGCTTTTTACATTTTGCATTGGAATCCTAGTGAACATATACTGAGTGATTTTATGAGTAAATGCGAACAAGTTCTGGCTGTAAAGATGTATGGGTATGGAAGAAAATGCTCAACACAATCTAAAACAGTGAAGTAGTTGACTGAGTAGGAAATACATGACAAAATGGTAGCCGAATTAGGTACCAACGGAAAAGCTGGTAACAAGGCTGTTTTAATTGCACTCAAATCCTGAATAAAACAACAAAAAACCTCTTTACCTGGCTTCTTAGCGGGCAAAATCAGAGTATTGCAGGGACTGTGGGTTGGTACAATAATAATTTGTTGGCGAATGGATTCTATTACAGGGCAAATACCTTCTTCAGCCTGTAAGGATATAGGATAATGAGGTATGCATAGCAGGTGCTTTGCAGGATTTAGAGTCATTTTGACGGGCTCGACATTTACCATATAACCAGTGTCATTTGCATGGACTGATCATAATTTGACTGGGACTTGGTCTAACAGTTCCTGTCGTGAGCAGGCAATGTCAGCCCGATCTGCAGGGTTCGCATGGGCAATGTCCTGTAATGCTCCCAGCAGCTCGTGCTCTCTGTGAGCAGGAATATTAAGGTATACACCATCAGGGGAACAGTAAAGAGAGTAACTTAGCTTACACAATTAATCTAATCCAAACAAATTCACAGGAGAACAGGGACAGAGCAAGAATGCATGTAGATCAGAAATCGGGCCTATCGTGACCATAAGCGGAGTGGACATAGGATGAAGTAATGGAGTACCCCCTATACATAAAGCAATAACAACATCAGAATGCATCATTTGTAAAAATTCTGAGGCTTTTAGTGTGGAGCGTGATGCTCCAGTTTCAACCAAACATGGAATCTTTTTACCACCAATAACTCAATCAACTTACATGGCAGTAGGATCAATCAATATGAGTGGTGCAACAAGTTCAGAGACCCCTTGGCAATCCTAACCATTGGTCTGAAGTGGTAGAGGCTGAGACCTTGTTATTTCGCAGTCGGCTGTCCCCCCAAACCCTCCTGACTTTCATCCTGAGATCAATGTAGACACTTGGCTTTCTAGTGTCCAAACCCTTTACAGTAGTTGCACTGGTCACTGCATGTGTTTGTGTAATACCCCTCAGCAGTTTGCCCTGTCTCTTATGACTAAGGTGCTACTCTCCCTCTTCCCCATCCTCACCCTTGCCCACCTGGCATGAGGCAACCCCCTCCACTTCCCTGGGTTGGCTGTGAACTCTGTATCTCTAGTGCCTTAAGTTTGGCTTCAGTATTGTCTTTGGTTCTATGTCATTATCTCGAATATAAGGCTCCACCAAAAAAAGACACATTTTTTTCATCAGAATTTGGCCAGCCCTTATTAATCGAAATACTTGAATTCCTCCCCCTCTGACCTTTTCAAATCGGGGGTTTCACCAATCCCTCTTCAACTTCTCCCCCACCCCAACCCGGCCTCATACTCAGACACACCTTTTCCCCAGCACCCGCTTACATAACAAAATACTCTGAAAACACACTCACAGACACACTCCTTCCCCGAGCACCCTCTCCACCACAACAACCGTCCCCTTTCATACACACATGGACGCAAACACACATTTACCTGTAACCTGTCTTCCCCTGCCAATCTCGGTCAGCCTGTCAGCCCCTGCGTGCACTCGTGTGCAGCAGGGGCATTACAGTTAAGATGTATAAAGACCATTCTGAGCATTCTCAAAGCAGTCTTTCGAAATCAAGTTTTTTTTAAATCATTTTTTTAAAATGATCTTTTGACCTAGAACGATTTCTTTCTGTCTTTCAACTTTTTTAATGAAAGTGCTGTGCAGTTAATAAAAGTTCTACCAAACCCTTTCCTTCCCATCCAATTAATAATGCCTTAATTCCTTCAGATAACTTAGGTTGCATATCCATAACAAACTAAGCTATCACAGCTTGTGGTGCCATAGGGACTGCATTAACGATCCCAGAGCATTGTTGAAAGCATGATTTCAAATACTCAAGGTATTCTGCAGGATTTTCTCTATTGGCTTGCTTGCATGCATTTATTTTAGACCAATCAGACTTTTGAAGACCAATTTCAGTGATCGTTTGTACCAGTGTATCAGTAAAAGTGTTCAAATCCCTAGACGTGGCAGGTTCTTCAGCTGGCTATTTGGCACTTTAAGCAAGGTAAATATATCTGTGGACAGCACTGCTCGCAGCGATTGATTCAAATCTACACAAGTGGGGTGATACAATCTATTATGACCTGAAGCTCCTCCTAGAACTTAATAGGATATTCTTGTATCTTTGGAAATCTCTGAACAATATTAAACGAATGAGTAGTGCTCCAGAGGGCATGTCCAGTAACTAGAGTATTGCCTCCTCCAGGTAAGTGTCTGAGCAGCAATGCACCGGCACGGGTATTGGGCATTATGTTCAGGAACCCTTGAAGTGGGGCCCGGGAAGGCAAAACAAGTTTAGAGATCTGAGCTCGTGTTTCAGGGGTAAATGGACCTACAATAGGGTTTATTGGGGTGGTCTGATTATAAATTGGTGGTTGGGTAGACTATGGGCTAGTTGCTTGAGTGCAACTTTTATAATTTCAGGGTTGGAAGTGTCCAAAATATCTTCGGGACTTTCCTTTTAATAAGGGCTCCCCTTGGATTACAGGATATAATCACTTGTACCTGGTTTTATAGGCGGTACCTGCTGGATTCAGTCTGTCTCTCAGTAGCTTCAGTATACCAATCTAGATAGCTGTCCCATTGCAGTTGGTGTACATGTGCACATTTCTTTTTCTAATGCTTGTGGACATTCATTATTGTAGGTTGAAAGTGCCTCCCTGGGGGAAGTGTCTAGGTGTCTTACTCTGTGTATATTAGTGCCATTTATCCAGGTACATACATGCTTTGGGCGAATAGTGAGTAAACATGAAGTGTGCTGGATTTCATTTAGCAGGAAGTGGCACTCGTCTAGACTGTCCTGAAACCATTCACATGGGGGTTAGACAAGGTATGACTTATTACAGGTCAAGGTCTGTTCCTAACTATGTCTGCACTGGGACGTTATTGTGTCACGTGACTGTTGGCATTGGTGCGGCTCATAACTGACTGCTCTGCCACGTCTAATCAGAGGCTCAGGTATTACCACCTGGCCTCTGTTCCTCCCCCCAGTACATACATTTTCAGTGACACTCCCAAGTGTTGGTCAGATTTCAGATGGCTGCTGCTTCACACCCTATATCACCCATTATCCTTCCCACAATGCAGAGCGGTATTTCACCTTGTTTCAGAGACTTGGGTAGGTGAGAGTCAAGGACAAGACACATAATTGGTAGAAACAAAGCCTGTTACAGCTCCCGTACTAGGATAGAGAAGAGTGTGAAAATTAAAGCAGGTTCGCAACTGAGTTGCACATTTTGGGTTTCAGGTATCGAGGTATAGGTTTTAGACCAGACAATCACAGAGCTGTCATCCAAATATTGTCTTCACACCCATACAGAACACATTTGCCCTCATCCCTAATCCATACTACACTATGCTAATCAGTACAGTGGTCTCATCGTCTCTTAAATCAGTGGGGAGCATGGGTGCTCTGCTTTTACATTTTTTATTTTTATCTGCGGTGGCCATCCACTTTCACTTTTTCTTATTCAGATAAACAGTTCTAGGCTGCATTCTTTCCCTCCTGTATACTTGGATAATCACAACAGACTTCAGACTTCAGACATTTACCCCAACCTGTTTCAAACAATACTTTACAAGTCATAACAACACACTTGCACAATTACATGTGTTCACGAACCAATGATTTTTCAGTCGGCTCGTTCTTCCTTTGTCTGGAGCATTTGGCACCACACTTCAAGATGACATCTCTTTCCAGAATGCATCCCCTTTTAGGGGCATCAGGCTCTCTTACACACGTTTCTATATTCTGCAGTTTCCAAAACAATTTTGCAGAATCCTACCATTCCGTAGTTTCACTTCACAGCTCCCAGGCTTCACACGTCCACAATGTTTTGCAACTTCCTAGAACAATATACTTTTGCCAATGCTTCCAATGGAAGACATTTGGAGGCACAAGCATTGATGCCTGGGCACCTGGTACTTGGAATGACCTCCCACCATCTACACTTCGCACCATTCCTTGTGTAACTCAGTTCAAGAAAGCAGTTAAAACATTCTTCTTCAGCTCAGAGCATCAGGGGACACTACTCCTCGTCTTGCTGTTTACTCCTCGTCTTGCTGTGAGCCTGGTTGTTCGTCCTTCTAATGCTAGCCTGTTTTGTATTAGGTGTTATGTGCGCGCTGAGGCCTATGGGCATCCGGCGCGTATTAAGCATTAAATAATAATGATAATAATAATAATCTTCACAAGGGTTCAGCGGTTCACATCTTTTTCCCAGGTGCCTTGTGCTTTAAGGTTCACACCACTTGCAGGGTTCACCACATTCTCAGGGTTCACCAGATTCCCAGGGTTCACTATACATTCAGGTGTAACAGCACTTTTAATGCTTGTTATGCTTTAAGTGTGCCCATCGCTTTTGGGTTTCACAACACCTTAGGGCTCACGCTGATTGCAGGGTTTACAATGTGTTCAGGTTCAGAGTGCCTTCAGTGTGCACCACGCTTTCAGGGTTCATTGCAGCCCCAGGATTAAGAGCATCTTCTGGGGCCACAGCTCTCTGGTATTCATGTTTTCTACAACCCACTGCTTCAAAGGTTCCACCTTTTCAAGCCGCACACGGTTTCAGGGTCCTCACACTTTCAACAGCCATTCTAACAGCATAGGATTTCAGTGTTTATATGATCCTCTTTCTTCCGGCCCCACGTGCCCACGTGGGCAGTTATCCTTCTCTCTCCTCCCAAACCCAGCCTCCAAGTCAGGATTGGTTGAGGGGTCTGGAGCAACATACGGCAATTCCCATTTGCCATCACCCTTTGTTCTCCTTTCAACTTTTTGGCAAAAACTAGTTATGTATCACAACTTCATAATTTTACTAGCAACTTGCATACTAAACATATTTTCTGTTTCAAATAATCATAGGGAAATAGATAAACCAACCACCAAATCCATATCATGTAGCACAGCCATGTGGCACCTTTCTGCCATTTCCATAAAAAACACAACAATTATGACCCACTCAACAGCTCTCACATTTGGAACATGTTCAGATTAGCCAAAAACACATCTTAGCCTTCACAGTTCCATGAGTTGCACGTGGATGAATTTTATATCTGCCAAACCGCCTGGAAATTACATAAAAAATGGTACATAGACGTAATCCATCCGCCTTATGATGGCTGAGAAAAAGGCCTAAATGATAATAGTCGTTTTAAGTTCATTGTGAATCTTCATGTGGGACACATGGCCCGACTCCTGCCTTCCGGCCATTTGTTTTCACTGGGTCAGCCTTTGCCCAGAGTTTCATTTTTGATCAGTCTCCTTTGTGCTGGAAGCTTTCTTTTGTCACGATCCATGCCCCTGAAACCCTCAGGTATAACAGCCCCTTGGCAGCAGTGGGGCTAAAGCCCTTCACACTGTCCCCAAGGCCCTTAAAACTCCATCAGAAACATACATGGAGTCAGTCCTGGTGCCTTTGGCGCCAGGCTCATTATAAGGAATAAAGCAATACCAGTTTTGGACCTTAATCCAGCATGGCGGCCTATTACATAGCTCAGTTCTTTAGAACCAAGCCAGGAGGTCTAGTGTTTTGGATGTGGCTGGGCCTGGAACTACTTGGCCTGGAACTACTTTACCTGGGCTATTTAAACCACACCCAAACAGCAGAACACGCTCCGCGTTATTCTGCACTCCTGCAGCGTAACGCTCAGTGTCCCGCTCCTGCTCATCTGCTTCTCCCGCGGCCCGATCCTGAAGCCCTAGATCTGGATTCCATTAATATCCTGGAAGAACAAGAACAGCATTAGCGAACAAGAACACTTACCTGTGAAGTACCGGTCTGAATCCGTCCTGCGCTTCACTTACCTCACCCATCTCCGGAGTTCGCCGCAACCTACAAAGGTAAAGAAACAAGGATAGCATTAATAATAATTCTTACCTGGGCAAGCAGCGAGTCCTGGCAGCACCCTGTGCTTCTCTAACCTCACCCATCTCCGGGTTTCACCGCAACCTGCAAGGGAGAACGAACCAGGTCAGCATTAACAAAGCACTTACCTGGGCTAGCAGTGCTTCGATCGCTCATCACTCCGGAACATCACCTCAACCTGTACAAAGAAGGGAAGAGAACACAGGTTAGCAGTTAACACCAATAAACAACGCAGCGCAGCGCTCCGCGCATCAATAACTCACTGTGGTCTTCGCCATTGGTGCAGCAACTCCGAGATCGCAACCATCACTGTGAAAACAAAAAGAGACATTGTTAGGGAACAGCGTAGTGGAGCAAGACGCCGAGAAGACAGAGAAAACGGAGGGAAAGAAAGAGACAGAATAAAGACGGAAAAGACATTAGAACTCACCTGGAAGACAGCAAGCAGAGTCGGAGTCACAGCCGGTCTGGACCCGACATGAGGCCACACAGACCAGTGAAGCAACTAGGTCCACGGAACGCCCGCACCAACCACATGCCCCTGCACAGAGACACAGGATGGAGAGTTCAATGCACAAATACCTAAGGTGAGCAATAACCCCAAGGGAGGGGATTTGGACCAGAAGTAGGTGGGAGTCCACCCATCACAGAACCAGTATCTTAACCTCCCATTCTCCTGTTATAGGCGCTACCCAATGTCTGGCACATAACCAAGTAGAGAGGGGTCCGGGATAGCGCTTAAACCTCCATCCAGTATCGTGTGATGCCCCCGTGGATATCTGGTGAGCGTAACAGCTTTTTGAAGAGGGTGCCCCCATTTTCAAACATATTAGTCATGGTCCAGCCAAGCAGTAACTTTTCTTGAAGTCAGTGCTTTCAAAGCCAGCAGGTCTCGAGAACTATGAATTTCGACAGCTTTAGCAGGACGTTTTTATTGCAGTTGGTCGTTACATGGGAGGTGTGGCAACCAGGCTGGGAGTGGGATTTTTTCTTGTGAAGTTTTGCCCACAGCCAGTAAAAAGGTCTGCCTTGGGCTGACATTTTATTCATGAAGAGAAAGTGGCTCTTCAAATGTCACTGGAGTTTTGTGGGTGAAACATAATATTCATTGCTCTTTGTCAACCCACACATGTTTTGTTTTTCTGACATTTGTTTTGTGAGCAGTGATATTTTTTTCCACTTACCTTTTGTCAAACCGTTTTTATTTGCACACACATGTGCAGACCGTTTTTGTTTACAATGTTTAAAAATCCTGTTTTCCATGTGACAGGAATCTTTGATTCCTCAAGGTAAAAGTGTGTATGGGTTTGTACCCTTGAGAGGGCACATTGACCACTGCAAATATAATTAGTGGGAAGCTGTGTCACCAATTCCAGAAGGTCTACCCAAAAAGACCTTGAATTAATAAGACAGAGAATATATTGGTATTGGCGATTCACGCTCTCCCTCCTTAAAGTTAGATATACAGTCTGTTAGTATGAAAGCAAATCAATATCATCAAATGATTTATCTTTAGGTGATTTTATTCCCATAAAGTCAGCCGACACGTGTTTCGACCTTAGTCATCCTCAAGGCTGACATAAAAACCATAGCACCATAAAAGGTATTGTGAATAGATTGTGAAAGTGTATGTGCCCGAGACATGGCAATGTTATGTCCCATATATGGTGACAGTATGTAAAAGATCAAAGCAAAAAGATAAACATTAAATAGAACATGTATACATATTTGTTACAAAGCACAAGTATGAATGCAAAGTAATTGATCAGATGATGGAAAAGAGTTAGAAACCAAGGTTAAGTCACAGATGGAAGGTTAGACAGAGGCAAGAAAAACAAAGACACATTGTCACAGATATGATAAATAAACTCAATCTTTGCATTTGTTACTTGATCAGTAAATGTGTGATGCACCTCATCTGCATATGGCCACTGAGTGATTAGATACCGTGAATTGTTAATTGCAGAGTTAATAAAAAGTGTAATGTCGTGATGGGGTTTGTGGTTTACAGTGCGCTGAAGGTCTTCACCAATTACAGCCTTTAGGTATTACCATTTACCATTAGTAAAGGTTATTCTGCAAACAGGGAACCACGTTACAGTGAATCTGGTAAGCTGTTCATTTGGTTTTGATTTGTAGACTTACTTGTTATAAACATTATGCTCTGATTAGACACAACAGTGGTGCTATACTTATTAGACGGTTCAAACAGCTTGAGTGTTAACCAGTCCAAAACTGCGTATTATAGACAGGAGTGAGACAGTTAATACTCACCTTGTCCACCAATTTGTTGTTCAGTGTTATGAAATTATAAGTAACATGGTGGCTCCCTTGTGCATCCCTCTGATGTTGGTTTCATATTGAAAAGAGAATCATTTGTGAATTTCACTAAACCAAGTGTGTGTTATTGAACCATAGAACTGAGATAGTTTAATGATTTACGAGAACCCAGCCAGTCTAATTATTCACGATAACTAATGCATATTTTAAAACTGTACCAATCAGATTACATTGAAGTTCCTGCAATATTCTAAACAGCTGTTTTCTCCTCTGTTTTCCCCCTCCCTTTTTCCCCCCAACAGAGTCCATTGTCATGACTGATGATTAGATGATGAATGTGTTCAAGTAATTAATACGCACTGTGTATCATTTAACTTCAAGAGTAGTGGTGTTTAAGTGAGCGCTGATGAGGACCCAGATGGTCTAAACATGTGGTGGCATTTCCGTATTTGACAAATTTGCCATTTTTTGAGTTTGACAATTTTGCGCTTTTGGAAATTTCCATGGTAATTCTGTGTATGACCAATCTTGCCTGTTGATGAATTTCCACACTAGACTACATAGTGTATTTGCTTTGCTCATGAAATACGGTGATCTGATCAAGCAGAGCATGAATTAATACTAATGTTACACATTTGCATGTGTTGTCAAATTTCTGGTGAGTTAATATGTATCTGGCATCAATGCCAATAAAACGTTTCACTGCCCGCCGGCAATCAAAATTGTAGCATTACCTCATTTCTTAGTTCTTAAGCGGAGTGTAGAGCGCAGAAGAGGAGGATAAACAAATCATCAGTCTTAATAAAAAGTGTATTGGCCTTGATTTGTGCCAATAATTGATTGAAGGTGAATGTTCATATTATACGTGTGGTTATCTAAATTCGTGTCAGATGGGCTGGACCATTAATTTTCTCCAAGTGGTGCGTCACATGTGCCTGGTATGCCACTCACCATTCTGAGTCATCACCCGATAGGTGTGGGCGTCTAGGGGGAATATTACAGACTCATCCTTAGTATTCAGCACTTGGTATGGTGACCTAATGAAATGAAGAAAGTTGAACATTGTGTTATAATGGAATAGCACCTCTATCAATATGAGCATGGTATTCATATGGGACACAAGTTTTTGTCTACCAGATTTGGACGTTGCAGTTGATTGTGGTGATATATTGAACAGAATCTCTGATTGTACTGATAATACAGGGCTAAGTCCCAAAAGACCTGTCTGTGGAAAGTAATGGAATCTGTGAGCTGGAGAGCCCTAAATGCTCTGATAATTATTATACCATTTGTTTGAATTAAAACCCTTACCAATATCTGGCGCGTTCTGATAATATGTCTTTAGTGGTACTTGGACATCCTGGGTTAATTCCAAATCGAAATTCCTATTCCATGCTTGTTGCCTATAAGTGAACAAAAATAAGTGTAGGTTCTTAATGCCCCCATGCCTCATCCCAGTGCAAAAAAACACCTTGACAATATGTAGTCCTCAAACGGTATCCTAAGAGATACAGCTTACCTTAAATGCAATCTTGAGAACAGAGTCCGCGGGTTAAATCCCTGATGCGCCGTGCGTGACAGCGTGTCCTGCCGCCATATTTGTTGTTGCCAAAATGGGGTCAAGCATGTGATGTCACGTGCACAGCGATGCTAGTGCGCAGAACGTCACATGCCCGATGCACATGACGTCACCTATCACATTTCCGCAATTCTATATTAACGGTTGTCGGGAAATGATTCCACATAGAAAATCATCTATAATGTGTAATGGTATATGCTCAAGAGTCAAAGACTCGAAATTACAAATAGTAACATTACTTAACGCCAAACACTGTCAGTGATGCACAGTTAGTGGGAAGGAACCCAAGTAAACTACATATATTGCTCTTGCTAGATGAAACTCGAGATGTGTGCGCTATATGCAACCTTTGGGAAGTATGACGTACGCAAATGCCAACGACCCCATGTCATATCCTATACAAAGGTCTCCAATCAGTAAAAGATTTGGAATTAAGTGTTCCTAATCGATTTCCCTGTTTAGAAAGCCTACATAGTGGTTGTTATGGTATGCATAAATGGATCAATGCATAGATGGCAAATCATGGCCAACACACTTTTTTTAACTCTGCAATTAACAATTCACGGTATCTAATCACTCAGTGGCCATATGCAGATGAAATGCATCACACATTGACTGATCAAGCAACTAATGCAAAGATTGAGTTTGCTTATTCATATCTGTGACAATGGGGCTCATTATGAGTCCGGTGGTAACCGTGCCGGTACTACCGGCAGGTTGCCACCGGACCCTTAATGCTTTACCGGCACCTGACTTGCTGGTAACAGCGGGGGATTACGACCCTGGCGGACCGGAAAGTCACGCACCAGTAAATTGTAAATCCCCATTCTGATAGAGTCCAATAGGACTCTATGGGACTGGGGAACACAGAAGCACCAACACCGTTAATAACGGTGCCAGTGCTTCCGGGACGGTCTGCTTGCCGTGGCCGCTGTGTCCGGCAGGGTCCGACCTGTCGGACACAGCAGCTCCGGCATGCAGACCTGTAATATGCCGGCCTGGAAACAACAGTGCCAGTAAGCTTACCGGCACCGTTGTTTCCGGACCGGCATGCTAGGAATGAGCCCCAATGTGTTTTTGTCTGTTTTTCTTGCCTCTGCATAACCTTCCATCGGTGACTTAACCTTGGGTATGTAACTCTTGGTTCAACTTTTTCCTCATCTGATCAATTACTTTGCATTTATACAAATATGTACACATTTTCTATTTAATGTTTATCTTTTTGCTTTGACCTTTTATATACTGGGATATAACATTGTCATGTCTCTTTTACATACACCTTTACAATATATTCACAATACCCTGTTTATGTTGCTATGGTTTTTATGTCAACCTTGAGGATGACTAAGGTCGAAACACGTGTCAGCTGACTTTATGGGAATAAAATCACCTACAGATGAATAATCTTTGATTCCTCCTGCTTTTGTAAATACATTAAAATGCTGCTTGTCCATTGGTAATGACAGGTTAGGCCCATTTCCACATGGCTCTTTAACTTTACTTGAAAAAAAACCAAACCAATGCCAGGCCGTGTTTGTTTCAGTGTTTAAAATCTTGCTATGCATGTGAAAGGGGCTTCTATTTGGGGCCTTAAATGCACCCCACATGCCTAAGTATTTTACTGAATCCAAGAGTTGTGGATGAAATTCGTCTGGCTTTTTTAAGCCATAATCCCGCATTCTATGCACTTCACCGGCAGGTAATGGGCCGGTGCCCAAATCACAGGCCCGAGTGAAGCAAGGTGCCGTTACTGGGCCATTGATGCCTGCAGAAGGCACGTTTATTGCTATTAGCGCTCCGAGGCATACCCTTGAGGTACTAATAGCAATAGAAGAAAAGAAAAACCCAGCCGCACAGCTTTGTTCGCAGCAGCGGCTGAGGAGAGTCAGGGTTGCCATGGAAATGGAAGGCAGCCATTTCCATGGCTTCAAGCCATGCAGCCCGAGCGGAAGAGCCCTTAAGAGGTAAGGAGATTTGGATGGGGGTATGTATTGGAGGGTGTTTGGGCATGGTGTGGAAGGGCTGGATTTGGGGGAAGAAGGGAAGGAGGGAGAAACATCAGTGCCGGGTGCATCAACAACTCGGATAGCTCTGAGCCCAGGATTACATCAGTAGATTCAGCCTGGGTTTGGAGCAACCGAACCGGCTGCCGCACCTGCCGAGGGTGCTAATTGCAGCTATACACCAGCTTGAGGTGTAATAAAAATGTCTTAACCAAGTGTGCCTTCTGGCAATTGATTTATAAGCGTAGTATGTGTCCCTGCATCTGTTGCTTGCAATTAATTCCTGTTAAAAACACGCAGCAGCGGAGCCAACCGTTTTGGTTTGTGTACAGGAATTAGATCGCCACTTGCCAAGCACTGCCATAATATGCCAAGTTATTCACAGCATTTACAGCTGTTGCCATTTTATAACCAGGTACTACCATTATGGAAGTGCCTGGACAATACTGATCCCATGCCTACACAAAAGCCAAAGTTGTTGGCTTTGCCAATGCTTGTTTTGCAAAATCGTATGCATCGCATGAAGCAACGTATCAGCCAGTTTTAGCACAGAATTTACCAGGCATGCACAATTAGGGGCTGACTCATGGATTGCCGTGCTGGGGCTTTGAAACAGTGAACTGATATTGACACAAACACCTATAATTATCAATTAACCTGATGAGCGCATGCTAGCAGGCGTTGGGAGTGTGCTAATTTACCCATCAGAAAGCCTGTGAGCTGAGCAGCGCGTGCATGCGTGCGAATTCCAGAAGAATTGTCTTGGAACTCAGGCATTTATTTAGTTCAGAAGAAGAAAGCTGTCTGCTCTCTGCAAAAACAAACTGGGCTTAAAGAGCACCTTCTGAAAGAATAATGTTACAGTGTAATTTGTGTGCTATGGAGAGGAATGCTTCCCTGGGTACACTATGCGTGATTAATGCCGTCCTAAAAGCCTGACTCACGAGCCCAGAGCCATATGGTCTTCAGAAGGGTGTTGTGAAGAAAGGGCGTTTTTCGTGTACATATTGTGTTGCTAAGGCGCGGCCTGAAATACTTGAAAGGGTGAGTCAAGGGAAAGGGTTTGCAATGTAACATCGCGATACTTTTGTTAGGTACACTTCAGGGAGTGAATTTAAGCCAGGACTGCTTCTGTCTGTTAAACTGCATTACTTACAGAGAGATTGATTCTTATGTTGGAAAATTAATATTTCCAAGGGGGCAAGGATGGGAACGCCTTTGTTTAATTCAGTTCGTCCGTGCTGTTTTCAAAGTTTGTGTTTATATAGTGTACACAATGTTAAGACCAGGCGACATGGCCTTCAAACATGTCTTTCACACTTCCTAATGCACAAAACTGTCTACTGCCATGTACGTGTGCGTGGTAAATGGCATTTACGAGGCGGTTCCGCAGGAAAACCATGCCTTTCCGTCAGCACAGTGACCCGCTGGTATACAGGCTTTCTGTCTTCGCCCGCGGATAACACTAAACTACTACACCACGAGAGTCCATTGCCGACGCCCTGTTATAACTTTCATAAGAAATTCTAGAGACACGCCAGTCTTCTGAAAAGTATAACACCACAGTTGGTCTTTAGAATTCGCTGCATTGACAACAGCAAAAAAGCCTGCCCCCCCCCCCCTCTACCTAAAGAGGGCCTGCAAGCAGCCTGAAGGGAGCTGGTGTTTGATTATTTCCACCAGGGCACCGACTCAAACAAGCATACAGCCATAATACAAAATGGATGCCTGCAAGATTTTAAAACAGCACATTAGGTTGCTTATTCTGATTTCATTAATTACTTGCAATATTCTGACTCATTAAAATTAAGGTATGTTTTTCTGTGTTCAAACGATCCTAAGTACTACCGAACCGAGCGGGAGGCCAGACCGGGACATTTGTCAGTGGGACGGCACTCCCGTTCGGCGGGTCAAAGAGGGTGCCCAACGGGAAAGGTGTCCCACTGGCAGGACCATGTGTGCCAAGCAATTCCTGCTCAGGACAGCTTACACTGTCCGAATGGTAGAGGTGTCCCGCTGCCAGGACAATGTCCCAAGGAGCTCCAGGAAGCAGAGGGTCCTCAAGTTTCTCAGTCATCAGAGCATTACACTGTGAGCCATCAGGCACTGATTGGAGGGTGGGGGCGACTATTAGCAGGGACCTTTGTCCCTTTAAAAATGTGTATGGGAGGGAGCGATCAGAAGTGAGAAGGGTGCATAATGGTGAATGCTTTCTGAAATAATGACTATGGCTTAAAACCCAAGGGGGATTTGTTAGATTCACTTAATCTGCATGATACTTTTGTGACTTTGCATACAGGATGGGGATAATAAAACTAAAGCCATACTCTCATTCCTCCACATATTTCTCTGACATTGTATGTAGTGTACAGTAAGTCTACTATGAAAGGTTAGCTTATTATGTAATGTGGTTTGCTTCCAAGGCACTGCTATAAATAATTATTTAAGCACATGAAATGTAAAGCAAAACCTTAATAAATATCTATATCAACTAAGCCTGGGAAGATGTGCACAGTTGCTTAAATTGTCCCCATCCCAGTTTCACCATTTAACCAAAGTGTGTGATCCTGGGCAATCCGTTTAATCCCACTGTGTCTTATCTGAAGCTCTGTACGTGATTCTGATTCACTTCAAAGCTTATGTTAATATATCATGCTATTATAATTAAAAAAGTCTGATGACTAAAGAGTTGCTCCATATACAGCAATAGTGCATTTTAGGTATTTTGCACCACAAACTTATTTGACATTTGCTTACTTATGGCAACTTATTCTAAAGTCACTCCCTTGGCGCCTCCACGTATCACAGACTGATGATGCTCCTTGCAATGTCCATTTCTGTGAAGTCACTTTTGTTGGTGCAATCCATATGCAAATTAAGAGGTTTCCATATATTTTGCCCCAGAGGGCCTGGACAGAGCTCTAATAGATGGATTTCCCGCATCTGCAAAGATCCTGCAGTTTTATGCGTAAAAATGCCATCTACCACTAATGTTAACAAAAAAGTACGTTTGGGAAGGGGTGGGCGGTTTGGGGGTGTGAATTAGACTATTGAAAGCACTGAATTTCGTGCCTCAACTCACCCCCCACTCTTGTAATGCTAAATACACCCCAGACCCTAAATGTGATTGTCCAAATGTGATCACTAGGGTCAGCCTGTAGCCCAGCCCTCCTGCAAACAAACACGCAGCTGAGATCAGCTCTGCATTATGTAATGAGAAAGCGCGAGCCTGGCTGAATACCTCAGCCAGGCTCGCGCTGTCCAATTACATGTTCATTGAATGCAGCAGCCACAATGTGGCTCTCCGGCCCTCCCACCAAAAGATGGGGGGGACAAAAAGGCATGCCACAAAAGTTGGGGGAGACTTGTCTCCCCCCCCTCCCTTATTTATGCCCATGCTCTGGAGGACTCAAAATTGATCCCCAGCTGCGTTTTCTCAGACAAGTCGAAGAGTGTGCATGTGTAAGAAGGAGAAGTTAGAAAAACCTGGCAATAAGACAATCTTGTAGTTTCAGTCTAACATATGGCTGGAAAAGGCGAGCATGCAACAGAAATGCACTGTGCGTGTGTGTGTGTTTGTGTGCGCGCGCGCGCTTTTTTTCATGCCTGCACATGCCACTCCTAGGAGACTGCGACGACATGCAGTTGCTCTAAAACGCCTCAGCTTTGCTTTTATGCAGTCTTCTTAACTAGGTTTGCATCATATTAGCGCTAGACATATATAGAGGGAGAACTCGCAGAACACCGTCATTCAAATCTTTCGCACACTCCCACTAAGTAACACGCCCCTGCAGGCTTTCATCAAAATCTCGTCACCCCCAGAACCAGTTCACCTCCACTCACTTTGATCCAGGGCTGCACACAGTGCCGGCCCCAGGCATGCCAGTGCCCTGTGCGAGACTTTTCGGTGGAGCCCCTGCATCTCCTAAATGTACGATTTGTAGAAAATATTAATGAATCAATTCATTAATACATTCATTAATTGTTTAAATTAATTAAAAGGGCAGGGAGCATTATAAATAACCAAAAAAAGCAACGTTGGGGATGCGCTAATGGTCAGAATAAAACACAGAAACATAGAAAACTTTACTCCCTGTCCCGCGGTTCACTAATTTGAAAAAATCTTAGCGCTAAGAAATAGGTTAACTAACAAATAGGTGCTATAAAAAAGACATGTCATTTACAAACGTGCACAAATATCATGGACTTTTTTTGAACATCAGGATTATCAAAGGAATTGCACTAAAATGAGGTATTACAAAGTTAGGAAAAAATAAGTTTTTTCGGTTTCTTTTGGGCGAATTACCCCTTGCTGAATGATGATCTTTTCACTGCTTTTAGTGACGCATCAGGAACCCCTCGGCAAGGGGTACTGGGTCCATCACTAATCGCTCCAACCCAGCCAATAATGCCGATCAAGAACAAGTATCAGCTGAAGAACAGAACTGAGCCCCCTGCTGTTCTTCTAAAGTGTGTTCAAGGGCTGTACCTGGTGCGGCCTGGTTCTTTAATAGGCGCTGGCACTTCACCACTTGTTTGATACTTAAGTTTAATTGATACTGAGCTGGAGGCAAGGCGCCCTTTATTTGCTGCGCCGGGTGGAGACCTCGTACAGCCTCACCCCTTGAGCGCACCTTGAGCCAGCGTTCGCTGCACAACTCTGGTACGCGAGGGTCGTGAACGGGCTAGGTTTTCAGGATTACATAAGTTTACATCCAACTGATCCAAATGGGAAAACGTTTACATATTCTTGGGTTATCCTGAAAATCCATTCGAGTTGTAGACTACAGGCCAGAGTGGTGCACTACTCTATAGATTGACATGTATTATGGCATACACTATAAACTGCATAGCTGGAGGTTTGATGCGGGCCTATAGATAACCACACCCGATGTATAGCTGGAGGATTTATATGGGCCTATAGATAACCACACCCAATGTATAGCTGGAGGATTGATGCGGGCCTATAGACAACCACACCCGATGTATAGCTGGAGGATTGATGCAGGCCTATAGATAACCACACCCGATGTATAGCTGGAGGATTGATGCGGGCCTATAGATAACCACACCCGATGTATAGCTGGAGGATTGATGCGGGCCTATAGATAACCACACCCGATGTATAGCTGGAGGATTGATGCGGGCCTATAGATAACCACACCCGATGTGTAGCTGGCGGATTGATGCGGGCCTATAGATAACCACACCCAATGTATAGCTGGAGGATTGATGCGGGCCTATCGATAACCACACCCGATGTCCGGTTAGGCTGGTTAGGGCGGCACAGTCTTTGAAACCCCTGACTCCACCTTTCTTAGAAAGTCAACAGGTTAAAAGGTCTGGCATTGGACGACCACACAGGATCCACAAACCGCACAAAGCACTTATTTTACAGTGTACTATTTTTGTGGGATTCCATGGCTCAGGTTCCGAGACAAAGATCTTGTTGAAATCTGCCTCCATCAAGTCCTGCACCAATGCCCACTGATTTGCAGGGAGCAGTGTGAGTGGCAAGGGACTTGTAGGCCGGCCACCGCCGCAAATGTACGTGTCTGCGTCACAGCAGACACCAAGCTATGCATTAACTCTACTGGTGGAAAGTAAAGGCAGCACTCCAACCAAATGGGTGCCAAGCATGCATTTTCAATGATCGGTCTTGAAGGGTCCTTCACTGGAAATAAATATATTTTGTAGACCCTATTTTAGCGGGGGGAATGTTAGCAAAACAAAAGAAAATAGAAATGCCTAAGCTTTGCATGACAGGCAATGTAGGCAAAACCAAATTCAAGTTGTAATTTGCTCATAACGTTGTTATTACTCTGTATTTTGTTGTTCCAATGTACAGCGCCTTGGTGTAAAGCGCTCTATAAATGAATAAATCAATCAATAAATCAATCAAATGTTGATGGCTGGAAGATTTTGAATAAATCATAACAATGGGCTCAGCTCTGGGCAAGCCCTCAGACCATCGTTTTTCAGTCTGCCAAGCCATTGGAGGCGCATTTGCTATGGTCACTGGTCACCTCGCGTGGGACGGGTATGTCAAGGCGTGGGTCCCGTGCCTGCTGGGCCTAGAGACCCCAGCTACTTTTCCATGATGAGGCACAACAAGGCTGAAACATGCCTGGCGATGCTTGTGGTCTCGTGCAGAAGGGCTGTGACCAAGCAGTTCTGTCTGGACTGTCCCTTTTGGGGTGGGACCGAGCCTGATTTGCATATGATCTTTCCCCTTTTGTAATGGCTTGGCAGGCGAAGAACGATGGTCTGTAGGGCTGCCCAGGGTGATGTCAGAGGTTTAAGGCAGGTATCTCAAGAGACCACTCTTACCTGCGCAATGTTCCCTGCACCTCGCATGTGGCAGGATAGGCCGGTCCAAGCAGAATGAGCTACAAGGAAAGCACACTCATGCCACATCCCCATTAGGATTTGACTTGAATTCCCGAATGCGACTTGCACTCCCAGGCGCACTCTGAGCACGCACATGTTGATTGTGGGCTGAAACTGCCTACGTGAAATCATTTCATAAACAGTTTCATTCTTCAAAAATGTGTCAACATGCAAAATCCATGCGTATTTGCCACTTTCACTTTGGTGAATCAGGGGCTTGCTTTTGTGTTTATCATAAAGTAACCCTATAAAGTGAACACTACATAGTGCATCAGTTCTCAGTGAAGCTAATTGCTTATGATAAACGCACATTCATTAGTAATGCCCCAAAGAAATTCATAGTACGTGTACAGATCCTATTGTCTGCCCTGCTACGGAGCACATCTTTGCTCCTTTAATAAACTCATGGGGCAGGGGTTTGTTTTAACATGACACGTAGATTTCACGGAGAAGGCACTTCCACTGGCACTTAAGTGCGAAAAGTTCCCTCCAAGCAGTTTTCCTTTATGTTGTAGAAAATTCAAGAGTAAAACACAAGCGGAAATGCTATTACTTTTCACTTTGGAACTATGTTTGCAGAAAAGTGTAATTGCCACCCACAAGTAAAGATTGCAGGAGTCCATTGCTAATGATGGCTATGGAATCTGCCTGCTTTTACCAGGTGGTCATTTCAGTTGGATTCCTTAACAAGTCATTCCATTGCCGCCACTGTGCATCTTCATGCTGGCAGCAATGCTGGAGAGCAAAGTAGGCCCACATGTAAATATTGTCTTGCTCCCCAACTCTACCTGGCAATCTGAAGAAAATCCTGCGGATTGGTCAAAATGGCAGTAAATTCGTACGCCCACATTTAAAGTCACTTTTGGTCATCTGCAGGACCCGCAACATGACCTCCGTGGCTTGTTTGCCGAGACCACTAAATATCACTGACCTTTGGAAAAACTGCCTTTAATTCCGTCTGAAACTTCCTAAGAGCAAGTGCATCCGGTTCAGCGGACCGTGGACCATGGAAAGAGACTTAAGTGCTGGAAACATGCACACAGTATAGGAGACAATTCTCTGTTTGTAAAAGTTCTACACAAATAAGAAGCAAGCTCAAATATGTAAAACATGAAAAGAGAACCTAGTCCAAAAACAAGAGTTGATAGGAAACAAGACCCTTTGAGCTCCCTCTTTGTGCTCAATATAATTTTAACAAGCATTGGCAATGCCAACAGTTCTGGCTTTTTTATAGGCAGGGGAAAGGCATTTGCCAGGCACTGCCGTAGTCGTATTAACTGGCCATTGATGGTAGGAGCTGCAACATGGTGTGAGCACCTGGGCATATAAAAGCAGTGCCTAGCAAATACATAATACTTATGTTGAAGCCAAAACTGATGGCTTTGGCAATGCTTGTTTTTAACAGGAATTTAATGAAGGACACGCATAGTGCTTATAAACAGTGACTTAAGGCAGGCCAGGTTAAGACATTTTTATTACACCTATGGCAGGTTTACAGCTCAAATTAAGTCATTAACTCTCAGAAGACTGCTTTGAAAAAATACTGTCAGGCACTTCGAGCACCACGTTTGATGGTATGAGTTGATACAGCTAGCTCAATCATATCCAAGGAGGATGTGTTTTGGGCAGGAAGGGGGTGGGAATGGGCATGGGGCTTACCATGAGCAGTGGGTAAATAACCAAACAACCCCTACAAGCTTTGCGTCCCGCCTCATACACCATTTCTCCCAAGCTGTACTCCAATGCAATAGTTTCGGCCTAAACGCCACCTAATAGGTAAATCAAAAAACCAATGGTTTAATAATGGTATCGCTTAGAGACTGATATAGCAGTTGTGTGATAGGGAAATGACTAGACCGAAGCAAACAATTGCAGTTAAAATGGAATTTTTCTGGCACTCAGAATTTATAGAATGTTCTTAAATCCCCACCAATTTGTCAAAATCGTGGCTTGGTAGCAAAATCCTTTTTCATGTCTTTTTTGCAGAAACAAATGAATCTTTCTAAATAAAATGGAAGATATTTGGTTCCCTATATAGACTTTTTGGCAGATGTTTGATTCCCTGCAGCATTCTGTCACACACATGGAATAGATCCAATAATGCGGCAACTATGTGAGACACCCTCTGCGGAAAATGAGCAAAAGGCAAAATAGCTGCTTCTATGGGATGCAACCCACAAGCAGGTCCTCCATCGGGTGTTGGCGCTCTCTGCCATGCCAGGAATGTGCCCCTGCACCTCGGTCTAAGAAGCCTACGCCTAAAATGGCCACATATGTTTTCTTTCGTTATTTCTACCCTATCTGGTTCCCGGGCAGTCTGCTATGTGGCTGCAGGCAGACACATTGCCCTTTGCACCAGTTGGCCTGCTGCCTAGGCAAATAGAGTTGGCATATTAACCTTTATATGGTTAGAACATCAATATACCCCAGGAAAACACCATATCACAACAGAAATGATCCATACAATTCCAGACCAAACAGCTTAATGACTTTGGGATTCTACCAATGGGGCCCTATTCATGAAATGGCTTTGTCACTTGGGTGTCTGCATTTTGTGGGGTAGCAAATTCCCAAAGTGGGAACTGCATGTCCAAATGCTTCTGTGCATGCATTTGCAGCCCCAACACAAAAGGTGCATGTTTGGAGCATAGGGCGGGAATGTCAGTTGCACACCAGGGTATACACCTTATTCGCGAAGGGATCTATTATGGGATGCCCCCCACATCTGGACTGCCCTGGTGCAGGTCAGGTGCAGGCGAAAGTGCAGTGCAGAGGGGATTCTTTACAGATGGCCGCCCACGTTACAGATCCTGCCATGGAAGCGCTCGAGCACAGCATACCATTTTTGATTATTTCTCTTAAATCAACCCATGACATATTGTTGGGATGTAAAAATGGCACCGCAAGCAAAGGGTGCCTTAATATAAGGGCACCACCATAATGCCATTCCTCACCTAGGGTCTAAAGGCGAAGTAGTGTGTGCTGCACTGCTTTTTTCCTCTCCTCTCCATAGACCTACTGTATATATATATTTTATTATTTGTTTTTGATGGGTGCTCTGTGGATTCCCAAATAATACATCAGACACCCCGTCTCTCGGGGGTGAGAAGATTGGGGTTCTATCTTTCGCGGATGATGTAGTTATCTTGTGAAACCCATCAGGCCTTCTAAAATTAACAGATCATGTTTCTAAATAAAACAAAGTTGTTAAGATGTGGCAAACACTGTGACCCCCGGCCACGAATCAGCATCTTAATTGACGAGGTCCCCCATTGTGATTATTTAGGTGTCAGAATCTCACGGGATGGGAAAAGGCCGGAACATATTAACAAAGGTCATTTGACATGGAGCAAAACATTGAATTTATTTTATTTTTACATTTGTAGAGTGCACAAAACCAACAGGCCACAAGGCGCTGGTTGCACAGGGGGAAGCGGGGGTAGGGGTATCCTCAGCTTTTCTTATAACTATGGGAAAAATGCACTTATCACAGCGCTCAAAATATATAGCACGCAGGCGATGGCGGCAGCCCTGTTTGGAGCAGAAATATGGGGCCACACCAAGACTTCTGCGCTAGCCGTCACTGAAAGTTCCTTGAGACATTTTTGTGGGCCCCAAAGACCACCCCAAATCGCCCATTGCATATGGAACTTGGCCTGGCCTGTATTGGTGATCAGATCACTCTAAAACCAGTGTTATCCTGGTTACATATTTGGGCGTGGGAGCCACTGGCACAGTATAGATTAGCCATGCAAGGCGTCTTAGTCTACCAACATGAACTTTCAATCAAATGGTTTAGGCAGGTTAAGTCGTACCTATCTCTACTCAAGCTGGGCAATCTCTGGACCAATCCAGAAGCAATCGACGACAGATCCAGACAGTTATTGGCGCACATTAAGATGTTCTGATGGGCCAATATGTATCTAATTGTCTGCATTTATCCATGGGATACAATGTTCTGTCTATTAAGAACAGTTACACAATGGAGGATTACTTCCAGTTGATTGAACGCCAGCTTCAGAGAGCATTGTTCTTAAAAAGGAGATTAGCAAATGTTATGGCCAGATGGAATACTAATGACTGACAGATGTCCCTTCTGTGAAGGGGAATCTATGCAGAACTCCCTTCTGTCATGTCTGCCGTATATGGCTATTAGACAAAGACAACATTTTCTAGCAAATAGAGGAGTTGCAGCTTGATTGAGGGGGAGATGCTGTGCAAAACGGTAGGTTGCATTGATGTAATTTATGATGTTTCAAACGTTTTACATAAATCATGACGGAGGAGAGAGAAGTCAGTACTTAAGGGGCTTTTCCAGCACCTTACCGCTCGTCTACCAAAACCGCTCACTTTAGCTCAACAACTCAGTGGCCCCTATCACAGCGGGTCACAGCGCAGTAGTCCTACACAGGGCAGCTCACCCCCTCACCGCATGCCTCTCACGGCTCCTTTGCTTCACTCTGCTCCCGTCTGCAGAAACCTCCTTCCTCAACGAAGGAAAGTGGTTGGAGGAAATCACCAATCGACAGAGAACGCAGAATGTCAAGCCGCACGGTGGGAAAGTCTCACATCCACTAATGATTTTACTTGTGTTAAACAGATGAGAAGTATATATATACATTATCGATGCAACACGGCCTCCTGTAAAGACATCGTGATATCTAATCAATGTATTCTATTAATACGATTATGTTTGATGATTATGTTGTATGCACGTTTATGGTTTACAATCAAAATAAAGTGATGTTTGATGATGATGATTTTCTAAGTGTGGACCCAGGGATCTAACCTGTGTTGCTCTGTGTAATTTTGCTTCCAAGGTGAGCACGTTGCCCCTGAGCTATCTTATCGTCTCTCTGCTATCTGGAGACACGTTATCTCTTCCTTGCATGGCCTCAGCTCAGCTCTCATGCAGCACTCTGTTTTACCCCCACCCAGGGGTGTTGCTAGGTCTGGAAAGGATCCGGGGCTACGCTCATTTTGGGACTGTCGGGACTGGGGGCTAGCTAGCCTTTTTGGTTGTAATCCCTGAGTTTCTATCCGGGGCTACGACCAAAAGACCCTGGGCTATAGCCCCCTCAGCCCACCAGCAATGCCTCTGCCTCAACCTGTCCACTGCACCAGAAGTCACTTTATTGCTTATAAACACCACCAAACACCAGAATGAAATTATGGATTTAACTGATGTAATTGGTGCCACAACTACATACACAAATAAGTTTTCTATGCACTTTTTCATTGACCTAATAAATGTAATAACTCACTTGCTCATACATTCATTCACTCACTCACTCATTCACCCTCTCGGAGAGAACCAATGATTGTACAATATTTTAAACTGAGCTGTGCCATTTTGTTAAATG
This sequence comes from Ambystoma mexicanum, assembly GCF_040938575.1. Taxonomy (NCBI): domain Eukaryota; kingdom Metazoa; phylum Chordata; class Amphibia; order Caudata; family Ambystomatidae; genus Ambystoma; species Ambystoma mexicanum. Next base: position 909,215,862 of record NC_090933.1, on the reverse strand, counting down.
CTATAAAACGATGGCGTGAACATGTTCACATTTTATTAAGGCATAACTACTCTACATTGCTGTATATTGCATACATTATATATAGCATTATAGGTGGGTAGCTATCACCTATGGGCATATAGTCTCTTAAGGGTTACCAAGTGGTATCTGATAGACAATGGGAGCAAAGCTTGAGTTGTCAATGATGTCACCAAGGAACCCAACGATGGTATACGCAATGTAGATGATTGCTACCCATCTATATATTTTATATCGTGTATGGCCCCCCTGGTGCCCCTTTTTCCATCCCTTGTGTTGTCCCCATGGCCCATTGTTAAAGGGACTCTACAGGGGTGGTATGAGGTGTGAGGAATTGCCATCGGGCAAGGGTGTAAAATCCCCCGATTTCATTAGTTTTTGATGATGCCAGTCATTCCATCCCAGAGAGGTTGGTCTTTTAAACAGACTCCCCTTTCAGAAAGCTCCATGCCAAAAGGAGAGTAGCACCTGTTTCCTGCTGCACCAGGCTCCTGATCTGAAGATCCTGCGCATGAGTGGCACAGAGCAGGTTCAGAGGTCACAGGTGCCTGTTTGATAGCTGATGTGACAGCAACATCTCTGCAGACAGAAGCTGCATTTAAATCTGCTCCTCTGAGCGCCCCTCTCCCCCTTTGGTCCATTTCTGTGGCCATAGTGACAGGTTAAAGCCCTTGCTGCACCTTTTTCCACAAGAACATACCTTTTGAGTGACATTATTGCAATTGCACGCCCTTTTCCTCCCATCTAAAGTATCCAGAGCGCATGCACATATGTGTTCTGCATTTTCTCTGTTCTTTTACAGGGTTGGGCATTGATTGTGTTTGTAATAGTTGTATGATTGATTTGTTTATTAATTAAAGTATATAGATTGTTATAGAACCTTGATTGGACAGTCGTGTATTTTGGAACTTGTGCACTATTGCTGTTTGCTGTCTCACATTCACACCCCTTTCTAAGAGTACAGCCTTCCCTCGTCCCATGTGACCACAAAGGGTGGAGGAGGTAAATCTCTTGGCTGTGCCTGGTTTACATTCCTGTCTGGGATCACTGTTGGTTTGTAGAGGTGCTAGGACTGAGTAGGCGGTTTATCCACTACTCATCCTTGTACTCCTGCAGTGCAGTAGTCATTCAATCACATGAGGGAAATAGACGAAATACTAAGAATATGAGCCTCTTTTCCTACAGCAACCCAAAAAAGGAGGAAAGAATCCCTGGCAGAGACAATTCTGTACCCTCCTGTCATGATGTCCAGGAAATGGACTATGCATGCTGTAATCCTCTGCCATGACGTCATAGTTGGAGGATACAGCCTTTGGAAGAAGGGTAGTTACTAATGCTTTCCCTTGGACGCCAGACACAACACTCCTGCAAACCTTAACCATGGCAAATATTATTTTGCATGAAACTTGTAGAGGACGTAGAACCCACTCATTTGCTAAATCTGCCAGGCCATTTTGACTGGTGTGATGTCCCAAATGAGTTTTGATCACTCCAACCTGCCTCACTGTTGTTTTATACGCAAACAATAATACAACATTCTGCTGGCTTCACCGGCCAGTAACGTCTCAGGGCCCAAGTTACAGGCCTGACTGAAGCGAGGGGCCTTAACGCTGTGACCCGGTGCCATTACCGGACCGGTGAAGCCCACAGAACATCGTATTATTGCTATTAGAACTCGGATGCAAATCCTCGAGGTGCTAATAGCAATTAGAACAAGAAAAACAGCCATGCTGTGTCGTTCGCAGCAGCAGCGGAGAGAGGCAGGATTGCCATGAAAATGGAAGATGGGGCTCCAGCCAGATCCCCTCTTACATTTCCATGGCAATGACCTGCAAGTTGCGTGTACAGTGTGGCCCAGGCGCATGAGCCGTTTCAGGTAAGGCATTGGTGAGGGGAGGCACGGAGTGGGGTGTTCAGGGGCTGGATTTGGGGGCAGGAGGGAGGAGAGGAGGGAAAACAGCAGCAGCGGGTGCGGCGTCCACTCAGGATTTTCTGAACCTGGGCTTGCATCTGTAGATTCTTCCAGGACATATTCAGCATCTGAACACCAGGAGTCAGAGCCTGTGATCTTTAACAAGTCTTTCTGCTGTTATGTCTAGACTCCTAGAAATAAACTGAAGTGCCAGGGCACATGTTCTAAGTATTGTATTGTATTGTTGTATTGTTTATTATTTGTATGGCGCACCAGACCCGCAGGTAACAGGGCACAGAGCATAAGATAATTCACAGCTTAGTTGCACATAAAAGTTACAGGGGTAATCCATCAATAAAGAATAAAACAGAATGTAGTACACAGGTGGGAGAAGCATAGGGAGAAACATTAAGGGGAAACATGCCATAAAACATAAAAACATGAATAACATAAGGGGAAGACTGTACAGTTTGGATGCAGGTATTTACAAGTATTTGCATTTCTAACTACAAATATTTACAGTCAAATTGGCAGTCGTGGTTAGGGACATTATATCATGTAGCAGCTATAAGTCTGAGTCTTTGAGCCATTTGATAGTACTCTTGCGGAAGTTATGGAAGGACTGTTTGACTCTTATTGTGGGTGGTAGTGAGTTCCACAATTTAGCTGCTTTGAACAATTTAGCTGCTTGAACAATTTAGTGAACTGTGAATGCGAATATGTAGTGATCCGCGTGCATTTTTCTAATTTTGGAACCGTTTTCTAACCTAAAAGAAGTGTATTTAAAATTACAATTTTCCCCTTTCCCTTTTCTCTGCAGAATCAGCTTCTGGGCATCGTCCTGGCGATTATCGGGAGCTTCCTGATCAGCATCGCCCTGAGTCTACAGGTAATAGCAACGCAACCTTCGTGCACTAAACGCTGCTCCAGATAAATGCACAATTCTTTACAGCCGCTCTGCTCGCCAAACCTCTGGGTTGCCGATAAAGCACTATACAGAATGAGTAGAGCATTCCACCAATGACACCGTGATATGATATGATAGGCTATTTATAACACGCTTAATACCCAGAGGTTTCTAAGCGCGGGCTCAGGGGTCGTACCTGTGTTGCTCCGTGTCGTCTTGCTTCCAAGGCGTGCATGTTGTCCCTGAGGTATCCTTCCTGAGACACCGTGCCAGCTGGAAGGACTTTTCCCCTAAAAGGTGTTGTGACTCAGATCATTAAAATAGCCATCTCTTCAAAACAAAAACACCAAATTATTCAGTTTGTATTTGAGGAATGCTTCGGTCAGAAGAAGCTGGGAAATGAAGCCAGAGCTTGGGTTCCTTTTGGCTACGGAGCAATTTCATGTACATCACAGCATGTGTCCTGCTCTGCCGCCAGTCGGGGAGCAGGGAGTGTGGGCTCTAATCGCCACTGCAAGCTTCCCTAGTGTGAAGTTTTACTTGGTTGCTCTCTGCTCCATTGGGTGCCCCTATACTTGCCGTCCTGGAATGAGGTATATTCGTTTGTGTGCAGGTGTAATACATCAAAGCCTCTTCTGTGGTGTACCTGCATGGCACGGCTTTGATCTTCCTGTCTGCAATTCATTGCAGTACACCCAACATGGCCACAAGATTCTTTCGCTGAGGCCTAGTCTTTCCTGCACCTCGTGGCCATCTTGGGTATTCTGTAATAAAGCTTTGACACAGAGAGGCACCCCTGTGAAGGACACATGGGCTAGTTTGGTGATCGTATTGTAGGGTGACTAGACGTCCCAGTTTTGCCGGGACTGTCCTAGTATTCGGAGCTCTGTCCCCCTCTGTCAAGATTAGGTTTCCATTGGAAACTGCAGTGGTGCCGGTTTTTGGTAGTAGGTCTTCATAGCTGGTAGGCAGAAATGCACAAGCTTGCACAGAAGCAATGCTGAGTTTTACAACTTAAGCAGGTCAGACATCTCAGACCGCATCGTAAATTGTGATTAAACCCGTGGATAAGGGGGAAGCCACGGTCATTTTGAATGCAGAACACTACAAAAAGATGGACCTGGCCCTTTTGGAAGACCATACAAGCTACAGGCAGCTGGGCAGAGACCCCACTGATGACATCCGCCAACTTGCCATACCAATTCTAGAGGAAGCAATAGCATAAGGACACATCAGAGCAAAAGAATACAAATTCCTCAATTCTAAAACAGCTAGAAGACCGGCTTTCTATGCCTTACGGAAAATTCACAAAGGAAAAACACCTATCCTGGGGAGACGAATAGTATCAAGGATAGGCTCTATTCTGGAACCTTTGTCTGAATTTGTCGACTTCTTCTTTAAACCAATGGTATGCAAAATGAGATCCTACCTAAAAGATACCACTTCAGCGTTGCACTTACTTAAGGATCGACCCTTTGACTCGGATTCACGACTATTGGTTACCTTACACATTGAGTCTTTATATATGCATATTCCGCAAATAGCAACACTACAAGGAATAGAGAAGGTCCTTAGAAATACAGATCCACCAATTGAAACACCTGTCGACCTGATCATGCAACTAGCAGAGATTGCATTAACAAAAAACTACTTCCTGTATGAAAACACCTTCTTTGAACAAATATCTGGCACCGCAATGGGGGCTACCTTTGCGTCGAGCCCTGGCCAATCTCTATGTAGCCGAGTTCGAGGACAAGACTATCTACTGCAACATCAATCCGTGGACCACAAGTATTGATTTATGGTCAAGGTAAATCAATGATGTCCTCATGATCTTTAAGGGCAGTGAGGAAGATCTGGCCTCGTTTATGATTTGGCTTAATGACAGAACAACTTCCTGACCTTTACAGAGACACACAGTCGTACCTCCATTCACTTCCTAGATCTCAAGTTAGAGATAAGAAATGGTGAAGTTGCGACCTTAGTATACAACAAACCAACCAACAAATTCTTTAATGACTTTCAAGAGTTACCACCCAGCAAGCCTTAGGAACAATTTACCCTTTGGGCAGTTCTTAAAATACCGTAGGAACTGCTCCAATCTGATGGACTATGAAAGACAATCAGGCCAATTGGCCACAAAACTACAAAATCGTGGCTACCCGAAACAGATTATAAAACAGGCCAGAAAAAGAGCCAAGAACATTCCGAGAGACAGCACACTTGAACAACATGGGAAGCGAAAGGAACAAAATGACAAGATAACTGCAGTATAGAGCTTTTCACCCATGGTGAACAAAATCAAAAAAACTATGGCCGATCTTAAATGTAGGAGTAACCAACCTGGTGACACCCAGATTTGCCATAAAAAGAAGAAAAAACCTACGCGACACACTGATCCACACGTATAAAGAACCAAACACCTCTAACCCAACACCTTGTGGAATCAGGCAGCACCAAAGGGCCACACCCCCTGCGGGGCCTGCAGCACATGTGCCAACACAGCAAGAACAAAAACCATTGACATAGGGTTGCACTTCCCATGGATCCAAAATGCCTTCACAAATTGCAATGGCAATAACATAATCTCTGATTACCTGCCCATGCGGGATGCGATATGTGGGCATGACCACTACACGAGATATTCTAAGATGGTGCAGATTTTTTCACTCACATGTGTGACGCCGTTTCGGCATGAGCACGCGCTTTAGCGTCACTAATAGCAACAGTAACATAAACAAATCCATGGGGCTGGCGAAGAGATTGTACATCAGACCGGCAACAGCGAGGGAAGAGATCTCATACCGCTCAAGTCTGCGAGGTAAGGGAGGCGAGAATCGCTCTCGCGGCTGTACCTACAAGGGTAATTGCCAGAGAGAGAGAGGGGTAGAGGGAGATGGGGTGGAGATTAACAGTAGCTGATGGAGACAGTGTGAATGGCAGCTGTCTGAAGCAGCAAGGGCAAGGGGTGTGGGGAAGAAGGCGAATTGTGCCTTTTTGGACAATTATGCTTTTCCGCGCCTTGCTATGCCTTTCCCAGCCGTGTTACACATTGCTATGCCGCCATGGAAAGGGAAGAGGTGCTCCGTACAAAGCCCTGCCTTCCCTTTCCATGGCAGCAATCTTGGAAAAGTATTTTCCACCATTCACTGCGACACGCGTGGCGTCCCGTTGAATGAAAGAAAAAACTTTTTTTTTTTGCCCCCGTGGTTACCGCTCTGGCAACCCAGGGTGCTAATAGCCATAATCCCTGTTCCAAGGGCTGGAACAGGGGGTAACGGCCCAGAGCCCTTGTTATCTGCCCTCACTTCACTCGGGACGATAACTTGGGCTGCTGGGCCGCTACCCCGGTTCCAGCCCTTGCAGCAGGGGATTAACGCCATATTAATGCTTTTGACTACAGAACAACATACAGAGGTCAAAGAGAAGCAACATCAAGACTGCTACTAATCCAAGCCTAACAGAAGAACTTAAGCACCATTATTTACAATTAATAGAAGGAACAAAAAGTATGCAAAAGAAAATCTAAACTGCAAGTTATATGAATGCTTTGGAAAAAACATGAATTCTATTTGACGTAACACAGAGGATCATGGCTGAAACAGTCAGGTGTAGTTGACAGGTTTACCGACTCTCCAGAGAACTGTTCTTGTTTATGTTTATAAATTTGTAATGTGCGACCCGGTACCCAAGGGCTTAAGGGCGCAGACAGGAAACATAAGAGACACAACACAGAACAAACTCTACATTTGGACTAAAAAGCTGAAGCATCGCTGATAGGTTCTAAGGAGAGAACAGCAGCAATAATCCAATTTAGAGCCAATAATGGCTCTGCCAAGAATCCCTGCGTTCTTCTCAGAGATAAATGGGCAAAGGTGCCTAAGCAGTTCAATGAAATAAGACGATGATGAAACTAGACTATTAACCTGGGCCTACATAGACAAATTCTTGTCCAAATAGATGCCCAGTGTTTTCACCTTCGTCATCACCTCAATCGTACAATTGTCAAGACTGAAAGCTTTGTATGCTGTATCAAGTTTAGCCAGTCTTTGATTGGTCCCCACTAGCATAAGCTCCGTTTTAGAGCTATTCAAAGCCATGTCAATCAAGACCATCCAATTCTGAATGGCTTGGTAGACCCTGTTAATGTTAAATTCATCCTCATTATTCACACCTGTAATGGGGATGACACATTGTTTCATCTGCATAGTTTACAAAGAAGATCCCTTCTTGTTCCAACATATCAAAAATCGGAATCATGAAGATGTTATAGAAACAAGGGGACACACACGCTCCCTGTGGGACTCCAAATAACAGAGGGATGGGATTAGCTTCAGCTATTTCACTAGCCACCATTATCTGTCTGTCGGACAGAACAGGATTTACCCATTCAGCGGCTTGAGGTGAAAAATGTCCGTACTGCTTAAACCTGGTGGACAAGATGACATGGTCCACCAGGTCAAATGCCACCGAGAGGTCCAGTATCATTAACAAGGCTATTTGGCTAACATCCATTACTTGGAGCAATTCCGATTTTAAAGATACCAGAGCAGTTTCGGTCCCGGGGGCCTGCCAAAAATTTGAATGAAATTTCTGAAGAATCTGGACATTATTGAGGTGCTGAGCAATTTGGTTATATGCCACTCGATCCAGAATTTTCAACACAAATGTAGTATTGGTTATCGGTCTATAATTGGCTGGGGTTTTGGGGCAAAGATTAGGTTTTTTAAATAATGGGGTAATCCAAGCTACTTTGATGTTACTAGGTACGCAGTTTTGTTCAAAAGAGGCATCAACACATTGGGGGTCATTCCGACCCTGGCGGTAGAGGGTTAACAGCACCGGTAAGGATGCCGGTGCCGTTAATGACCTACCGCCCTATTCTGAGGTCCCTTAGCGGGTCCCACCAGGAACGGCTGGTCTGCCCAGCCGTTCTTAGCAGGACCCGTTAAGGGAACTTGGAGCTAATAACGGACTAGCAATTTGCGGGCCCATTATTAGTGTCTTCCCCATTCCCATTGAGCCCTATGGGGGCTCGAATGGGAATGGGGAATGGTTTTTGGCATGGGGACTTACCGGGTCCGCATAGGTCGGAATGTCCCGGTAAGTCCCCATTCCGCCTACCCGGCCCGGACCCGGGTTTGGAGGCAGCCATGGTGCTAATAGCACCATGGCTGCCTCCAAACTCTGAATGACCCCCATTTTGTAATGGCTGATATTAGTACAGGCGAGCACTCCTTAATAATCACTGCAGAGCAAGGATCCCCTTTGCAGTTTGAGAACTTTAAGTTGCACGTTTGTTTTGGCTAATTCAGCCTCTGAAATAGCTGAAAAATGTAAAATCGGGGCATTCAAATTACTCCTGACTGGCAAAGGGGGCATGACCACAGAGTTATTTAGGTTGAAGACCAGCTATTTTCATTCAATAGACTCCTTAATCTTAACCAATTTGTCAGCCAAGGCATCCTGGATGCGTGTGCACCAGCTTTCCTCTTTTTGAATAGGGTCTTGAGTGGGGCCTATGGGCTGTTCCTGCTCTTTTAATATTCTGAACAACTCTTTACTATTAGAAGGTGCACTAGCAATTCTAGTATTCGGGGAATATTTTTTAGCTTGAAAAATAGCTAGTTTATAAATCCTAGCTGCTTCCTTGTAGGCGTCTAAACTATGAGAATCCCTATTATGCCGCCATATGTAACTAAAGACTACATGGCTGTAGTGGAATAAAGTAGCGAATATGCCACCTTGGTTTCGGCCTTGGAGATAGTCGAACAATTAAGAGAAATAAAACCAGCTAGATAAAACTCTGTGTGAAGAAATCACTCAAGCATCCATGCAACTGCAATCTCATTCCCATAATGGTTGGAGATCCTGCAGTAACGAACATGGCTATTCTCTGGTGCATGAACTCACTAGATTGTAATCATTAAAATCCTCTTCATTGTACAAACGTTCTATAATTGTTGTATGAGATACCTAATCTGAGAGTATTGACGACTAAAGATATCAAATGGATAGATTTCCCAGATCACCCCAAGTTGTGGCAAGTGAAAATACATTGTAAATCCCCCCCAATAGTTCAGAACCTTATTTACCAAGAAATATAGACATAGCTGTTAATAGGATATGATATGTGTTTCCTATTCAAAAGTATCTTCTCTAAAATTGTGCACTTTGCAATTGAGGCACTCTTCAGTCACATCAGACCTAACAAGTATTGAACCAATCTTGAGCTTCTTTCATGGAATACATGGGAATTTACTAGCTTTCTGGGTAAGGTCTTTCTCGAAGAATCCATTGCTAAGTTTGATATTTAATTGTTTCAAAAAGTATGATTGCAGGAAGTACCTTACATGGATGGATTCACCTTTTTTTTATCAGGCCTACTTAGAAAGGAGCTTCTCATTGTAATTAAGAACACTTTTAAGGGTAAAAGGGTTTATGCAGATTTTAATTTGTCTCAACTCTTATTTGTTTCCCTGGAACTTGATATAAACAGTGTTCGTTAAGACTGGTTGCTAAATAATGTATATAACCCTCCAGGACATCAATACCTTATGGTTATTCTGAACAATGTAACAGCAATTATGGAACTTTAGCAACTGCAACATGATGAAAACAATGTCATTATTGCAGGTAATTTTAATGCTACATGTTTGGTATGTATTCTCGTGGAACTCCTTGAATGGTAATTTCCGGAAATAAATATCCCGGAGGTGGTCCTGAAACAAGTCACAGACCACACAGTATTAATCTTCTGTGAATTGCTTAATGTCTGGGGTTCCTTTATGGGTAATGGTGGAACCAATAGAGCATTCCTGGGGATTATATATGGAGCAACGATATCAGGAAAATGACGATTACTTTATTTTAGCCTCTGTCCTCTGGAAATATGTAGATAGCATGTGCGCAGTGAGAACAGAAAGACACAATCACTCAATGTTAAACGTGAGAGTGGAATTCCTGCTACACAAAACCCAGTGCTAATGAGAACATGAGCCTGCTCCTTGGTCTACACATGCCTAACTGTGTTACATAGGTTCTCCGTGCCATAAAGAAGATGGCCAAGATAATACTGAGTAATGATCACAAATTGCTAACAGAGATTTTATAATTACATTTTGGACCTACAGGTATTCTCAGACATTATTCAGTTTTGGGTGGGTAAAATTATAGTTAGAAAAATGTTGCTCGCGATCCACTTTAAAGGTAGAACGTTTGAGATTTGTGATCCTTTCTTAGATAATAATAAAAGTGCATTTAAGAAAGAGCTAAATAATTGAACTTGTAAAAAGGGTTATACTGTTGATGAGCATATTGGTCATGGAGAGGCTATTAATCAACAGTACAAGAATTGGTAAAAATATCACAAAAATTAAGCTCTTTGCTAAATGGAGCACTATATTAGAGTAAATAGTGAGTACTGATTAAAGGAAATGTTGGAAGCTCATAAATGCAATGGGTCAGCAAGGATCGCCTTACATAAACACAGTTTCTGGTCCTGTTTGGGAAGATTTTATTAGTTAGTTTTGCAGCACCTGGTCGAAAAGATTGGTGAACAATGGTGGCTTCTTCATCAGAATGGAGAGGTCCTTTATGATGGAAGATATTGCAGCTGTAATAAAAATGTACAAAATTCCAGGACATCTTAACTAGGTGCAATTTCAATTATGGCAATACCGTCTATTTAGCTAAAAATTTTAATAGCCTTAAATTAGAATATCATTAGACTTGGTGCTTTACCACCAGTCGGGGATAAAGCAGTGATGGTGCCCCTTTATAAGAAGGTCAATCATGAGGATCACAGGCCCCATCACTTGTGGCTGGCAGCAGTGAAGTGTTTGCCACATTCAAACAGCAAGGAATAAACAAGTGGGCTGATGATCATAACATATTTTCCAAGTTCCATGCTGTCCAAAAGTATGACTTTCGATATGCTTAAGTATAGGGCCTTTTCAAAACCTGAAACCCCTATTTATTCAGCCTTTTTCAAATTTACGGCAGCATTTGATTGGATCGACGGGGCCAGACAGCGGATTAAATTGGAGGGAATGATACTGGCCTACTCAAGTAAATCATAATATAACACTCTAACACAGTAATTAGGATCAGACTGGACTGTGAACAGACAATGTCAAATGAAGTGTCTAATATGAGACAACTGAAAAAACAATGTGGTCAAACACCATGTCTGTTTATTCTATATATTTCTGATTTCCAAGAGGTTTTTAGTATGCTAAGCATATATCCGTACCCCCCCCAAGTCAGGGGTGACTGCAATTGGTCAGCTGGCCAACGGTGAGGATATAGACCTTCTTTATAAAACACCAAAGGGATTGTAAATATATTGAAATGCAATGACAGAATAAGCTAAACAAAATGTCTTTGATATTAATATAGAGAAAACCATTATATGGACTTTGGATCTGCACAGTCCTGAGGAGGTTCCCAACTATCTAATCAATCCATTTGGGATTCTATGCTTTTCTAATTCAATCTATTTGGGATTTTCTTTTTCTAATGCTTTAACAGACCCATGACAAAAATGGAAATTGTTGCATAAAATATTGCCGGTCTTATTAGCTTTTAAGGAAGGACTACTCATAGGGAGGCTTTTCATTGTTGCCCTTGATAAAGGCCTACAGCCAGAAAATCGTGCCAAGGATTCTATATGCTATGGAATTGAGAACAGATTGCATAAATGATTGCTTCAAAAATGTGGAGATTTTGGTCAGTTATTTTATGCAAGCCTTACATATTGAACTCAATCTCACATTGCTGTGTACTATAGCAAAGCCGAGAAGGTCACTGTATATAAAATTAGACAGGCTCTGGTTGACTCAATCCTTGCAACACTGCTGATTTGCTGGCTGCTTGTTGACCACGTATGTAATTCAATCTGATCATTTACCAGAGGACATCAGAGTGAAAATTGATATGAAACCACCATATTCAGGTTTAGCCACTGAACCTAAAAAGAAAGGAAGGATTTGGGATTAGCAACATAATAAGAATCACCTCTGTCTATTGTAGACAATGAACCATTATGTTCAGAATTGGCTCAATTACAACGTGATGCAACAGTATTTAGTTAAAATTCGCAATCATAAAGTTAGATTTTTTAATGCAATTCCATCTGAATAAATTGTTCTGGCTGGAAACCGATGGTCCTAGGTTAGGTTTAAGAAGGGGACAGCAATATTATGGATTATGGCTGAATAAAGCCAAGTTGGGGGTCAATAAAACATCCTTTTACAGAGGGTGTGTCCATGAAGGAACTTTGGGAAACACTAATTGTTGATTTTGTTAGAGCTAATGTTACAATAAATTCTTATCCTTTTTGCGGTCAAATAATCCCTGGCATCCAGGTTTGGTTAATAATTGCTGCTTTTTTTTCTTTATGTATTCTTTATTTGTACACGTTTTAAAAATGAACATTACTATTTTGGGGTGCCTTCACAATGATTCATGAGACATCTGACTGAAATTCATAATGTGCGTTTTTAGCTATCTTAGTATGACATTACGAGCGTCGTAATTATGAAACTATTTCGTTTTTCTGTTTTTGTTATATTTTTCCTCTTGATATTGGTATTGATTTGTGAAGGTTTGCTATAAGCCATAGCACAATCAAAAATAATAGTTCATTTATTTATAATTTTATATACAACGAAAAGTTCAGGTTAGAACATCCTGTTTTCTGTCCCAGAGTGTGTGGTGGGATTGTTGCACTGTGGGTAGTGCCATTGTTCCATAAAAAATCACTTGAAAAATAGAAATCCCATATGCCATTATAGCATTACCACTCAGCTTTAGAAAGGTAACAATACAACTAGCCCGGAGAGGTGCCATGCACTAGCAAACAGCATACGCAACCCCGCTCATTCCAACCACAGCATGATTACAATGCCAAGAACTGGTAAGAGGTGGTCATCTATATACTGCTGATGTGTCATGCTAATCCACATACAATGTCATGTGAATGGCCATTTGCAAAGTGTAAACCTGGCAAATTGCAATTGTCTTACCGAGTGCTCTCCATTATGCATTGTTGCAGCAGATGAGTGGCAGGCCCCTATGGCATCCCCTCGCCACAAGAGAAGCCAACACTAATAGCTAAGCAGCAAGCCCCTCCTAGCCCCCAATCCCATTTCCTTTCACGCCACTATAACCCTGAAATACTCCATGCCACACACCATCACCACAACCTCCACATGCATGCATGTACCCGGCTGGGTCACCACACAAACCCACACTTGATACCAAACATGGCCACCTCAGTGTGAAAACGTCAGGCTTCACAGACAAGGGGCCTCCAGAAATACCTAGTAGTTAACCCATACACAGCACCAGAGGCGTAGACATGGTAGGGCCTCAGCGAGCAAGGCCCACCCAAAATCTGTAAATGCCCACTCAGTGTGGTGAGCCCAACGACATTAGCTTCAGGCCCCACTTGTTAGACAATCCTGGCTACGCCTCTGCGCAGCGCCCATTTATTTCCGATCTTGCCTCAACACTGCAATAATAGCAACCTTCCTCTGCCCTCTTCTGCAATTTTTCTATTCCAAATAACAATTGCAACCCACCCCATCTATTGCAGGTCCCTAAGTGCCAAGTGACGCTACAGAAGACCCAACAAGATAGGATAATACACTATTTATTACCTTTGTTTCAGCAAAGCCTAGTTCTAGCATCCATTCCATTTCTGTGGATGCAAATGTACTTAACGGCTGTGTAGCCTCTAAGGTGGTATCTAATGTGGAAATTGGAAAGTGTGCCTTTAGTAGCATAGGTTAATTGCACTTTGAAGCAAAGTCAAATAAAGTATGAAAAAGCGAATGCAGTAGAGGCAATAAAAAAAGGGAATTTTAAGAGCACCGCACCCTAGACACTAACAATATTGAATTGAAAAGGACAGGCATTTACAATAAAAAATAAATGTAGTCTGAACCTTGAAGAAATATGGGTGTTAAAACAAAAATATTTAAATAAAAGGCCATGGAAAAGCATGCAAAACACAATGAAAACATGGGCTCAGATGCTAGAAGCAATGCTGTAGAAAGACTCCTCGGGCTTTTGGGGCTTGGTTGTGAGACTGTCAGTAAAGTGAAGGGAAACATAATTGCCAATCAGTGCTGTTCCTGATTGGATCATTTACAGAGAGAGTGTTTACAACTATTTCTTAATCGATCTTTAGAAGAGCTAAATGCCTCTACCAGAAGTCCCGTACCTATTCTGCCTATATGTTGTAAGCCGGAACATGCACAACGGCGATAACGATACCTATACCATGAAAGATCTTCGAAACAAGGTATCCATTGAGAAAGTCCTATAAGATATACCCACAGAGAGATGACAGCTTCTTAGGGGAGATCCTTGAAGTGTGAAGCAGTGAACTCAAGAGGTTGGTGATGTCACAAGAAATGAGTGACGCACTGAGAAGGATGATCAGATAAGAGAATGCATAGACCTTATGGAAACAGATGACAAAATAAGGAATTGAGTAACAGTTTATGTGCAAAATGAAGATTGCACGTGCAATGAATACTGAAGAAAATATAAGTCACTTTATAACTGTACAGCTGCAGCAACACAAGCAGACTAAGTAATCATGAAGGCTGGCTATACGTAGTGAATAGACTGCAGGCGGTGCCGCCAATATATATATATATATGTATAGAGTCTGGATGTTCGATGTTGCAACTTTAGTAAGCCAAGACCCGTGAAAGAGAAGGGCTGAAAGTGTGGCACAGTAGAGAAAAGCAGCTGAAAATCATGGAAGGATCGAGAAGGCTGTCTGGTCCCAGTGTCAAGGGTTGGGGCAGCCAAGAACTGGTTATCTATTCAAGGAGATACAAAGAATGTGAGAAACAAGGTGAGCTCCTGTTAAGGTGCGACGGAAACACTGAGTGCCATGTTTTATTAATTTAATATCATTAAATGCAAAGAAAGAAGCTCAAACGCGGTCTCTTGTCACGTGGGATGGATGGAAATAGAAAATGGGCACGCTGCATTGAGACTTGAAGATAAGAATGTGCTTGCACTCCGTTCTATTCTCAGGAGCAGTGATATTTTGCAAGGCCGAGTTCAAAGACAATTGGAATGGCTGACGGCATGAATGATGATGGATGGTGGGCTAATTGGGTGGGGAGGCATGGTCAAGTCCACCCACAAGCACCTTGGGTCCCAGCTTGCGTGCTGCTAGCGAGTCAAATATTCCAGAAGGGTGCAAGCTTAGTCTCCACACTGAAATTGTTGGTTGTTTCCCTGACCATTAATCTAGCTTCAGAGCTGCCAGAGGCATGGAAACTGCTCTCCTGAACATCCGTGAAAAACTGCTCTCTAATCTTGATTCCAGCATTCCTTCTGTCCTCATCTGCCTTGATCTTTCTCTGCTTTCGATACAGTCAACCACGCCATCCTGATCAATCGACTCTGAGAACCTCGGCATCATGGATCCAGGCCCTGGAGTGGCTGACCTCCTTCCTCTTGGATCGCTCCTCCCAGGTCAAACTTGGTCCCTTTCTCTCTGCCACCTCTACATGTGGAGTTTCCCAGGGCTCTATCCTCTCATCCTGGGTTTTCAACATCTACTTGGTCCCTTTGGCCCACCTGATCTCTACCTTCTCTAACTTTCAGTGTTATGCAGTTGACACTCAGCTTTCCTTCAGGATTCCACTCGGCCTCCTCTCCTCTCTCGCTCATTCATGACTGTCTATCTGCAATTCTGGATTGGTGTGCCTCCAACGATCCATGCCTCAATGCCAGTAAGACAGAGATCCCGCTCATTGGGACCCCTGCCCATGTTTTTCCTCTCTCACTCTGGTCGCCCGCCTTGGGCCCTCTTCCTTCGCCTTCCTGCGAGGCAAAAAACCTAACCTTGGTGTAATTTTCTACTCCACTCTCTCTTTCTCTCCTCACATCTAGGACATCACCAAGAAGTCCCACTACCAACTAGCAACTCCTCAAAGGGACTCTTCCCTTTCTCACCTTCTCCCGGATGCTCACTGTCTCCAGAGCCCTGGTTCTCTCTAGGCTGGACTACTGCATCAGCCTCTTTCTCTATCTGCCTTCCTCTGCTCTCTGCCCTTTGCAGCTAATCCAGAACATGACTGCGAGACTAATCCTTGGCCACAAGCCCAGGGACTTTATCTCACCAGCACTGAAATCTCTCCACTGGCTTCTGATGGCTGCAAGGATCAAGTTCAAGACCCTTTGCATTGTCCACAAGGCTTTCTGCAGCTGGGGCCCGCACTACATCCAATGCTCTCTGCAAAATACCTTCCTTCTCGAGCCCTTCGCTCAGCTACCTCCAACCATCTAAGGGATAGACGGTTCTCCAGGCAGAGAGTGGGAGGTATATCCCTCCCCCTGGAATGGCCTCCCTGCCGCTCTCAAACATGAGCCTGACCACCTGAAGTTCCGGAAGCAGCTCAACTTTCCTCCTCTCCTCTGCTTTCTCTCTCACTCTCCCCTGCTGACCCATCTGACCTACCTGTCTACTGTACCAACTGGTTGCTTGGCTACCATCAGAGTCTCACTGGATACGAGGCTCTTTCTTGATCAGTCACCCTTGCACTGCCTCCAGGCCTACCACGCACTTAGGGGCTGTAACTGTAACCCTACAGTCAATTGTTCTCCTTGTACTACCCAGAGCCGTGCTGCCCTGGCTGCACTTACTCATAGCATTGCTGCCCCCCTCCCTTTCCCTTGCACTTCTCATTCTCGCACTTGCACGATCTGAATGACACAAGGCCTAGTAAGATTAATTGTCATGTCCTCCGCCTGCCTTCCCACTCTTGTCTTGTCACGCCTAGAAACACTTGTGTACGGGTGCATTATAAATGACTTATATCATAACAATTCAACCTATCAACCATAATATGGGCCCATTATGTAGCTCTGCAATGTGGATACAGTGCAGCTAGTTATGGATGTGCTAAGCACCTTGCACATCAATCCATGCATAACGTCAATGAGAGAACGCTGAACACCTCCTGGCCTCACTTCTTGGCCCATTGTATCAAGAACAAAGTGGCTGCTTTACAGCAGCATCAAACCTCGTATAACTCAGCAGAATGAGAAACAGTTCAGATGTGCAAAGATGCATGTATACAGCGGGTGGAAATGAAATTGTGTGACAAACAGGGTGAGGAAGGAAGGACAACAACACCTGCAGTCAATGCAAACCTACCAGAGATGGTAGCACCATTGTATTCTATGTAATCAGGGAGTGCATTGCTCTTGTCGTCTACAGTTCAGGACCAATGTTCTGTGAACACTTCTGACTGTAGTGATGGACTAGAGAGAAGAGACCCTGTGGGATCCCCTCCTTACTCAATCTGAAATCCCCCTACGGGAGGGGTCTAAAAGAACATTAAAAAAAAACAACAAACAACTATTACTTTGATTCTCTGTGATGATTATTTTGTTATTCGTACAGTTGTTGTTAATTAGGATATGCAGTCTGTCTATAAATCTGACCAAGGATAGGGCGTGTTTGTAAGAAAAGTAACTTTGTAAATTGAACGTAGGCTTTCAACAATGAAACTGAACATCTCAAACTCCCTTAAGAAATGTGATGGCCCTTTTTGAAAACTTTATGATAATAATTCTGCTTCAGAACGATTTGGCCAGGGGCGAGAATGAATGAACACATTTCCTGTCGAAAAAAAGAGTGCGTAAGGGCCGCATACTTGCCTCCCTATTTTTCCTGATTCATGTCAATGATCTAATTTTAAGAATCTTAAACAGAAAGGCCCCCACTATCGCTAAATGTAAAGTGGGTATTTTAATGTATGCAGATGACACTGTTTAATCTCAAAGACAAAGATGGGTACATTAAAACAGTTATCCTCATTAACGGAGGATAGGAGGGCGAACTATGGTCCTTGGAGATCGGATCATGGAACACCCGAGGATTTACCCATCTGCTAGGCCTACCCCTCTTGTTGGCCAATTTGGGTTTATTGTGCACCAAGAAACCTGGTTGACAGAGATCCTATTCTTGGATGTCTTTACCACCTACCACAGAAAAGCAATCAAAGGTTCTGCTGGCAGACCCACTGCAGGTTTGACTATTTTTGTGAGAAATAACCTAAAATTAGAAGCAAAAAGGGAAATCGGCCAAATCTCTTTATTCAGATCTATAAAGCTAAAACAGAGATCAGCTAGCAACAATTGCAAGTATTTCATTTTATTTACTTTATATTGGAACCCAAACAGCCCGGAATCTGTGATCTTCATTCACATTGAGATGACCCAGATTGAGGAACTCTATGTAACTATGTAGGAGCCGCTCCTGACCCTCTGCGGCAACCTAAATATTGACTGCTTAAAACTTCAAGCAAATGAAAAAAATTATGTATTGCTTTAAAAGAACTCTTAAAACTCACGATACCAGAAATGGAATGAAGAGTCCATAGCAAGACATATTCACATGTTAAATGGGAATTTACATGGAGACCTTCCAGGAGCTAAGATCTGGAAAAATGGGGAAATGACATCCACTTTGTACTATTTCTTCATATCCAGCAATATGTTGTGTCGAGCCACTTCACGGAGAGTACTGCCCAGGCCAGCCAATGGTCATGATCCCATCATACTATCTTGTACAATGTTTAGTAAAATCGCATCACAAATATGGCTGAAAACCATTGAACTAGAACCAAGTAGAAATCGGCTTCGGTGTGGGATGTTCTAACCCACTTGACCATGCCCTGCAACATCACTGTGTATTGCTTGCATCAGAAACATCAGAAATGGCCGCCGGAAAGCATTCTGCTTGCTAAAAATCACCCAGAAGTGTGCAGGATAACCTGAAAAATAGGCCGCCAATCCACTTTTGCCCATGTCAGTGGTAACACAGAAGACCACTGCCAAAACCCATCATTGAGCTACCCACAGAGTAGCCTTAAACTACTTGAAAATGCAATGCTGATTGCCAAAAGAAACACAGAGCTGTTTGGAAATCCGTTTTTCTTGGTTGTCAAATTTGCAAAAATCATGGTTCACAAACCACACAAAAGATCCAACCTCCTTGTTGGGCGTTAAAAATCATTCTAGTTCAAGAATCCACATAAATACAATGTCAGCAGAAGTGCATTTTATCATAAGAAAAATCCACATTTAAAGATGCTTGCTGGAAAGAAATATGTCAAAAATGGGCGCAGTACCGTTACTCGCCTCTGTCAGAAGCTGGCGATCTCTAAACCTGTCATTTTAAAGTTGTACATTGAATCAAAATATGCCAAAGAAGAGACTTCATATCAAAAGCAAGATGGGTTGTTACAATTCAATCTCTATAGTTAAGAAGGCTGAAATTAAGAGATTTGTGGGTATTTGTTAAAAATGTAATTTGTATTTTAGGACAAAACTGTTAAACTTGGTTTTCAAAGTGAGTAAAGCCAACTACACTGGGCTTCAAAGACATTCCACACCCTTTTACCCAACAAAGGAATCTTTCCCCCTGCTCTCTGCTAAGAAACTGGCAGGCTGGTGTGAAAGGAACTGGGAGGGGGACTTTGGCCTGTTGTTCTGCTAGCAAACAAAGGACTCCCTTGAACTGAATAGAAATGCTAATTTGGGGTGTCAATAGAAACCAGCCCTGGCAGGAAGAAGCTCAAGTTACTCTCTGGCTCAGCCAAGACCTTGGAGGCGGGCCCAGATTGAGATGTGGATTTTGAACTGGAGGAAATACATGTTTGAGTAAAAGACTTATAAACGATTGTACCAAACTGGCAAAAATATGGAATTTAGAGATTATTAAAATGAAAACATTGCTCACAAGTAGAAACTATTCTGGAATTTTTGCGATGTTCAGAGACTGAACTATCGAAATGTGGACTCTGTAGCAGTTGTTATTACGTTAAAAATATGAAAATTTACAGGAATATGCCCAGATGGTATGTGCATGTATGGGGAAAAAGTTGTACAGATTTAACATTGAGAAACCAACCAAAAGCGTGAAAGAATTGTCATTTATGAACCAAAACTCTTATGAAGATGGGACTTGAACAGAGACATGCCTTAATTAATCTGTGATGTGTATATGTATTAGCAAGTTGGGGATATTGTGAATATGTTCTTTAGGAAAAATAGATTTTCTGGAACAGACACAAAGGGGAGGATTTTTCTCTGGACCGTAAACACAGTGTCACTCTGACACATCATGACAGGGAATTCTCTGACCTATCAGATTCTTAGAGGATTGGGCATAGTATAATCAGCCACCCCACCCCTTTGGAAAATGGATAAATAGGGACTGCTGAGGACAGGCAACACACACACTTTCACCCATCACTGATCCACCGGCGAAGCGCTCTGCAGGAAGAACCCATATCTAGACTCCAGAACCTAGATACAGACTCAAGAACCCTGAAGCAGAGGCCCAATCCAAAAAGCTGAACCCTTCTCAGTTGGCCTTTAAAATCTTGCAACCTGATTTTAACCCCTAAACTTCCTCTCTTGTCTATACTGAATCCTTCTCTCATCCATATAATTCTGTGATAATTGTAGTGATAATCATCTTTGCGCTAATATAGTTGCTGAAGAAGGCAAGTGTCGCAGCGGACAAAGATCAGACAGAGGCGCCTCTGGACTGGTGGCTGTACCGTTGGTATTTGGCATCTTTTCAGAAAAATCGACCTTTACTAAAACTGCTGTAACTCCTGAACCGTACATGCTAGGAACGAAATCTAAATGTCATTTTGAAGCTTTCGAACGAACTAAGAACCGCATTCCTTATAGTTTTTCGGTAATCGAGTTTTTCGTGCGGTGAAAAGTTTGCCGCGATTTCGCATTTGGCTCAATTTCACCACATGTAAAAACAGCTATTTCTTGCTTTCAACTTCTGAATTTCGTTTTCCATCTGCCAATCATTCAAACATCATTGCTAGTGTCTACCTGAACCAATTCAAAGTGGCTCTCACTAGTTCTGAATCTCATTTAGCGAATTAAAGTCATTTTTAGCATTTTTTCCAATTCATTCCAAACCACATTTAAAGCATTTGACCTGTTTTAAACAGCTTGCTAGGGGGTATCGGGATTGAAACTGCATTTGTTTATTGTTATTCCTGAAACCTGTGTGCCCTCATTCCATCTCTTCATATTGCATATTGGAGGGAGTGAGTAGTGTCAGGGGCAAAGAGTGATTACATTGTCTTTGATTGAATTCATATCAGGTTTCATTTCTGTGTTGCATTAATTTCATATCATTGCATTTCATTGAACCCACACAAAGTTATTCTCTGCCACATTATTCTTCCTATTCCTACTCCTAATTGATTAAAGAGATTTGTTGATTATTGTCATATCACCCATTGCTGGTCATTATAGAAATATTCATAAGTATGATATTCAGATATTGTTCATAATCATAAAAGTGATATATATATATATATATATATATATATAGTTTAATTTATCAAATACATCTTTTGATTTGCAAAACAAACCTTCTTGGTTCAGTGAGACCGGGGTGATTCAAAGAGAGGGGCGATATATAAGGGTAAATCATTCAGAAATAAAAGAACTTTTGACATATAAAGATATATAAATAAGGGTTTCATTTGGGCATCCCATACTAGGCATTGATTTAGGTGGAGTGCTGGGTTGAAAACACTTACAGATTAGGGGCTCGTCGCGGGATTTCTGGATTAGACACACCACTTGTGCAGCTTAATACAGTGTGCTAACTGACAGGATACATAAATCCTGTTGGGCTACCACGCTGTTACATTGTAAAAGCACCCCTCAAAAGGGAACGCTCTAAGGAAACGGTCTGTTTTGCAAAACTAAAATCAACTTCTGTAAGTCAGGAAGGAAATTAATATTTCCAGAATGGCGAGATTGGTAGACATCAAGATGGCTAGAGAACACCTTTTGCAAAAGCTATTTGTGAGAGGTGAACGGACTGAGCAGGATCAGAATGTGTGGTTGCAGGCAATCACACAACAGATCACTGCAACAGGGTTAGATAACTGAAAATACCAGGGTCCCTTACATGTGGCCCTGAGTGAACTACATATGGCCCCTAAGGCCAAGATGAGCAAAATAAGATTGCCAAGATGGCGGCATATCTATATTTATCTATGGGAGCCATATAGGATAAATATGCTGAAGGCCAAGATCTGGCAAGTAGGCAACTGATGGCATTAGAAAAGGCCCAATCTGATCTGGACTCTTCTGAGCAGAGGCTGCAGAGGAGCCAGGAGTCAGAAAATGAAAGCAGGCAGTATATAGTTAAACTAAAAGAGGACATGGGTATCCTGCAGCAGGAAAAGGCAGAACAGGAAACGAGAATTCTGGCCTTGCAGAGGGGGTACCAAGAAAGTTTGGACTCCCTACTGCAGAGCCAGAAAAATCTGGAGCAACAACTGGTTTTCAACAGGGCATGCGCAGAGCAGGTAGTCACCCTGCAAAGCCACCTAGATAGAGAGAAGGCAGAGAGCAACAAATTAATTCTGAAAGACCTGGACACCCAGGCAGAGTTTGATGAAGAGCACCAGAAAGCTGGTGCCCTTCAAAGACAGAGGGACGACCTGGTGGCACAGAGGCAGGCTCTTGCTCAGGAAAGGGACACCTTAGGCCAGGAAGTCTGTCACTTAAAAGGCATTTTCCAGTCTCAGTAAAATAGCTCAGGGTATTATGCCTGCTGATGAGATCTGCCATTAATCTCCAGGGCAACTTTTCCAAACCTGCTAAGGCAGTTCAGTGTGATACAAATCCTGGGAGCAAGGAGGAATCAGAAGACTCCTCTGAGCATCCCAGGACACAGGAGACTAGGTCCCCACATTCTGCCGGCCATTCCCAGGCTCGCAGAATCCGAGAGAACCTAGAGGACCAGATGGGCACCTCTGGGAGCAGTGCCTCTGAGTCAGAGGAGGATTGGACCAGGGTTTACCGAACCAATAAGGCAAAAAGGGCCTTGCTTAAGGACCCCTTAAAACAGATCAAGGAAATAAGGAGCGTCATCACGCCTTATCATAAGAACGCTGAGTATTCTGTTTGGGAGCACTTGGAGCTCTTTAAGCAGATGATGGAAACTTTCCATTTGAAAGACAGCAGTAGCTGCATTCAATACGTGAAATGGACCTTCTCACCAGAATACTCCAGCTTCTTTGCGGGGCTGGAGGAATTAAATCATTCTAGATGGTCCACATAGAGGGCGGCCATCTTGAAGCATTTTTCGGTCAACAGATATCCCCAAGAGGCTCGCAAGGGAGCCGACAACTTACAATGTGGGGAGGATCAGGCCCCACAAGAATTTGTGCAGGAATTAAAGCGCGCCTTTGCGCAGATTACCAGAAGGGTGCGCATGGACAGCAAAGAATTTGTCAATACTTTTTTCCACGCTCTACCAAAGTACATGTTGACACAGCTAGTGAGAGATTTTCATGAGAAAAGATCACTAGACTGGGTCATTGAACAGGCCACCCGCATCTATGAGGTGCAAAAGCACATAGAAAACATAAATAATGCTAAAAGCCCCAAACCAACCAACACCCCTGCTGCTGCTAAGGTGGCAGAGGTGAAGGTTGCCCCCATTTTGGATTTGGAGATGGGGGAGGAAGGCCTAAAAACCCACCTGCACAGCAGAATAATCTAAAGCCCAGAGGGCCCTCGGGCCAGTCCCAGACAGGGAGCCAAGGAGGTAGTCCCACAAATGGGATCCCTCACTCCCCTGATTATATGAGTCCCTGCTACAATGGGAATAGACCTATCCTAGGGAACTTCCCCCCTCTCACTTCCCCCAGGAGGGCAGAAATTCCCCAAATCCTGGGCAGAACCTTTTCCCCAGGTACCCACAAAAATTCCAAACCCAGAACAATCCATCCTTCTTTCACCAATTTCCTGAGCCCAGACAACCTAATCCGGGAGAGGGGAGGCCAAGGGGTGGAGGGGTAGCCAAATCTTCCAAACCCGGGGTATTATCAGAGAAGGGATAGCTACCCTTCCCAGGATCAGCCCAGGGGAGAAATGAGAACCGCCGTATCAGCCTGAGCGGGTATCACAGCTAGAGCGCCAGGTCCAAAACATGGCACAGGATCTGGGTTGCATGCTGAGGGCTCAGCAGAACCCTCAGATGAGCATGCAAGCACAGAATACCTCAAACTCCGGACCTGGTGCTCCAGAACAATGACGGGGCAGCATCCCGACAACCCACCGGTTCCCTGGGAGGAGGCACAAGGGGAAGGGGGGTGTAAAGCCGTGGAGGAAGCTTTCTTCCCCACTTGTAAAAAGCCCCTGGAAACCCAGGAACCGGAACCAACATCTCCTGCCCCTGAAAGTCTGGCATCCAAGGAGCAGAGAGGGGGTAGGAGAAACAAAGTACCCAAACAGATCCATTTTGAGGAGGAGGTACAGATCTTCCAATTTGAAGGAGAGGGATCCTCCAAGGATCCTGGGAAAAGGATCTTCTCCTTCAGAGATTGGGGATCTCCTCCCAAAGAAAAATGGGTCCCAAAGGATTCAAATTCAGACTGGGTAGATGTGGGGACTGAGCTAGTGGCGCCCATCATCCAACCCCAGAACCAACAACATGAAAATCCCCTGGTTCAAACCCATCCTGGTGACTGCCTACAAAAAGGGGGGGGGGGCAGCCCAGAACCAGGTGAACTCAAAACCTCTCCCATCTCTAGTTGCCACCTTTTTCTTTCAGATTCCCGAGACTCCCCACAGAATTCTGCCCAAATCACTTCTCTCTCAATGTCCAAAACTAGAAAATTAGCCCACCAGTTGTCCAAAAATGTGCATCATCTGTGCCCCTCTCTGGAGAAGGAGGGAAGAGACTATGCCCCGGTTCAAGTACAGGGGCAGGGTACAATTTTGGCACTGGTGGACACTGGATCCCAAGCTACCCTTCTGTCCAGAAAGGCCTTTGATGAACTGATTTCAGGAAGGGGGGAGAATTACCAATTTCCTCTCACCCCTCTTCCTGGACAACTTCAGAACTTTGACGGGAAGGAAATTCCCATCGAGGGGACTGCGGATTTGGACATTAAAATTGGGAGACACAAGGTGAAGCACCTGGTCATAGTTGTGACTCCAGAGGGCACCCCTTGTTTACTAGGGAATGACCCCCCCCAAAGGTTGTCACCCCTAATAGATTGTGTAAACAAGGTCCTCTGGACCCAGACTAGCCGACCAATAAAGTTAAAACAGAGTGTCAACCATCTTACTTTAAATGGCACATGCCACATGGTTAAACAAAAATCTGACCAAGTAGAATTTTACTTCCAGAACAACCAAATTCTGGACATGACCGTAATAGCAGTAGGACAACAAACCGGTGATGGGGGGTCCTCTCTATTTCTGAAAATCAACCTTCCTTCCAGTTTAAGGTGGCATTCCACACTGGAAGGAAACACTCTGAAATTCTTTACCAATCCACAATCAGACATTCCCACTCCTATAGTCCAGAAAGATGTGAAATCAGCACAGAGCCTGGCTGATATTCAGCCAATTGGAGAGCGGTTGTTCATCCCTATTCAGTTAAATGAAGGGAAGGACCCTGTTCTCGCCCGAGTGTGTGTGAACAATGGTAAGAGCTTCATCAACGAAGCCATGTTCCGCCAACTCCCAAAAGATCCAGCCATTCCCACATTTAAGGAAATGGATCTGGAAACACCCAATTCCAAACATCTCCTGCCAAGCAGGTGTATGCTCAAAATCTCCATAGGCAACAAGAGCATAGTCCACAATTGTTGGGTCGTGCGAGACATCACTGCCGCCTTTTACTTAGGCAGTGACATTCTCAATTGCTTGGCCATTAGTTTGGACCTAATAAACTTCAAAGCTTGGTCCCGATTAGCAGATAATCCCATGGGCTTTGATGATCCAGAGAAAGCATTCAGGTCAGCTCAACTGCTGCCTTATGCAGTTGAAATTCAGATTGGAGAGGAAGTCACCATCCCAGAAAGGACCCGACAATTCTCCCTGAAAGTGAAAGTTAAAAGAGGACAGCAATTGAAAAACCCTGAAGCCTATATTCATCTAAATGCTTACTTCCAACAGCAAGGGTTGGGGGTAAACCCAACACCATTAGTCAACATAGAACATGACACCATTCCAATAGAGGTGGATAACAGCGAATTAAAGAGTATCGCTCTAGTCGCAGGCACCATTATTGGAATGGCGGTTGATGACTGACATTTCTCCATAGATTTAGGCAATTAACTGTTAGGACCAATCCCCAAGGACTGTTTTGACAGTGACAGTGATGACAACACAACACCAGACAGGATCTTTACCTGGCATGGGGGAACTTCCTGGTGTACACTTCCTGCCCTTATGGTAAGGAAGATGTGACCTGTGACTTCAGGAGGGATGAGGTGATTTTCCAGGTCCTTGAGGACTGCCTTCCCCACCTGAAGCCACCAGTCCAAATCAGCACTTTGACCAGGGACTTCTCCACTCAGCTGGAGGAGGCTGCTGAGATAGCGAAACCAGAAGTCTTTCCAGGCTTCAGGCAGATGGTTGAAGAGAGAGTCAACCTAGCTGATGCCTGTGAGACTCTGGAGCAGAAGCAAAAATTGAAACAAGTTTTCTTGGATTTTCAAGATCTCTTTGCGGTGGACTCATATGACTGTGGTCGCACCGACATCCACACAACAACAATTCCCACGGACCCTGGCATGACTCCAGTGTTTGTGAGGCAATATCGCTTTCCTCTCACATCAATAGAGTCCTTTACTGAAATAATTAAGAACCTTGAGTCCCGTGGGATAATCTGTCCAGTCCACAGCACCTTCAATAATCTGGTGCTGGGGATATTGAAGCCAAGCGGCCAGTGGAGACTCTGCGCCAACCTTACGGAGCTCAACAAACGGGTCCATACTTCCCGATGGCCTCTTCCCTACATTGACCAAGGGCTGGACCAGATCCAGGGGTCACAGGTATTCACTGCAATAGACCTGACCAATGGATACTGGACTCTACCTGTCAGTAGGGAGGACCAATACAAGCTGGCCTTTACTTTTGGGGGCCAGCAATACACATGGACCCAGACTCCCTTCGGATAAATCAACTCTGGCAATGAATTCAACATTTTTCTACATAAGGCCATGCCCGACCTGGGTGAAAGGGGTAACCTGGCTTATGTAGATGATGTCCTCATCAAAAGCTCAACTGTGGATAAACACATAGCGGAGATCCATTATATTCTGACACAGGTGAGGGCCGCCGGAGCAAAACTTTCCTTTCAAAAGGCACAGTGGTGTAGGACCGGTGTCAATTTCTTGGGGCATGAGATTACATCTCAGGGTCTCTGTCCCCAGGAAAAGAAAGTGGAAGCACTCCAGAAATTGAAAGACCCCACAACTCTGCGGGAACTAAGGAGCCTCCTTGGACTGACTAATTACAGTAGAAAGTTCATTGAGGGCTACGCAGAGATCACAGACCCCTGATTCATCTTTTGAAGGGGGGGGTCAAGTGGGAATGGGGTCCAGGACAAGCCGAGGCAGTTAGACAACTCAAAAGAAGCCTCTCACAAGCGCCTTGCCTAGCTCACCCGGTCAAAAACAAGGAGTTCTTCTTGGAGACAGGGTTCTCTAATACATGCTTGACTGCAGTATTATACCAAAAGCATGACAAGGTCAATAAAGTAATCTCCTATGCGAGTAAAACTTTATCCTCTGTGGAGGAAACATTCAACGATTGTGAGAAGGCACTCCTGGCTATGGTGTGGGCATTGAAGAATTACCACCCGTTAATCCAGGGGGAACACATCATAGTGGAGACTCCACACCAGCCTCTGCAATATCTCCAAAGTGACAGAATCCGGCCCGGAAATGTGAGTAATTCCCGAATTACTTCCTGGATTCTGTCAATGCAAGGCTTTCCTGTGGAGGTCAGATATGGCCAAAACAAGACGAGTCCCCTCGCGCAAGGTCTGGCTGAGTTGCATGATTGTGCCAGAGAAAACTGTCTCGAGGACGAGAGTGTAAAAATCAAGGACAGCATGGAGGCATACCTCAATTCCCCACACAAAGTCTTTGAAGAAAACAAGTGTGAGGGAATGCCCACTGTCTATGTGGATGGATGCTCTTACCATGTTGACAACAACGGGGAGAAAGAACTTGTGACCGGCGTAGGGAATGCATGGGTGAATGAGACCCCAGAACCCTCCGCTGGGTACAAGATTGGTCCCCGAAGTAGTCAAGTGGCAGAGTTGATGGCTGTGCATCAAGCCATCCTTACTGCTGTCCAACATCAACTCCACAAACTGGTCATAGTCACAGATTTGGATTATGTACGGAACGGGTTTGTGGAGCACCTGGTTAACTGGAATTCCAGAGGCATGTTATGTGCTAATAACAAACCCTTGAAACATGGGAAATTAATTCAAAATATTGATGATCTGGTCACCTTGAATGGGATGACCATCTACTGGAAAAAGATCAAGGGTCATTCCAAAGTAGAGGGACCAGACAAAACTAGAAATGACCTAGCTGATCAGCTGGCAAAAACCGGGGCCATCCAAGGGGATCTAATTGAGATTGAGTCCCTGTTGGGGGAAATCCAGGTCACTGCTATCACTAGGTCCCAGACAAATGCTCACAATGATCTCTCAACTCCACAATGGAGTAAGCAGACCCCAGATGCTGATTTGATTACGGCTCAAAAAGGGGATACAATAATTGGTAAGTTTTATCAGCACATTGAGGACCCTGAGAACTTTCCCCTGACGGATACCGATTACATTGGGAAAGAGGACCTCAGAGTGTTGATGAAATGTCCAAAAATGTTCGAATCCAAGACGGTTTGTTGGTAAGGAAATCCCTAGCTGGCCATGATCAGTGGGTGGTCCCTACCTCATTCCGAAGCCTGATGGTAAGTCACGCCCATGATGCAGCCCCAGCCGGTCATAGGAGGTTTCATACAACACTTGAAATCTTAAGAGAGGTTGCATACTGGCCACACATGGGGCAGGACCTCGACCAATACTTGAAGCGGTGTCTTGTGTGTGCACAATTTCAGCCAACATCCCTCACACACCGTGCGCCTCTCCAAAAGAGGAGGATGACACTGCCATGGTCAGATTTGCAAGTCGATTTCATTGGGCCCGTGATTCGCTCCTCTAGGAGAAACAAGTACATGTTGACTGTGACATGATTGTTTACTAAATAGGTAGAATGTCTCCCGGCTCCAAACTGCAAGGCAGAAACAGCAGCTGCCCTGATGATCAACCACATTTTTTCGCATTTTGGACTACCCCAAAGGATCGAGTCAGACCGAGGTAGCCATTTCACCAGCGAAGTAATGACAAAGATGTGGGAGATACTTGGGGTCAAAAGGAAGCTACACATTGCTTACCGGCAATCCTCTAATGGTGCAGTGGAGAGATACAACAAAACAATTGTGAGCATATTAAAAAAGTTTGTGGCAGATTCTGAGCCAAGTTGGGATATTCGGTTACCTCTTGTCAGAATGGCCATCAGATCTACCCCTTCATCTGCAAATAAAATGTCACCGTTTGAGCTAATGACTGGATGCAGTATGGTGCTTCCCCAGCATCTGCTCTAGAGAACCCAAGAGCAGACATTGATCAATGCCTCCACAACTCATGAGTATGTTGAAAATCTGAGAAAACACCTTCAACATGCTTTTGCCTATGCTCAGCGAAATCTAGAGCGATCAGCCGACAGCATGAAGACCCACTATGACTTCAAGACTACCAGAAAAGAAAACAATGTAAGAGACCGGGTCTACTTATACAATTTCCAAAGGAACCTGGCCAAACAGCGCAAATTTTTGCCTACCTGGAGGGGTCCTTTTGAAATTGTAGAAATAATCTCACCAGTCGCCTACAAAATCTGCATCCCCAAAGGCAGTTTGGCAGAGGGGGAAGATAAGTGGGTCCATATTAACCAACTAAAGTGCTGCCATCCTAGGCACACTCTCCAGCAACTGGTGGAGTCTTCTGGAACCCCAGAGGGGGTCACTCCAGCTCCATAAAATTCCAACTATAAAATATTCCATATATAGTCTATAAATACAATATAAAAATGCGTTCTGATTTAATCAAAATGTATGTGTCCACCCCACTACATTAATAGTGGTGGGGAAATGTCTACAAATATGTTTTTGCTTTGTCTTCCTAGGATTGGAAACCATAGCTGATTGGAAACCATGGAGAAAGAGACCAAGGAGGCCTACCCAGGGACCGGGAGCAAAGATCCAAGGGCCCCGGAGTATCGCTCAATGCTCACATCAGGACTCGATAAGGAGAACCGGTCGATCCACCCCTGATGGAGGAAAAGATGAAGAACTTTACCATTTGTGGAATCAGAAGAGATGAAACGGACATCCCAGTCTTGCGAATTCCCATTGATGGACGGTCAACGTCAAATCGCAAGAGGGGGGCTTGTGGGATGTTCTAACCCACTGGTCCATGCCCTGCAACATCACTGTGCATTGCTTGCATCAGAAACATCAGAAATGGCCACCGGAAAGCATTCTGCTCGCTAAAAATAAACCAGAAGTGCACAGGAGAACGTGAAAAATAGGTCACAAATCCACTTTTGCCCATGTCAGTGGTAACACAGAAGACCACTGCCAAAACCCATCATTGGGCTACGCAAACTACTTGAAAAGCAATGCTGATTACCAAAAGAAACACAGAGCTGTTTGGAAATCCGTTTTTCTTGGTTGTCAAATATGCAAAAAATCATGGTTCACAAACCATACAAAAGATCCAACCTCATTGTTGGGTGTTAAACATCATTCTACTTCAAGAATCCACATAAATACAATGTCAGCAGAAGTGCATTTTATCATAAGAAAAATCCACATTTAAAGATGCTTGCTGGAAAGAAATATTTCAAAAATGGGTGCAGTACCATTACTCGCCTCTGTCAGAAGCTGGCGATCTCTAAACCTGTCATTTTAATGTTGTACATTGAATCAAAATATGCCAAAGAAGAGACTTCCTATCAAAAGCAAGATGGGTTGTTACAATTCAATCTATATAGATACGAAGGCTGAAATTAAGATATTTGTGGATATTTGGTAAAAATGTAATTTGTATTTTAGGACAAAACTGTTAAACTTGGCTTTCAAAGTGAGTAAAGCCAACACTGGGCTTCAAAGACATTCCACACCCTTTTACGCAACAAAGGAATCTTTCCCCCTGCTCTCTGCTAAGAAACTGGCAGACTGGTGTGAAAGGAACTGGCAGGGGGACTTTGGCCTATTGTTCTACTAGCAGACAAAGGACTCCCTAGAACTGAATGAAAAATGCTAATTTGGGACGTCAATAGAAACCAGCCCTGGCAGGAAGAAGCTCAAGTTACTCTTTTGCTCAGCCAAGACCTTGGAGGCGGGCCCAGACTAAGATGTGGATTTTGAACTGGAGGAAATACATGTTTGAGGAAAAGACTTATAAAAAATTGTACCGA
Organism: Ambystoma mexicanum; assembly: GCF_040938575.1. NCBI lineage: Eukaryota > Metazoa > Chordata > Amphibia > Caudata > Ambystomatidae > Ambystoma > Ambystoma mexicanum. The sequence goes on along the minus strand of NC_090933.1, from coordinate 909,184,625 downwards.
ACTGGCAAAAATATGGAATTTAGAGATTATTAAAATGAAAATCTTGCTCGCAAGTAGAAACTACTCTGGAATGTTTGCGATGTTCAGAGACTGAACTATCAAAATGTGGACTCTGTAGCAGTTGTGATTACGTTAAAAATATGAAAATTTACAGGAATATACCCAGATGGTATGTGCATGTATGGGGAAAAAGTTGTACAGATTTAACATTGAGAAACCAACCAAAAGTGCGGAAAATTGTCATTTGTGAACCAAAACTCTTATGAAGATGGGACTTGAACAGAGACGCGCCGTAATTAATCTGTGATGTGTATATGTAATATTAGCAAGTTGGGGATATTGTGAATATATTTTTTAGGAAAAATAGATTTTCTGGAACAGAAACAAAGGGGAGGATGTACCGTAAATGCAGTGTCACTCTGACACATCATGACACTCTGTTCCAAATCAGAGGAGAGGGAATCCTCTGACCTATCAGATTCTTAGAGGGTTGGGCATAGTATAATCATCCTCCCCACCCCTTTGTAAAATGGATAAATAGGGACTACTGAGGACAGGCAACACACACACTTTCACCCATCACTGATCCACCGGCGAAGCACTCTGCAGGAAGAACCCATATCTAGACTCCAGAACCCTGAAGCAGAGGCCCAATCCAAAAAGCTGAATCCTTCTCAGTTGGCCTTTAGAATCTTGCAACCTGATTTTAACCCCTAAACTTCCACGGGGCCTATCCAATTCAACAGCCTGGCTGTGCTGTTTTGGCTGCTTCTGGCTAAGAACCCTTGCTAGAACCCTGAGATCCAGATCAGTAGAGCAGAGCTGTAAACCAGAACCACCCGTCAGATCCAGTCCAAGAGGCTGTGAAGACCAGAGTGCCTTGCTGAGAGCAGAACCAAGCGCCTGAGACCTGTCCGGTGGTGAGCAAACTCCAGCCAAACCTTTGACCAGATCTTTGACCAGATCTTTGACGGGCCTATTCCATTCCAAACCCAGAGTGTGAGTATTTAGCCTAGAACTATCCATAGCCATCTCTTAGTTTTAAGTAATCCTATCCAGCCCATTCCAACATATCCATAACTGCATTATAGAATCTCTCTTGTCTATACTGAATCCTTCTCTCATCCGTATAATTCTGTGATAATTGTAGTGATAATCATCTTTGCGCTAATATAGTTGCTGAAGAAGGCAAGTGTCGCAGCGGACAAAGATCAGACAGCGGGGCCTCTGGACGGTGGCAGTACCGTTGGTATCTCGCATCTTCATAGCCTCCCTTAGTGTTAAGAAATCTTTGTTTGTAATCTTCAAAAAGCGCATGTCTCATTTGAAATCTTGACTCTTTTCTGAAAAATTGACCTTTACTAAAACCGCTGTAACCTGTGAACCGAACATGCTAGGAACTAAATTTAAATGTCATTTTGAAGCTAACATCTAGGAACCGCATTCCTTGTCATTTTTCTGTAATCGCATTTTTCATGCGCTGAAACGTTTGCCACGATTTTGCATTTGGCTCAATTTCACCACATGTAAAAACAGCTATTTCTTGCTTTCAACTTCTGAATTTTGTTTTCCATCTGCCAATCATTCAAACATCATTGCTAGTGTCGATCTGAACCAATTCAAAGCGGCTCTCACTAGTTCTGAATCTCATTTAGCGAATTAAAGTCATTTTTAGCATTTTTCCCATTCATTCCAAACCACATTTAAAGCATTTGACCTGTTTTAAAATCATTCCTGTTCTCTCTAAGCTTGCTGGGGGAATCGGGATTGAAACTGCAATTGTTGATTGTTATTCCTGAAACCTGTGTGCCCCCATTCCATCTTTTCATATTGCATATTGGGGGGAGTGAGTAGTGTCACTGGGAAAGAGTGATTACATTGTCTTTGATTGAATTCATATCAGGTTTCATTTCTGTGTTGCATTAATTTCATATCATTGCATTTCATTGAACCCACACAAAGTTATTCTATGCTACATAATTCTTCCTATTCATACTTCTTATTGATTAAAGAGATTGTTGATTATTGTCATATCACCCATTGCTGATCGTTGTAGAAATATTCATAAGTGTGACAATGCACAAAGCCATGAGATCAAAGAATACAAAAAATGTGTAGCAACTGCTAAATGGAGGCAACTACCTCCCTTGCCCATTCATCCTGAATGCAGTCCCGGATAATGTATGGGTGTCTCAAATTACAGACCTATATAAAAATAGCACCCACCAAAGTAATGAACTTTTACCGATAGCGAGAGGTTCATGGAACATTAATTTTGACCAGGAAGAAATTTTATCTATCATAAAGAAAGAAGGCAATTCAAGAGCTCCGGGGCCAGATGGACTTACTAATGAAAACCTAAACGCAACCCCAGATGCAAAGGCCAAGTTTTACTCTGCTTTGTTTGAATGGATTGCCCACAATGGCCATGTCCCCACTTCATGGAAAAAGAGCGCAATAGTTCTGATTTTCAAGAAGGGTGACTGGTCAAAGCCGGGGAACTATCACCCAATCGCCCTTCTTCATGTGCTGGGCAAGATTTTCACTTCTGTACTAATAATGCGACTGAATGAATGTGTGACCGCGACCGGAGCACTGGACTGTGGACTAACATGTTACGTTAAAGGTGTTGGGAGTAACCTCAATTTTCTATTGCTGAACCTCATGAAAATGCAAACCCTCAGAGGAGACTGCATGTATCGACTAAGAATGCGCATTCGATGGCATAGTCCGGGAGTGCTTGTGGATGAAAATGTCTGCTGCAAAATGCTGGACTGACTTGCTAAATCCAAATAAAGATCTAGATACAGGAACATCTTTGCAGATCAGATTAAACAAGAGGGCCTTTTGACTGACACCATACTAATCCTCAATGGCTTAAAGCAGGGATGCCCTCTGGCAGCCTTTGTGTCCAACCTCTTTATTTCTTATGTGAGGCATGTCATCGACCCTGCACCATCGTGTTCGCCAAAAATAAATGGCCAAATGCTTGGGTGACTTTTCTACGCCGATGACTTGGTGCTACTAGACAGAACCCCAAGGGGTCTGCAGAAGAAATTAGACACACTTCAAAGATACGTAGATCAAAATGACCTACTGATTATCCCCAACAAATCAGAAATTCTAGTTCTCGAAAAGAGAAGTTTGCGGAAAATGAAGGCCTTGAGCTGGGTCATAAATAAACATTGACTATAAGTGGTACTAACGCTTAAATATCTTGGAATAATGATTAGCACAAATACAAGCGAAAATCTGTTGAAAGATCATCTAGAGAGCAAATTTAAAAAAACTGATTGCACAAGTCAGGATAATTGGACGAAAATATGGGAAATGTTTTGCAATTTTACAACCGGAAGGTAATCCCGGCAATTACATATGCAGTCGAAGCCTGCCTCGGCCTACCATGAAAGACGTGGGATTGGCTTGAAGGTAAATTCTGGTGAACCATTCTGCATCTGCCGAACGCCTTCCCCACTGCTATCATCCGACATGAGATTGGACTCCTATCCCTGTATGCAATAGTGAAATGGAAATCGTTATTACTTTTCAGCAAAACACAATCACCTGAATGCCCAATCCAATTCGCTGTCTTGCTGCCAAGAATGGGTGTTTCTGCAGACTGGTCATTGGACCTATGGGCAAGATCTTGTCTCACACTGCTATCAGAGGTGGGTGTCATAGTTGAGACTTTATGCCGTAATCCTTTGCATGTGAAAAGAATTCTGCGGCCAGATGACCGGAGAATTACAGAAATGTCAAGTTAAAACTCCAAGACTCACTCTCTTTCAACAACATGAATGGCCTCCCCTAATGTGACACCACCTTACCTGACAACATTTCCGAATCCCAAGCATCAAGACTTGTTCTTAAGATTTTGATTGACCATTCTACACAATAGAACCACGTTATGTAGATATGGAATAGTTACTGACAATATAAAGTGTAGACTATGCGAGGGAGAAGTAGAATGCTTCCAACACTTGACTTTGTTTTTTCCAGAATTATGACGTTTGAGAGCTAAAGACCTGTATAAACACCTATTCTCGAACTTTGAATTGGATGCTGAGGCATGATGGGAGGCCCTATACAAGGGTGGAAATGCCAGGTGGTTGCATGCATTGGTAAAATACCTGGAAATTGTTTTTAAAAAAATTGTCAGAAGTATAGGATATGGAGGATGATCGTGATGTGACTGGAAACATGTTTGTAATTAAATGTATGCTGGAAAAAAAAATGAAGACTTCTTTAATGAAAGAAGTCTTCTCATAAACCACTCCAAGACAGTAGTCATGGTATGCAATGCCTCACAGAAAAACAAAAACATTTTCCTTGAAGGCAAACGGATCCAGCAAGTCAACTTCTATGACTACTTGGGAGTTAGATTCCAGGACAATTTGAATGGTCCTTCCAATTAGACAAAAGTAATCTCACTCTCAAAAGATGCTCTGGAGCAATACACACAATCCACTCATAAACCGGCCACTGCCTCCCTTTGACGGTGCTATACGTGTTTACACAGCAAAGGCATGGTCTGCTGCCTTGTACGGCAGCGCAATCTGGGGGTTTGATCTTCTCGATTATAGAAAATAAATTCCTATAAAATAATGTTAGCCTCCCCGTAAGCACACCAATGGTCTCACAATTGATGGAAACTGTCCTCAAGCTGTCAAATTTCCGAACATGATCAGAACCCTCAATTTCTGGCTGCGTTTGAAAAAACCGAATTCCATCTACTATGACATCTTCAAAGATGTAACTGAACCCCTCAATGGTAACTCGTGGTCTTGGTACAGTCACCTAGTTTAAGTGTTTTAGTTAGAATTGGTGTGCTCCACCTACTGGATGGAAGCATTCAGATTATGGATGAAACAGTAAGAGAAGTTAAATCAAAATTAGGAATCTTGCCTTTAGAATTAATGTTTTTTTAATTCAACCAGCCTAACTAGCTTTTTGTGTTAGGTTAGATTCTGAGCACTACCTCAACTATATGTTCCCTGGCTACTCTACAGCACTTTACATTAAATCCAGACTGAATGTCCTCCCGGTAGCACAACCACCTTGTAAATTTTCTAGAAGTTCCTCAAAATGTAGTGCTTCATGTCCTCTCTGTCCTAACGCAGATGAATCTGATATGCATGTCCTGCTATTATGTGCAAGATATGCAAAAGTGTTTGCGAGATGGCTTTTCCGGATCTTTCTAAAATACCACGCCTTCTCTGCAGCAGACGCATACGCCCTATGAAAAATGACTGAATATGAGGATGTTATTTTTGCAGTTTTAATTTTCCCGAATAAGACCTGGCGGATTTGATCAAATGCATTGACTCGGCCTAAAGTATTTTACAGATGTATTTATAGGTATGACTGGTCACACACATTGCAGGAGGTGCATGCCTATGAATCTCCACGCCATTTGCAAATGGAGCATAAAATGTTGGGAATATTGGCCTTGTATCTGGTGAAATATCCTAATAGATATAAGTGGAATTTGTATCTAACAAAGGGGAGGTACAGGGCAAATGTCGGAGAATATGGGAAGATGCAGTTGGTCGCTTTTTTGGGGTTACTGACTCTAAGGAATCACGTAATCATTTATTGTTGGTGTATTGTACTGCTCTACAAGGAAAAAGACTTCTGTGGTTTTTAAGAAATGTATTGATTGTAAGTACTCTTATTGTGGAAAGGGAGAGGCGTTTAGAAAGTTTGCCGAGCAGATCGCACAAGGTCATTAGTTTTAACAGTTGTTGGATGTATTGATAGCCTACAACTGAAGGGTAATATTTTAACGTGATTCAGTGAATAATTAAAAAATGTTTTATGAAATCTATCATATATTGTTGAAATGTTCTATGAAATATATAGGGTGTTTTTATGTTTGTGTGTTTACATGCTTGATTTGAAAAAGAAATTTGTAAGATGTGATATTTGTGTAAATTCCTTTTTCTTTTACTTTTGTATATGTAATGGTTAAAGGTTATTTGTTTAGCCGTATAACCAACAAAGAAAAAGAAGAAAACAAATATGTAGTAGTCTAATTTTTTATTGGTCGGGAGGATAGCTCAGGGGCAACGTGCTCACCTTGGAAGCAAGACGACTCAGAGCAACACAGGTTTGGTCCGTGCTCAGAAACCGCTGGGTATTCAGCGCATTCTAAATAACCAATTATTATTATTATCTTAATTCAATGCTTGTATGACTGTACATTGTTGATGACTCTGCACGCTCATTTCTGCAGTTCACAATTTTATTGCCTCACATTTTTACTAAATTGTTTTTTCTTATTGTACTTTTATGGGTGCTTTGGAAATAAAGTTGGTTGATGATGATGAACTGCACACCTCTGGACACATTTTAAGCAATCTTCCTCAATCGCTCATGACACCAATATTCCTGTTTGCATGAAAGTTCCATGACTTGTCAAACAGCCTTAAACATATCCCATGGCGAAGTGGCGCCCAATAAGTGCGTAACGTCAAGTTTATTTACACTTTACTAACTACTTTCCCAAAGTGTTAGCTTCAACCGCTATGATATTATTTCACCTGTTTACACAGATGGATATTCCAAGTGTTGGGCATGCAGAACCATGAGCGTTTGAAGACTTAGTCCCTTTGGGGTTTGGTGGCTGCAATGTCAATGTCAACACCTAGGCCATCCCGTCGCCCCCACGCCAACAGACTCACTAGATGCCGTCCCCCCTCTCCTCCCTGCCACCCTGTACAGCTGTACCTGTGCTTTGTGCCCCACTGTACACTAACCGCGCGGTATATCTGTTCCGTTGTTACCTCAGAGCACTGCCCCGTTATGCATATGTACTATTGTATACCTCTGTGAAGCGCTCTGGTATGCATCTGTACTGTTGTATATCTCTGTAAAACTCTCTGTTGTGCATCTGTACTGTTGTATATCTCTGTAAAGCTCTCTGTTGTGCATCTGTACTGTTGTATATCTCTGTAAAACTCTCTGTTGTGCGTCTGTACTGTTGTATATTTCTGTAAAGCTCTCTGTTGTGCATCTGTACTGTTGTATATCTCTGTAAAGCTCTCTGCTGTGCATCTGTACTGTTTCATACCTCTGTAAAGCGCTCTGTTATGCGTCTGTACTGTTGTATACCTCTGTAAAGCTCTCTGTTGTGCATCTGTACTGTTGTATATCACTGTAAAGTGCTCTGTTATGCGTCTGTACTGTTGTACATCTCTGTAAAGCCCTCCGTTGTGTATCTGCATCGTTGAGTACCTCTGTAAAGAGCTGCCTTGCTTCTCGAAGCTAGGTCACCGCCCAACAAATACCATAATATTAATGATAATGATGGATATTCCTTGATGTGCAGGGTTATCAGTAGAGGCAGCAATTGGATAATAAAGTCCCATGTGACGCGCTCTCCTTCAGTACTTGTTGATGAAGCATGGCTTACACAATCGTTGGCATTGTGGCAGAGCACTAGTTCTTGACCATGCGGGCATACAGTGGCATGTGCTTGGGTACATTGAGCCTGCGCGTCACTGTGGAGAGTTATGCGCACAGAGTCAGTATTAAAGAATATTATGGCATGGATTTTTTTCATACGCTTGATATGTCATAGGTCAAGATCACTGAACCATTAAGCACTGTTGGCATACATTTGAAGCGAATAGAAAATCCCCCTGAAGCTAATTAATGGATCGTCCTGACACAGGTTGACTAGCAGCCTGACAGGTTGGCCATTTCCACTCCCCTGATCACGCGGGTGAGCACTATCATGGTTTTGCTGTCATTCATGTTCCTTGTAATTGCATTTCAGAAATATACTCATCTCCGATTGGCAGTCCTGCCTGGCCCAAAACCCTATTACAAGAGCAAGCTGTGGTGGTCTGGAAGTGTCCTGATGGGATTCGGGGAGCTGGGGATCTTCGTAGCATATGGACTCGTCCCGCTCACGCTTCTTGCTCCGTTAGGCTGCGTGTCCATCATAGGTGAGCGAACATTCCTACAGTGGTGCTTCCATCCTACATAGCTCTTGCTGACTAACACCACTGTACAAAATTGCAGAACAATGTGAAAAGTGAACGAGTGTATGCCGCTATCGTTGCTTATGTGTACAATTGTATATGCTTATGCATTGCTCAGAAGTGGTTGGCTGCTGTACATGAGCATACCTCTCCTATAGGATGATGGAAAGGCATACGACTATTCATAGAGGCGTCGTTTAGCCGTACCCCGAGGCCCTTTCCCAGTGGGCCAGATTAACTTTTTGCCATTTATTTTACAGAATATTGATTTTTTTGAAAAAACAGTTTAATGATTTCTAATGCGACAAGCTTGGCATTTTATATTCAGCATGAAACGTTCTAGTGCTCATATCACAGGTGCCACCTGGGTTTAACCCTGATTTTTTTCATCCCCAGATATTTCATTTTCGAATTTTCATCGTTTTTAAATTAAGCAGCAGCAAAGCGTGTGGGGGAAGGGCTAATCTGCACCCCAGATTAGCCCCGAATTACACCCTGACCCCTAAACATACATGATACCCTTTCCCAAACTTACCATCTGTACCTTTTAAAAAAATGTATATATTGTATGTGAATTTCTTGGCAATTAACATTCTGCACTGAATAATGTTTGTGTTAAATATTCTGCAATGAAAACACTGGGTACCGCGTCTGCCATACAGGGTGATCCGCACCTCCGTTGCTTTGTATTTGCTGCTCGCAATGGACCTTAAAGCTGTGCTTTCTCCCTGGAATGCATTTTCACCTCCGCATGCTTCAGGATTTGGTAGGACCAGCAGAGGTCCTAATGAAGAGACTAGGGCATCTCTCCTGCATCCAGCTGCTAAAATGATTGTGCATTTTTACGCAAAGCTACATTAAGATGCTTGTTCATGCCATGGGTCCCTTGCTCCCATGCCCGCTGGAGGTACCGGGATCGCATGGAGATCCACTCTCTTGCAAAGCCGCATCTCAAATGGGCCAGTAAACTATGAAGCACCTAGTGTTTTCTTTTTGCTGGACATTTCTTTAAGCCACAGTTCACCCTGGAGTCCAAATACAAATAGACTTCTTTGAGAGATATAAAGTTCGGATTACTATTTGTGAAAGATCTCTCTTGCCCAGAGGGCACATCAAGATGAACTGAGGAGTGCCATCCATACATTTGGCAAGCATCTCCAGATCCTTTGATATGACCGCCATCTACGATACTCCAACAGAATGTCCACCCTGCCAATGGTGAGCGAGCCACTCGACCATGCTTCTCTTACTGTTCTAAAGGGCAATATGGGGGCTACGCCTCTGGGCGGATTGCTGTAGAGTGCCATGTATTTGCCTGACATATGATGTACTCTCCATTCTATGCATGGTTACTTCATTTTTTTGTTTTTTGTTTACACATTCTCTAGCAACATTTCAAAAATTCATTATTAAATGCAACAAGTACACAAAAGTTAAAATGCCAAACTGTCAAGAAAATATATGCATTATTTGCAAATTCGCATATAGATTATTCCCTTAACTCCGCCCAAATAAATGAGATGAGACCCAAATTATCAAAACACAAACTTGCATCAGAAAATATATATTACAACTCTCGGCAGGCCTGTTGAAACATTCCTAGCAGCTCAAAATCAGAGTGTATGTTATCTAATATCCTCTTTTGATTTTCTAGAACTTTAAATGGGGAACCAAAAATCAACAAGTTCATAGGTCAAACCAATCATCCCTTGATCAGAGAAACTTGACAAATGTGATCTTTGCAGCAGCCTTCATGAAAAGAGCAAACACCATCCATCGTCCAAGTGTTCAATGACATTTAAACCTCTGACTCCTGAAAGCAGGGACATTTCCTTCCAAAATGGTTTAAAATATTAACGGTTGAAATTAGGCCAAGAAGGGACAGAGGAAAATCAAATGCACCAAAGTAATCCCTTTGCCATGTCACCTATACAGTCACATATACAGTGGCGGCTGGTGACTTTGAAAGGTGGTGGGGCGTACATTGCTTGGTGCGAATTTTTGGAGTGAGCGAGCCCAACCCACACTAAGGGGGGTCTGTGGGGTTTCTCCCACCGTGAGAAAACGTTTGAAAAATGGCTTCCAAAATGTGCAATTTACTGTCCAAACCCACAGAAATGACATAAAAAGCATTAGTTTTGCATACTAATGGTGGTACATTATTCTTACGTGTGCAAGTGTTATGGTGTAATTTATTTGGACAATGCTCTCCCTTCCAGACCTATCCGTGCCAATTGCACTGCGCTGCCTTTCATCCTTAATAGACGTATGTACGGAACTTAATTGGATTGGCTGGAAAATACTCTGGTATTTAAAACGGGGAGGGTTAAACACTATGAAGAAACACGTTGTCACCCCCTCTCTCCTTGATGTCGTCTCGTCCTTTCTTTCCTCACTTCTGTCCTTAATTCTTTCCTCCTTCTTCCCACTTCCCCTTTATTCCACTCTCCCTCATTCCTTTCTTCTCTGCTTCGTTGCTCTCTGCCTTTATACACTTTCTTTCTCCTCTCTCTCGCCTCTTTGTACCTCACTTGCTCGCCCCCTCCACCCACACACACCTTTCTCGACATGATCTGCCCAGGCAGTTTTATATTTCACTTTTCCGCAGATTTCCACTTCTGTTTTCTCTTCGACTTAACTAAAAGAGAATTGTTCTTATCTGTGCGTTTAATCGCTACCCCCACACCCACACATACACAGTGGGTCTCTGCCTCCTACTGTCCCTTGGTGCAGAGAAGGCTGCCTCTAGGCACTGTCTCTTCGTTGTTCTGCCACTTAGTGAAGAGGAAACACGTTTGGGGGGAGGGAGGTCACCAGGCTTCCACCTTCTCTGGAGTGCATGGAGGGAGTGGCAGGGCAGGGCCCTCAGCTGGGAGCTAGCTAGCCAATCCTACTCTTGCTCATCCTGCTCATTGTACTATTCTATCAGCGTGCCAGTCTTTTGGATGTTAAGACTGTCAAGCGTTTGTCCTTTTCGAGTACCTGTTGCTACAGTTACTGTCAACGCATTAAAGCACTCATTGCCTGGCCACCCCCTCCCAATAGATGTCCAACATTCACACACTGGGCAATTGAAAACCCACAGATTGCGCATGTCCAAGGGAATGCATTTCAGGCTAACCTCAACCCCCTTGCAGTCTCAAGCCACTGTCACTTGGACCTACCATTCTGTACAGACAATGCCCCCCATCCTTCTATCCCTCGGTCACCTTGCCCACAGTCAACTTCTGGAGCATCCTCTCTGACAGGTGGGCTCGGCAGTGCCAGGGGTAAGCTTCTGCAGTGTCTGTAGTGATGGTAAAACTCGATCTTTGCAAACAACCCTCCATGCTTCCAGGGACCGCTTGAGCCTACCACACTACCATGCATCTACTGCAAACACTACCCATGGACTCCTAGCAAACTGCTCTCCTTTCACCCTGTGCTTCCCTTATAAGCCAGCTGCGCCGAGTCCAGTGGCCTGCATCCAATTATGTCACAAACACCCCCAGGCCCCATACCCCTCTAGAATCTTCCCTTAATAGCTCTTGCTCCTGTGTACCTGTTCCTTCTCCTTTACAGACCAGGGGCTGGACTCCCAGGCAGGGTCACAGTACATCACTTTCTGCACAAGCCTCAGCCCTCTGATTGTGAGACCACTGTGTAGTATTTGGTCACAGTGCATACACGTATTTACTTTACATGTACTCTTGTCGCAGAGGGAAATCATTTTCTGCAAGGGGCTGTCACCTCATCCATTTCTTGATACAATGATAAAACGTGCAAAATATTTACATAATTACTCCTTGAAGCAAACACGTTTCAAAGCGCTGTCAATAACCGTTGTTCTACGATTACCCAAAAGTTTCGCAATGAATAGGAACTTAACCCACTGAGCTATTTGATCGCAGAAATCACACCTTGCTGTCTCTTGGGCCAGTGCCGAGACAGCAACTGGCTAGGAAGGGCTTAAGGCCCACACATTTAGGAAGTTGAAGACAGAAGGCAGCACTCATGGCCAGGGCACTAAAGCAAGAGCTCTGTCCAGTCTCTCACCTGTGAGAGCAGAGTGTTTAGGGTTAAGCAATCATGAATTGGCCGCAGCAGCCCGGTCTTCAAATCAGAAATCTACTCTGCCAGTATGGGGATGAGTGCGGAATTTGTTTTGTTAAGGGTCTGTTTTGGGGCCAGGAAGGACCAGCACACATGTTCATGGAACAAACGTCTACAGTACAGACGGAAAATGGGAGTTAGAATGAATTTGCATTCCAAAAAAAAAAAAGGTCCACCCACTAACGGAAATGGCAAAATGAGTCGGTATTCAGCAATGCCGAATACCGACTTGTTTCACTGGATTGCAGGTTTACTAAGCCAGCAATGGTATGCATTAGTGGCGTGCCGTGTCTTCCCCTCTGCTTCATGGTATTCAAGGGCCTATTTAGAGAAGTGCACAATTGCTCAAAATGGTCCCTCTCACATGTTAATTATGCCAAGCCGAATAGTAGGCAACATCACTGGGTACCATAGGACTAGGGGATCAAGGATGCAAAACTTGCAACAGCTGTACAATCAATCAGCAAAAAACACCTTGTGCAGTGATATACAACATTTCACAGGTAGTGTTAAAAAAAAAAAAAAAAACATAACTGTGCAACAGCAACCACATGTGTCGTGCTGGTCAGCACAGTACCTAACCTGGCCTAGACAGACCGTTGACACAGAGAACCACTACACTACGCCCGGAATTCCCCAGGACACTGCTCGAAGAGGCCTGGACTGGGAACACTGTCCTGGGGAATGAAGGGCAGACAAGAACCTCTCAAATCACACGTAATTAATTTACCCTAATCGGAGGTAGGCCATGTGCATTCAACTGGACCCTCTTGAGAGAACAGTGTTCTGGGCAGCAACATTCGGACGAAGTGAGAAGGTGGAACAAACAGGATTTCCGGCGTCACAGGTCTGTGCCCAGCCAGCCACACTGAATGTCATTGGCTGGCAAACAGCCAATGACATTGCAGTAAATTAATTGTTGCTATGCCGAAATTACAGCAGCAGGTCACGTCAGCTCCTCAGGCGCGCTATTTGCGCACAGATTTATCCTAGCGGGGCCACCCCATTAGCGCCCCGTCAGCCTCTACAATGCGATGGGGGCTACGTAAAGTGCGTGGAGCCACGAGCTCCACGCATTTTACAGTAAAAAAGCAGCGTAAAATGGGACGCGCCCCTCTGTGCAGCCTACCCAGCATTGATAAGACAGCAGAGAGTGGCATATTTATATTTTCTTTTTGCTGTCAAGCAGCACAGTGCAGCGCTGCTAAAAAATGATGCAGATTGCAGAACTGCTCTCTGCACATTCGTGTGTGTCACTCCCTGCATCGAGGGGGCCATGGGAGGGGGCCATGGGTGGGGGGGGCGGCGCCCACCCGCCCTATGTAAGCAGCCGCCACTGCACATATATATATATATGTCACCTATAGTCTCCTCTTTCTTGATAGCAATTTCCGAGCCCCACAGAAGCATCTGACGAGGACACCTGATCCATTCTGCATTTCGGAAATAAAGGTTGACATTGAGAGCGTGGTAACTTTAGACAGTTTGCATTGCAATTCTACATAGTTAAAAATTTCAAACTGGAGTATTTTGGAACATGTAAATGATCTTGAGAGTTTGTAATATCTATGAAACATTTTTTTATTGAGTCTTTTGTCAGATTTATAGCAACAGGCCTCTGCGATGCTGCCACCCTGTTTAACACATCAGTGGGCGTCATGGAAACAAATTTCTTTAGATATTCTGGAACATAAGCTCTTAAACCTTTCTGTTACTGCTCCTTAAAATATTTATGTACTAAATCTCCAATTTCCCATCATTGATTGTTTCAAACATTGTTGCCTTCAGTACGTTGACCGGTATTAGGCCAATTTCATGCTGGTTCGCAGCGATGGCTGTAGCTTCAAGATTTATGTTTTTTTAGGCGTGTATTCATACACAAGGCCGTACAAGCGTGATCCATCAAACAATGGAGCCAACTCTTTTGACTTGATGTTCTTCTCGTAACTGCTCAGCGGGCGCTCATCATGCCTGTACAAACTTTGCTAGTGGCCTCATTCCATTGGAATTCCAATTGAGGTTATATGAGAGTAAATCTCAAATATCTACTCCTTTGTGCCAGCTCCAGTCTGCAATTCCTCAATACTGTTCAAATGTATATCCCTGCCTCTTTCTTTGAAGATCATCATTTTTGTATTTTAATTATTTACTTGCAGATCATTGAGGCAACTGTGTTCATGCAACTTATCTAACTTCTGCAGCAATCGGGTGAGCACTACTTTCTGGATACTCCGGGCCCACATTTTACCATTATGTGTTAAGTACTAAGCCTTCCTTTCTGGCCTGGTTCCATCTTTCAAACCTGTCAAAAGATGCAGGCCTCTCCTCCAACCACAACAAGCCTGTATTTAGATGTATCCAAGGAACTCTTTGCATATAAGGGTCGGGGGACACAACAGTGGCATTCCAAGACAACAGAACCTTCAAAATGAGTATCACAAATCCATTGACAACACACCAACGCTGAATCCCCTCAATCCATCGTGGGGCATCTGAATGACTCCTCACTTGCGTTGCTTCAGATACAGCTCAAAGAGTAACCTTGAAAGGAAACCGATAATCATTTAGCAGGTGACTAGGGACATGTTCTGGAGATGGAGCCTGGTCCGAGAGTAGATTATCAGCCGCGTGCAGAGTACACTGAAGTTTAAGTCGTATCCCCAAGGGCTTGGCAAGAGGAGCTCTTGCCACCAATATCCAGAATCCCACCAACCATATCATGGCCCGCATCCCAGCATCATGCCAGTCCGAGCGTCCCAAGCATGCGTGCAAGATTCTAGTTGCACTTTCAAGAACTATTTATAGGACTCTGTTTCACCTTAAACAATAACATTTAATCTTATGAAGTGACTGCTGCATAACTAATCGGGTAATTTTACTTAGATTGTGTTCCGTACGCTGCATTTATCATCAACGATCCCCCAATTGGGCAGGGTTTAATGCTCCTAACCTCCTTATTCTTGCTAGGTAAATGAGAATTTACTAGATAATCAAACAGATTCACTATATGGACATACGTGTCAATAAAACACCATATGCATGATATTTAACTCCATGCCGGCTCATTATATCGATACTAGTAAAACAGCTACCTTCCTTTCATGTGCCCCATTGTATTGTCTCGTGATTTAGCACTATAGTGTAGCGGGATTCCATTGGGGCCTCTTCCTGCCTACTCTTCTGGCTGAAGCAGGCTTGTATATGGCAGCTCCACCACCCAGTCAGCACTTTGAAACATTTTCGATATTGATCACAGTAACATCAATAGGATGAGTGCATGTTAGGCGTTAAATAACCGGGAACCCCAGGCCAAATTTGGCTGCGCCAATATCATATTCAAGATGGAATTAAGGTATGTCCAGTGAAGCCACTGATTCGAGCTACGCACACTGGCGGGCACACTTCGAGCCGAGATCAAGAAATCTCCCCGTGACCTGTCTACATTACCAGAGGTCCACCTCACGACAGATGTTTAAAAAGAAACGTTTTACTTGATATAATTCCTTGAACAGAAGCCCTCATCCGCCTGCATGTTGGCCTTTGTCGTGTGAGTTCTTGCTACAGCATGTCTTGCTGCAAGAATACGTGTCATACCTCCAAGAGGTCGTTAAATCGCCCATGACCTCCGCCTTGCTAATTTCCTACATGCTTCCGTATACCGCTGCTTCATCAACATGAATTACTTTGTGGTAATTCATTTTGATGCAGTTACTTGGTTGCAAAGTATTGTACATGTAGGTTTGTTTGGGGATAAGGGAAATCAGTGCTTAGGATTAATTTGGGAGGTCGCTGGGGTGAGATGGTGCAGGTGGGAGGTCGGTGGGAGGTATGAAGGGGTGCCCCCATTAGAAGAAAGAAAATGCCACAATGTAATTGTATGGATGTGAATTACCACAAAGTAACTAATTTCGATTGAAACAACCAAGAAGCACATACTGAGTCTAACAACAGCCAGAATGCAACGTCTAGCGTAGTGTATCCCAACATCATGTATTGTCCCTTTTATCTAGGAAAGCTGTTCAGCACAACAGAAACAGCTGCTCCTGAAGCAGCGTGTATAATATTGAGCAAGCTAGAGGTGAAAAGAAACATATTTGCAAATTCATCAAAGTGATTGTGCCCAGCTCATCGTATCCTCTTCTGCAAGCTTTGCTCAGTCTTTGGCTTTAAGACGCCGTTCCCTGATCAGAACATCACCATGCAAACTAACAATACCTTTAATGAGGGGCGCGATATTAAGATTCAGTGGACACACAATAGCTGCCCTGCCAGTACACCGATCCAAGATTGAGACTGCGCCGCATCTTCTATTTGGAAATATTGCGCCTGCCAGTGCAAAACATCTAGAGAAGCTGGCAATGCTAAGTGGCCACAGGGTGGCATTCTGAGGCTCAACACCACCCAAATACAAAATAAATCTATGCCACTCTGGGGGAGTTTAGGAAGGGTATCCCCCCACCCAGGGGCGTTACTAGGGGGGGGCTAAGGGGGCTATAGCCCCTGATCTTTTGGTTATAGCCCCGGATAGAATCTCAGGAGCTACAGCCAAAAGACTAGCTAGCCCCCAGTCCCAACAGTTCCGACATCAGTTTAGCCCCGGGTCTTTTCCAGACCTAGCAACTCCCCTGCCCCCACCCCCAAACACATGGGGCCTCATTAAACGGTAGGCGGTGAGCCATGGCGCCATTAGCGACATGGCTCATGCCGGTAAAATACCGGCACCGCCTTGGTGGAAAGGGGATTTACCGCCCCATTCCAAGGTTGGAGGGGCGGTAAATCCCCCTTCCACCGTTGCCCTTCCCCATTCCCATTTCTGCCCCATAGGGCTCTATGGGAATGGGGAAGGCGCTAATTACAGCACCGCAATTTTGCTGTGCCATAATTAGCTCCGAGGTCCCTTTGTGGGTTGGATTTTAACGCCTGCAAAAAGCAGGCGTTAAATCCCCCAACCCGCAAAGGGACCTCGTAGTAAGGCGGTAAGGATTTACCGGTACCAGTATTTTACCAGTAAATCCTTACCTCCATCCGTGTAATGAGGCCCACGGTATTGTCTGAGCTATTTCCGCTTTCCTGTGTAAAGATGTGCATTGTATGCACCATTCATGAATTGAGCACTACTTTTACTTTTCTAATTGTGAAAGTACACATCTTTAGTGTGCAATGGAATACATGCTTGAGTGTATCTACCCCATACATGTTTTGCTAAAATAAAGTGTGTTAGTGAATATTTTGCAATATTTGTTTTAAATCGTACAAATATAACAGCTACAAATTAGATCTTTCACAATAGGTTTGTCAAAAAACGACAGGTTTTAATGACACTGCAGTCCAACAGTCAGCATTCCTGCCAAAAAGAATAATATTTTGTGCCACAGTGATAATGGCAGTGACACTAAAAAAGGTGTCTTCAAAAAGTCCACCTACCACAAACCGTATCTTAAGAAACTGCTTGTACAAAACCGTGTCAAACAATATCAGTTAGAATCGAAGCGATCAGAAACAGTGCCATTAGATGCAATATCTCACAGAATCCGGCTGTCAGAAACAGTGCAATACGAAAAATACCTATCAGAAAATCTACTATCAGAAACCGCACCCACCAAAACAGTGGCATCAGAAGCAGCACGTATCAGAAGCTCTGGAATCAGTTTTATTGGACAGAGTACTGTCTGGAAAAGCCTTATCGGGTACAGCGCCCATCAGAAACTATGCCAGCAGAAATAGGTCCATTGGAAACAGTGCAAAGTGAAAAAGCACCCAATACAGAAAGCACCATAAGAAACCGTTCTATCAAAAACAGTACAAAATGAAACAATATCTTTCAAAAACAGACCTGTTACAAACCCTGGAATCAGATTCAATATTATCATAAACACAAATTGAATACAGTGCCATTAAAAACATTATCACCAGAAACAATACTTACCAGAAACGAAATGTATAAGAGACATTACCCATCATAAACAACACCCACCAGAGACAGTGGAATCAGCAACAGTGCACTAAGAAATAAAACCTCAGAAAAAACATCCATCTAAAACTGTGCCATCAAAAAACAGAACATATCATAAACAGTGCAATCAATAACAGTGACTATCTGAAACCTACTATGCAACATTACTCTGCTCAAATTTCCAGTGCTACGCTGACGACACTCAACTCATTTTCGGGCAGCCCTCCGCCACCTCCTCTCCCTCTCTCATCTCCGATTGCCTAACTGCCATTCAAGATTGGTGTGCCGCCAATGATCTTTGTCTGAATGCCAGCAAGACGGAGATCCTCCTCATCGGCACACCTTCACCATCCTTTCCCCTCACTCTCTGGCCGGCCTCCCTTGGCCCTCCTCCTACCCCCACCTGCGAGGCTAAGAACCTCGGGGTCATCTTTGACTCCACCCTTTCCTTCTCTGCCCACATCTCTGAGGTCTCTAAAAAGTCAAATTTCCGACTGCACCTCCTCTGAGGTACTCTGCCTTTCCTCTCCTTCCCCCAGAAGCTCATGGTATCCCAAGCTCTGGTTCTCTCTAGCTTGGATTATTGTAACAGCCTCTTTCTAAATCTACCTGCCTCTACTCTCTGCCCTCTGCAACTAATCCAGAACAGGACTGCGAGACTTGTCCTTGGCCTCAAGCCCTGGGATTGTATCTCTCCAGCTCTGAAATCTCTCCATTGGCTCCCAGTGGATGCAAGGATTAAATTCAAAACCCTCTGCATTGTCCACAAGGCTTTCTGGGGCCTGGGTCCAAAATACCTTCAGCTATCCCTCCCCAAATACCTCCCCTCTCGAGCTCTTTGCTCTTCTACCTCCAACTCCCTCAGGGACCGTCGTTTTTCGAAGAAACAAGCTGGTGGTAGATCTCTGTCTTCGGCTGGGGCCTCCCTCTGGAACAGCCTCCCTGCCACTCTAAAACTTGAGAAGAACCATCTCTGGTTCCGGAAGCACCTCAAGGCCTTCCTCTTTTCTTCTGCCTTCGCTCCCCCTCTCCCCTGCTGATCTGTTCTCTCTTGGCACTGTGCACCTGGCCACCCTCTGTCCTCCGGGCCCAGGTACCTGCTCACCCTGCCAACCTCCCGCACTGCCTCCGGGCCACCCCTTGCACTGGGGTCTATATCTATACCCATACAGCCCCCTTTTTTTTCTTCCTGCACTTATCAGACCTACCCTGTCTGCTGCCTTAAACCTAGCACTTGCAAATTGCTGGCTGCACTAAAACTATTTGTTGCCTTTATTATTTATTTATTGCTATTTATCTGTTTCTCCTCTGCTTCGCACTTTCCACTTCTCCCCCTTCCATGCACTTTTCCCCTCCCCCTCTCCCATGCACTTGCGCGTTCTCAATGTCACTGGGTCTAGTAAGATCGCTGTTTTGTTCTCCCGTTCCCCTTCCTTGCCTTGTTGCGCTCTGAAACACTTGTGTACAAGCGCGATAGAAATAAAATATCAATATCAATATCAATCAGATTATTCTCTTTTCCAAAACAGTTCTACAAGAAACATTATTTACCTTCTGAAAGAAAGCAAATCAGAAAAAGCACAACTAAAAAACAATGCTCTCCGAAAAAGTGCCCATCAGAATCGGGGCCGGTGAGCCACAAATGTGCCATCTGAAAGAATACCTGTGAGCAACTGTGCCATCCAAAACAGTACAATCGCAAGCCTTTCGTATCAGAGGAGGTGCTGTTCGAAAACGTTTTACTATAAATAGCAGCAGTTAACAAGCATTGGCAATGCCAACAGTTTTGACTTTTGTGTTGGCATTGGAAAGACATTTGCCAGGCACTGCCGTAGTGGTATTAACTGGCCATCAATGGTAACAGCTGCAAAATCGTACAATGACCTGTGAATATAATGTCAGTGCTTGGCAAATGTCTAATATATATATATATATATATATATATATATATATATATATATATATATATATATATATATATATATATATATATACACACAAGCCAAAACTGTTGGCTTTGTCAATGCTCGTTTTTAACAGACCTTCAGTGAAGGATATGCATAGTGCTTAGAAATAGAGTGGCTGAAGGCAGACCTGGTTGACATTTCTATTACACCAGTAGCGCGTTTACAGCTCCAACTAAGTCATTAACTCTCAGAAGACTGCTTTGGAAAAACACTCACAGGTACTTCAAGCACAAACGTTGATAAAGCTATCTCAAAGAAATCCCAGGAGGATGTGTTTTGGGCAGGGAGGAGCAGGAAATGGGTGGATATGGTGATAGGGATTAACTTGGCCATGGGCAGTCAATGGGTGGGTAATTGACCGAACAACACCTACACGTTTGTGTCCCTCCTCGTATGCCATTTCTCCCCTGACTGTATTCGAATGTGATCGTTTTGGCTTATATGTGGCACTAAAGAGTCACCTAACAGCCAAAACTAAACACCTTATAAAAAGCATTTTTCAAAATCCTGCCCTCAGAAACAGTGCAAAAAGAAAGAATCACCTTTTGAAATAACATCTAGTACAATCAGTTCTATCAGAAAGCATGTGATCATAGTCAGTATGCATTGTGCACATTTGCACCCAACGTAAGGAAGACAGTTTATTAGCTCAATTCAAGGTCGGCCTGGAATCCCCAGTAGAGGCCCTTGTTCAGATAGAGCTAACTGCTGCTCCTCTGGACACTGGGCTCTCTGTGCTTTTCCCCATTGGTCACACTCTGTAACCTTCCCACGCTAGCGATGCCGGGCCGCTCTCCCTACCTGATCCCGCCCCACGATTTACCTGATATGACCCAATCAATCCCACTGTGCTTTTGTTATTCAAGACACCTACCTCTGCCACCCTAGGAAGCAAAAAGGACCCCACTCCCATGTCTCTTCTCCTTGATAAAAGGGTACCACCTTGCTTCCATCAAAGGCATTCCATTTTCTTCAAAGAAAACACACATCAGTACCCTGCAATATATGACAGAGTGCTAATGGTGTTAATCACCAAGTTCTGGAGTAGACTTGACCTTTACCTGCCTGCAAGCCCTTGCTAGCAGGCCCTTACTTCCAAGCACCTAAGAATCTTGTGATTAATGCTCTGATACAACAAAAAATATTGCAGTACATGTATCCCCAGAAACAGCAAACATTGTGAGCTTATGGCCCTTGGAACATGCATCTGCTACTGGATGGGATTACACCAGAAAGATTCTGAGTCCAAATAACCGGACAAACTCAAGAAGAGGGCAAGTTTCTGTTTTATTAGCAATTATCTAAAAGAGGGAGGTACAAGGAACATCAACGGACCGATGCTTATTCCCAGCGCTTACCACATGAAATAAAAATATATACTCTCTTTGTGCGTCAGAATGACATCATGCTATGTGACAGTAGTAAAAATCCTATCAAGGGTCGGGATTGGTTAAGTGACACAGCTAGATATACAATCATATAGGAGCTAGGTGTGTTATTGGCTGTCCGATATAAGGTGGACAACTCATGAATACCTCTTCAAACATATCATTTTAAGAAAAATCAGTTACAGTGTTTCATTGGTTTCTCAAGATATAAGGTCCTTCGTTTTATGGACTACTACAACTGGTTCACACGCTTGTGCCATGTCTAGAACTTTCGTTAAATTAGAAGCATGTAAGACCCAGGTGCAAGTAGATAGGGCATGAAGCTGCCCTACTACCCAATTAGCACAACATCTCTCATCACCCATGGCTTCTGCCATGAAATTCTCTTTGTACTTGGCCTTGCAGAGTATTCTTGTCCTAGGAATGCAACGGGAGTGAGGGTGCTCACTATCGTGGCTGGAACTACAAGTTCAAGCCCTATTTCCAGCCTTGACTCACGTGACAAGAGACCATGATTCTGCTCATTCTGCAAGCTTTTAAATGTTTTAAATGAATTAAGACTTGTCATCTTTTGTGTTATTTCTTGCACCTTAACGTGAGAAGATTCTCAGTTCTTGACTTCAGGCCAGAAAGTCTCCCAACGCAGCCCCAACAATCTGCTATTCTACTGCGTCCCAGCCTTTCATGTTCTCTCCATGGTTCTTTGGCTTCATTTTTTCATGAGACCAATGTCCAGCTTCTGTGAAATGGTGGCTCCACCTGCATTCTATTTACTACTTGGAGCTAGCCTACACGATGACTTGATCCATTTTGAGTTTCAACGTATGTACATTTATTATACCTCTGATTTCTGCATCACTTTTCAACATGTAATCGTCTTCTTTTACACTTTTAAGGTTATCTTGATTCTTTACTTTGTCATTTCCCCTCTAGGATCCATACATCATCTTCATTCAGTATTTCAGGACGTTGTGCACACTTTCTTATGACGTCATCAGCTCATTTTCTTAGCTCTTTCTCTTATTCCTTCAGGAATCTCCCCCTGCAGGCTGACATCAACTCAAGGGTACATTCAATATAGTTTGTTTGTTTGTTTTGTTTTGTTTATTTATTTATAGTGCGCACCAGACCCTCGGGTATCATGGTGCAAGACATAAGAATACGTTCAGCTTAGTTACATAGGTGCAAGACATACATCATAAGATCATATAATACATCGCAATTTACATGCAGGACTAATTATGGAGTACTAGGAGTCAATATACAGAAAAATATACAATGAGAAAGAGCATGAAAATCAGGTACAGAGTATAGCAAGAATATTTAAACTGGCATCTGTATAGTGATGGCCACTATGTCATGGCAATTTACTTGTCGTTTTCGTTTAGCCAAACAGACATGTCTGTCTAAATTTGGCGAAGGTTTGGAATTCTCTATGGGGAGGAGCCAAGGAGTTCCACAGTTGAGCTGCCTTAACTGGGAAGCTGGTAACCCCAATGGTGGATAGTTTAAAGCGTGGTACAAGGAGACGGTTGAAATTGGCTCATTTGGTTGGTCTCAGGGAAGTTTTTTCTGATAATCCTGTCCGTTAAGTAAATCAGTGCTTTATTATTTAGACATTTGTGGGTGAGGGTGGCTATTTTGAGTCGAATTTTGTCAAACGTAGATAACCATTTGTATTTTCTTCTGGTGGAGGAGATATGTTCTTTTCTTTTTATATTTAGTGCTGCTCTCAGGGCATTTTTCTGGAGTACCTGTATTTTTTGGATGATGTGTTTGCTCGCACCAATGTACAAGGCATTACAATAATCCAATTTAGAGAGTATGAGAGCTCTGGAGAGAATTAGACAGCTGTTTGTGGATAGAAATTGTTTGCCTGCTCTAATTAGTTTGCAAGTATATGCAGAAGAAGATTCCAGGGAGTTAGGCTTCTATCTAGATGCCACCCTAAACTTTACAAAACAAGCTAAGGTCTTCACCTCATTAGCTACTTTGATGTCATTGCCGTCAATGGTGAAGTATGCATAATCCGGACTTAGTTTGGACAAATGGGCCGTAGTGCCTAGGATGATAATAAGCTCTGTTTTATCATCATTCAGGCAAAGTCCATGGGTGGCCATCCATGCCTGAACGATGCCATAAATTCTATTCACCAAAGCCAGGTCCATTGCGTAATCTCCAGTAAGAGGTAGGAGGATTTGGGTATCGTCTGCATAATTCGTGTAGGCGATACCCAAATGGTCCATTTCGTCAAACAGGGGCTTGGTGAATACATTATAAACAGTCGGCGAAACGCAGGATCCCTGAGGTACGTCACAAGTAATGGGGATAGGATCTGCTGATGCCGAGGGTGAGAAGACTCTCATAGTCCTATTGCTCAGGAATGACTCTATCCATATTATGGCTTCCTTGGAGAAATGGGCTGTAGAGTCCAGGTGACTGCATAGGACTTTATGGTCTACCAAGTTGAATGCAGCCGAGAGGTCTAGGAGGAGGAGTAGGGCTAGTTGACCCTTATCTCTGAGTTCATCTATTTGGGCCTTAAGATCAATTAGAGCTGTTTCCATGCCATGTTGTGGACAGAAACCAGATTGGCGAAATCCTAGTAAGAGGTTAGATTCCAGGAAATTCTGGATTTGAATATATGCCACTTTATCTAAAATGTTTAAGAGAAATAGCACAGTTGTTATAAGTCTGTAGTTTGTGGGTATTGTTGGGTCAAGGGTTTGCTTTTTAAGGAGGGGTAATACCCACAATTCTTTCAGAATACTAGGGACAGTACCTGATGTGAATGAGGAATTGATAATTTTAGTGATGAAGGGTGCAAGTTCTATAGTAACATCCTTGATAAGTTGTGCTGGGCATTGGTCACCCTTACAATTGGATGGGTTGAGTCCAAGTATGATCTTCTCCACCTCAATAACGGAGACTTTGGAGAAGCTGAAACGGGTTTCTTGTTTGCAATGTGGCAGCAGCACTTTGTTAAGAGAGGACAGAGATGCTAATGACGCTTTCTTTTGGGCAATTTCTAGTTGTCTTAATAGATACCGTCTTCCAAATACTCGCTGCAGTATTGGTACAATAGCTGGTGCTAGACATAGCATGGAGTCTTATCTCCAATACGGGGGAGGTAGGGGGTAGGATCTGCTGCAGATGCGTACGTCTGCTCCTCTACCATTGGAAATAGTACAATCCCCAATAATTTCATAAGAAATAAAGCTGTTAGCACTGTTTCTAATAGGTGTAATTTCTATCAGAAAAAACACGTATGAGAAACTGCGCCAACAATAACAGCTTATATCAGAAATAACACTGATTGGAAACAGTGCCAATAAAAACAGTGCTATCAGACACTGTTTATACCAGAGAGAGTTGGAGCAGAACATTTATTCATCAGAAGCAGCACCTATCAGAAATAGTGCCATCGGAAAAAAACCACCTATGAGAGATTGTGCCAGCAATAACAGCATATACCAGAAACAGCACTGATTGGTGACAGTGCCAACAGAAACAGAGCCACCCATAGAAACAGTGTCTGGTGGGCCACCAGACACTGTTTCTACCAGAGAGAGGTATATCAGAAACTTTATCAGAAGTAGCACATACCAGAAAGAGCACCATCAGAGCACGTATGAGAAACTGCACCAACAATAACAGCTTATATCAGAAATAACACTGATTGGAAACAGTGCCAATAAAAACAGTGCTATCAGACACTGTTTATACCAGAGAGAGTTGGAGCAGAACATTTATTCATCAGAAGCAGCACCTATCAGAAATAGTGCCATCGGAAAAAAACCACCTATGAGAGATTGTGCCAGCAATAACAGCATATACCAGAAACAGCACTGATTGGTGACAGTGCCAACAGAAACAGAGCCACCCATAGAAACAGTGTCTGGTGGGCCACCAGACACTGTTTCTACCAGAGAGAGGTATATCAGAAACTTTATCAGAAGTAGCACATACCAGAAAGAGCACCATCAGAGCACGTATGAGAAACTGCACCAACAATAACAGCTTATATCAGAAATAACACTGATTGGAAACAGTGCCAATAAAAACAGTGCTATCAGACACTGTTTATACCAGAGAGAGTTGGAGCAGAACATTTATTCATCAGAAGCAGCACCTATCAGAAATAGTGCCATCGGAAAAAAACCACCTATGAGAGATTGTGCCAGCAATAACAGCATATACCAGAAACAGCACTGATTGGTGACAGTGCCAACAGAAACAGAGCCACCCATAGAAACAGTGTCTGGTGGGCCACCAGACACTGTTTCTACCAGAGAGAGGTATATCAGAAACTTTATCAGAAGTAGCACATACCAGAAAGAGCACCATCAGAGCACGTATGAGAAACTGCACCAACAATAACAGCTTATATCAGAAATAACACTGATTGGAAACAGTGCCAATAAAAACAGTGCTATCAGACACTGTTTATACCAGAGAGAGTTGGAGCAGAACATTTATTCATCAGAAGCAGCACCTATCAGAAATAGTGCCATCGGAAAAAAACCACCTATGAGAGATTGTGCCAGCAATAACAGCATATACCAGAAACAGCACTGATTGGTGACAGTGCCAACAGAAACAGAGCCACCCATAGAAACAGTGTCTGGTGGGCCACCAGACACTGTTTCTACCAGAGAGAGGTATATCAGAAACTTTATCAGAAGTAGCACATACCAGAAAGAGCACCATCAGAGCACGTATGAGAAACTGCACCAACAATAACAGCTTATATCAGAAATAACACTGATTGGAAACAGTGCCAATAAAAACAGTGCTATCAGACACTGTTTATACCAGAGAGAGTTGGAGCAGAACATTTATTCATCAGAAGCAGCACCTATCAGAAATAGTGCCATCGGAAAAAAACCACCTATGAGAGATTGTGCCAGCAATAACAGCATATACCAGAAACAGCACTGATTGGTGACAGTGCCAACAGAAACAGAGCCACCCATAGAAACAGTGTCTGGTGGGCCACCAGACACTGTTTCTACCAGAGAGAGGTATATCAGAAACTTTATCAGAAGTAGCACATACCAGAAAGAGCACCATCAGAGCACGTATGAGAAACTGCACCAACAATAACAGCTTATATCAGAAATAACACTGATTGGAAACAGTGCCAATAAAAACAGTGCTATCAGACACTGTTTATACCAGAGAGAGTTGGAGCAGAACATTTATTCATCAGAAGCAGCACCTATCAGAAATAGTGCCATCGGAAAAAAACCACCTATGAGAGATTGTGCCAGCAATAACAGCATATACCAGAAACAGCACTGATTGGTGACAGTGCCAACAGAAACAGAGCCACCCATAGAAACAGTGTCTGGTGGGCCACCAGACACTGTTTCTACCAGAGAGAGGTATATCAGAAACTTTATCAGAAGTAGCACATACCAGAAAGAGCACCATCAGAGCACGTATGAGAAACTGCACCAACAATAACAGCTTATATCAGAAATAACACTGATTGGAAACAGTGCCAATAAAAACAGTGCTATCAGACACTGTTTATACCAGAGAGAGTTGGAGCAGAACATTTATTCATCAGAAGCAGCACCTATCAGAAATAGTGCCATCGGAAAAAAACCACCTATGAGAGATTGTGCCAGCAATAACAGCATATACCAGAAACAGCACTGATTGGTGACAGTGCCAACAGAAACAGAGCCACCCATAGAAACAGTGTCTGGTGGGCCACCAGACACTGTTTCTACCAGAGAGAGGTATATCAGAAACTTTATCAGAAGTAGCACATACCAGAAAGAGCACCATCAGAGCACGTATGAGAAACTGCACCAACAATAACAGCTTATATCAGAAATAACACTGATTGGAAACAGTGCCAATAAAAACAGTGCTATCAGACACTGTTTATACCAGAGAGAGTTGGAGCAGAACATTTATTCATCAGAAGCAGCACCTATCAGAAATAGTGCCATCGGAAAAAAACCACCTATGAGAGATTGTGCCAGCAATAACAGCATATACCAGAAACAGCACTGATTGGTGACAGTGCCAACAGAAACAGAGCCACCCATAGAAACAGTGTCTGGTGGGCCACCAGACACTGTTTCTACCAGAGAGAGGTATATCAGAAACTTTATCAGAAGTAGCACATACCAGAAAGAGCACCATCAGAGCACGTATGAGAAACTGCACCAACAATAACAGCTTATATCAGAAACAACACTGATCAGAAACAGTGCATCAGATACTGCGTCTACCAGAGAGTGTCATGTCAGAAACGTTATTGATCAGAAGTAGGACCTATCAGAGAGAGTGGAATCAGAAATGTCTGCGATTAACAGTGGTATCAGAAACAGTGCCATGGGGAACAGCACGTATCAAAAAACAGTCCTATCAGAAACGCGTTTCCTCTGCGAGAGTGCTATCCGAGGAATGAATGGCTCCTAACAGAAACCATGGTAACCGGAATGGGGCCACGGCAAACAATGCCACCAGAACCCGATCCGTCAGACCCAGTGCCATCGCTTAATGCACCGCTAGGAACAGTGCTACAAGAAGCAAAACCTATCAGAAAAACATGTATTGCAAAGAGTGCAAGCAAAAAGATCTATCAGAGCCGTGCCATCAGAAATAAGCCATCATAACCCATTCGCTGAAGACTGAAAGCTAAGGCATTGTACCATGTTAGCGTTTTATTTTCTTAGTCCAATGGATGACATGAAAAGGCGCATTTTTGTAACGCTGCAATCTCTGAAAATGATTAGGCTGCAAGCTGAATGTTGGAGACCTATCTTTAAAAGCAGAACCTCTCGTGCATGTCTGTTACGGTGAAAAGGCACTTATGCCCACTCTGCGCACAATGTTTCTCAGAAATGGTGGCCTTTGCAGCTGAAGAGCCCTTACTTTCTCCCTCGTTTTTCTGTCAAATAAATGGTGCTGCCTGTGAGGCTCCAACACATTAATTTAGCACAGCACAATTGCATAGCGAGATAATGCTTCTCGAGCCTGGCTCGTGTAAAAGAGTACTTCGGCCGCGGTTTGTGTGCTGCGTAATTATATTTGTGTGGCGCCTTTGCGTGCACACATGCGCAGGCAGGCCAGGATACTCTGCGTTTGTTGTTTGGAATCCAACTGTAGCCAGATCACCTTTCAGAATATGATTATCGCAGTGGTGCCTTTCCCTGTCATTAAAGCGTTAGTTCTGTTCATTGCCTTTGTAAATTGTTCCTCGCAAATTGCGCCAGTCACACCATAAATGATGTTGCTTTCCCCTTCATTTCCACTGAACTGTGAAGGGACTGAAAAATAGGTGTGAGCCATTTGCTTACTTAACCAGGGCCGCAGTTAACGTTCGGAAGCGGCGTTATTGTGGCGCCTACTTCCAAAAGGAGGGACAGACGTTGATTTTTTTCAGGGAGTTAATGGGTATTCGCTTTTCACAAGCCTTCACCATCACAGCCCTTAAATGAGATGCGACTACCCTCCAGACAGGCTTTCCTTACTATCCTTCATGGAAATGGAAGAGAGACTACAGGCATATTGTAGAGCATTTGTCTTGTATTTTATGAATTTTGAATCTGTGAAAAGTCGATGAGCGGCTAATACACAGTAAAAAGCTAAACATAAAAAAGAAGAAAGATTACAAGGAGCAGCCGTGAACATTTCTATTTTTACTAAAACTCTTTGTTCTTTCTCCTTCATGATATGATAGGTTATTTATAACGTGCTTAATATCCTGAGGTTTCTAAGCGCAGACCAGCAGACCCGGTGATGGAACCTGTGTTGCTCCATGTGATCTTGCTTCCAAGGTGAGCACGTTGCCCCTGAGCTATCTATCTAACACTGGCATAGGTACCTTCTATCACTTACAACACCTCTTTGAGCATACACTGGGCCTCAGACCTCAGTCTTTGATCACGGAGTCGCCTTCATAAGACAAAGCATGCCACAGATGCCTTCACGGTTTGGCCAAACTGATTGGGACCCCTCAAATGGTACCACAGACCATTTGTCCCGGAATTTGATGGACTACTTTTGCACACATATGACTTTACACCAGTGTTGCCAGATCCCTCTCGTTCTCTCCCCTCTGATTCATAATGGGGACTTTTCAAGCATATTCTGCTATCTTATCTCTCCATATGGAGGAACTCTGGCACTGACGCTGTCGAACTCCCGCATGCAGCTTGTAAGCTTGACCCAGGCTACATCTTTTCTGCTGTCCTGTCCTTAATGCCTAGGGATTTAATGATGATTGAGAGACTTTTTGAATGAGAGTTTATTGGTGGTGTCACCTCGACCTGACAATGACTTCCTGAGTATCCAATTGCCCACCTATAAATCATTCCATATTTTTGATTGCAGAACATCTACTTGTAATTGCCTCCTCTGCAGGTCCCTTCACTGGTTGCCAGTGAAAAGGCAATTCTTCTTCCGTATTCATGGCCTCACATTTAAAGGTGCTCCAGATCATCTCATGGATAAAGTTTTAACATTACTTCATGGGCCTGCCCACAACTTGATTTTAGTGGATGTGTTTTCTTGTGATATCAAAATCTATCCTTTTGTGCAAATGAAAAATATATTTTGATTCAAGTTATAAGGGTGTAAAAGAGCTTCCCTTCTTTCCTTCATTCGAGTGTTGTTTAACTGGAGGGGTTTCAGGGCTTCTGAAAACCTATGGCATATGTTTTGTTGAGTACTAGTGCCTGTTAGTAATCTCTACTAGTGCCTGTTAGTGGTTTCTACTAGTCCCTGTAAGCGGTCTCTACTAGTCCCTGTAAGCGGTCTCTACTAGTGCCTGTTAGTGGTGTCTACTAGTCCCTGTTAGTGATCTCTACTAGTCCCTGTTAGTAATCTCTACTAGTGCCTGTTAGTGGTGTCTACTAGTGCCTGTTAGTGGTGTCTACTAGTGCCTGTTAGTGATATCTACTAGTGCCTGTTAGTGGTTTCTACTAGTCCCTGTTAGTGATCTCTACTAGTGCCTGTTAGTGGTGTCTACTAGTGCCTGTTAGTGATCTCTACTAGTGCCTGTTAGTGGTGTCTACTAGTGCCTGTTAGTGATCTCTACTAGTGCCTGTTAGTGGTGTCTACTAGTCCCTGTTAGTGATCTCTACTAGTGCCTGTTAGTGATCTCTACTAGTGCCTGTTAGTGATCTCTACTAGTCCCTGTTAGTGATCTCTACTAGTGCCTGTTAGTAGTGTCTACTAGACCCTGTAAGCGGTCTCTACTAGTCCCTGTAAGTGGTTTCTACTAGTCCCTGTTAGTGATCTCTACTAGTCCCTGTTAGTGATCTCTACTAGTCCCTGTAAGTGGTTTCTACTAGTCCCTGTTAGCGGTCTCTACAAGTCCCTGTTAGTGGTCTCTACTAGTGCCTGTTAGTGGTTTCTACTAGTCCCTGTAAGCGGTTTCTACTAGTCCCTGTAAGCGGTCTCTACTAGTCCCTGTAAGCGGTCTCTACTAGTCCCTGTTAGCGGTCTCTACTAGTCCCTGTTAGCGGTCTCTACTATTCCCTGTTAGTGATCTCTACTAGTGCCTGTTAGTGGTGTCTACTAGTGCCTGTTAGTGGTGTCTACTAGTCCCTGTTAGCGGTCTCTACTAGTGCCTGTTAGTGGTTTCTACTAGTCCCTGTAAGCGGTCTCTACTAGTCCCTGTTAGTGGTCTCTACTAGTCCCTGTTAGTGGTCTCTACTAGTCCCTGTTAGCGGTCTCTACAAGTCCCTGTTAGCGATCTCTACTAGTGCCTGTTAGTGGTTTCTACTAGTCCCTGTAAGTGGTCTCTACTAGTCCCTGTTAGTGGTCTCTACTAGTCCCTGTTAGCGGTCTCTACAAGTCCCTGTTAGTGATCTCTACTAGTGCCTGTTAGTGGTTTCTACTAGTCCCTGTAAGCGGTCTCTACTAGTCCCTGTAAGCGGTCTCTACTAGTCCCTGTTAGTGGTCTCTACTAGTCCCTGTTAGCGGTCTCTACTAGTCCCTGTTAGTGATCTCTACTTGTCCCTGTTAGAGGTGTCTACTAGTCCCTGTTAGTGATCTCTACTAGTGCCTGTTAGTGATCTCTACTAGTCCCTGTTAGTAATCTCTACTAGTGCCTGTTAGTGGTGTCTACTAGTGCCTGTTAGTGGTGTCTACTAGTGCCTGTTAGTGATCTCTACTAGTGCCTGTTAGTGGTTTCTACTAGTCCCTGTTAGTGATCTCTACTAGTGCCTGTTAGTGGTGTCTACTAGTGCCTGTTAGTGATCTCTACTAGTGCCTGTTAGTGGTGTCTACTAGTGCCTGTGAGTGATCTCTACTAGTGCCTGTTAGTGGTGTCTACTAGTCCCTGTTAGTGATCTCTACTAGTGCCTGTTAGTGATCTCTACTAGTCCCTGTTAGTGATCTCTACTAGTGCCTGTTAGTGGTGTCTACTAGTGCCTGTTAGTGATCTCTACTAGTGCCTGTTAGTGGTTTCTACTAGTCACTCTTAGTGATCTCTACTAGTGCCTGTTAGTGATCTCTACTAGTCCCTGTTAGTGATCTCTACTAGTGCCTGTTGGTAGTGTCTACTAGTGCCTGTTAGTGATCTCTACTAGTGCCTGTTAGTGGTGCCTACTAGTGCCTGTTAGTGGTGCCTACTAGTGCCTGTTAGTGGTCTCTACTAGTGCCTGTTAGTGGTTTCTACTAGTCCCTGTTAGTGGTCTCTACTAGTGCCTGTTAGTGGTGTCTACTCTTGCCTGTTAGTGATCTCTACTTGTCCCTGTTAGTGATCTCTACTAGTGCTTGTTAGTGGTCTCTACTAGTGCCTGTTAGTGGTCTCTACTAGTCCCTGTAAGTGGTCTCTACTAGTCCCTGTTAGCGGTCTCTACTAGTGCCTGTTAGTGGTCTCTACTAGTCCCTGTTAGTGATCTCTACTAGTCCCTGTTAGTGATCTCTACTAGTGCCTGTTAGTGATCTCTACGAGTGCCTGTTAGTGGTTTCTACTAGTGCTTGTTGGTGGTCTCTACTAGTCCCCGTTAGCGGTCTCTACTAGTCCCTGTTAGTGATCTCTACTAGGGCCTGTTAGGGGTGTCTACTAGTCCCTGTTAGCGGTCTCTACAAGTCCCTGTTAGTGATCTCTACTAGTGCCTGTTAGTGGTTTCTACTAGTGCCTGTTAGTGGTCTCTACTAGTCCCTGTAAGCGGTCTCTACTAGTCCCTGTAAGCGGTCTCTACTAGTCCCTGTAAGCGCTCTCTACTAGTGCCTGTTAGCGGTCTCTACTAGTGCCTGTTAGTGGTGTCTACTAGTCCCTGTTAGCGGTCTCTACTAGTCCCTGTTAGTGATCTCTACTAGTGCCTGTTAGTGGTCTCTACTAGTGCTTGTTAGTGGTGTCTACTAGTCCCTGTTAGCGGTCTCTACTAGTCCCTGTTAGTGATCTCTACTAGTCCCTGTTAGCGGTCTCTACTAGTCCCTGTTAGTGATCTCCACTAGTCTCTGTTAGTGATCTCTACTAGTCCCTGTTAGTGGTCTCTACTAGTGCCTGTTAGCGGTTTCTACTAGTCCCTGTAAGCGGTCTCTACTAGTCCCTGTTAGTGATCTCTACTAGTGCCTGTTAGTGGTTTCTACTAGTCCCTGTAAGCAGTCTCTACTAATCCCTGTAAGTGGTCTCTACTAGTCCCTGTTGGTCTCTACTAGTCCCCGTTAGCGGTCTCTACTAGTCCCCGTTAGTGGTCTCTACTAGTCCCCGTTAGTGATCTCTACTAGTGCCTGTTAGTGGTGTCTACTAGTCCCTGTTAGCGGTCTCTACAAGTCCCTGTTAGTGATCTCTACTAGTGCCTGTTAGTGGTTTCTACTAGTGCCTGTTAGTGGTCTCTACTAGTCCCTGTTAGTGGTCTCTACTAGTCCCTGTTAGCGGTCTCTACTAGTCCCTGTTAGCGGTCTCTACTAGTGCCTGTTAGTGGTGTCTACTAGTCCCTGTTAGCGGTCTCTACTAGTCCCTGTTAGTGATCTCTACTAGTGCCTGTTAGTGGTCTCTACTAGTCCCTGTTAGCAGTCTCTACTAGTGCCTGTTAGCGGTTTCTACTAGTCCCTGTAAGCGGTCTCTACTAGTCCCTGTAAGCGGTCTCTACTAGTCCCTGTTGGTGGTCTCTACTAGTCCCCGTTAGCGGTCTCTACTAGTCCCCGTTAGTGATCTCTACTAGTGCCTGTTAGTGGTGTCTACTAGTCCCTGTTAGCGGTCTCTACAAGTCCCTGTTAGTGATCTCTACTAGTGCCTGTTAGTGGTTTCTACTAGTCCCTGTAAGCGGTCTCTACTAGTCCCTGTAAGCGGTCTCTACTAGTCCCTGTAAGCGATCTCTACTAGTGCCTGTTAGTGGTCTCTACTAGTCCCCGTTAGTGATCTCTACTAGTGCCTGTTAGTGGTGTCTACTAGTCCCTGTTAGTGATCTCTACTAGTCCCTGTTAGTGATCTCTACTAGTCCCTGTTAGTGATCTCTACTAGTGCCTGTTAGTTGTGTCTACTAGTGCCTGTTAGTGATCTCTACTAGTGCCTGTTAGTGGTTTCTACTAGTCCCTGTTAGTGATCTCTACTAGTGCCTGTTAGTGGTGTCTACTAGTGCCTGTTAGTGATCTCTACTAGTGCCTGTTAGTGGTTTCTACTAGTCACTGTTAGTGATCTCTACTAGTGCCTGTTAGTGATCTCTACTAGTCCCTGTTAGTGATCTCTACTAGTGCCTGTTGGTAGTGTCTACTAGTGCCTGTTAGTGATCTCTACTAGTGCCTGTTAGTGGTGCCTACTAGTGCCTGTTAGTGGTGCCTACTAGTGCCTGTTAGTGGTCTCTACTAGTGCCTGTTAGTGGTTTCTACTAGTCCCTGTTAGTGGTCTCTACTAGTGCCTGTTAGTGGTGTCTACTAGTGCCTGTTAGTGATCTCTACTTGTCCCTGTTAGTGATCTCTACTAGTGCTTGTTAGTGGTCTCTACTAGTGCCTGTTAGTGGTCTCTACTAGTCCCTGTAAGTGGTCTCTACTAGTCCCTGTTAGCGGTCTCTACTAGTGCCTGTTAGTGGTCTCTACTAGTCCCTGTTAGTGATCTCTACTAGTCCCTGTTAGTGATCTCTACTAGTGCCTGTTAGTGATCTCTACGAGTGCCTGTTAGTGGTTTCTACTAGTGCTTGTTGGTGGTCTCTACTAGTCCCCGTTAGCGGTCTCTACTAGTCCCTGTTAGTGATCTCTACTAGGGCCTATTAGGGGTGTCTACTAGTCCCTGTTAGCGGTCTCTACAAGTCCCTGTTAGTGATCTCTACTAGTGCCTGTTAGTGGTTTCTACTAGTGCCTGTTAGTGGTCTCTACTAGTCCCTGTAAGCGGTCTCTACTAGTCCCTGTAAGCGGTCTCTACTAGTCCCTGTAAGCGCTCTCTACTAGTGCCTGTTAGCGGTCTCTACTAGTGCCTGTTAGTGGTGTCTACTAGTCCCTGTTAGCGGTCTCTACTAGTCCCTGTTAGTGATCTCTACTAGTGCCTGTTAGTGGTCTCTACTAGTGCTTGTTAGTGGTGTCTACTAGTCCCTGTTAGCGGTCTCTACTAGTCCCTGTTAGTGATCTCTACTAGTCCCTGTTAGCGGTCTCTACTAGTCCCTGTTAGTGATCTCCACTAGTCTCTGTTAGTGATCTCTACTAGTCCCTGTTAGTGGTCTCTACTAGTGCCTGTTAGCGGTTTCTACTAGTCCCTGTAAGCGGTCTCTACTAGTCCCTGTTAGTGATCTCTACTAGTGCCTGTTAGTGGTTTCTACTAGTCCCTGTAAGCAGTCTCTACTAATCCCTGTAAGTGGTCTCTACTAGTCCCTGTTGGTGGTCTCTACTAGTCCCCGTTAGCGGTCTCTACTAGTCCCCGTTAGTGGTCTCTACTAGTCCCCGTTAGTGATCTCTACTAGTGCCTGTTAGTGGTGTCTACTAGTCCCTGTTAGCGGTCTCTACAAGTCCCTGTTAGTGATCTCTACTAGTGCCTGTTAGTGGTTTCTACTAGTGCCTGTTAGTGGTCTCTACTAGTCCCTGTTAGTGGTCTCTACTAGTCCCTGTTAGCGGTCTCTACTAGTCCCTGTTAGCGGTCTCTACTAGTGCCTGTTAGTGGTGTCTACTAGTCCCTGTTAGCGGTCTCTACTAGTCCCTGTTAGTGATCTCTACTAGTGCCTGTTAGTGGTCTCTACTAGTCCCTGTTAGCAGTCTCTACTAGTGCCTGTTAGTGGTTTCTACTAGTCCCTGTAAGCGGTCTCTACTAGTCCCTGTAAGCGGTCTCTACTAGTCCCTGTTGGTGGTCTCTACTAGTCCCCGTTAGCGGTCTCTACTAGTCCCCGTTAGTGATCTCTACTAGTGCCTGTTAGTGGTGTCTACTAGTCCCTGTTAGTGGTCTCTACTAGTCCCCGTTAGTGATCTCTACTAGTGCCTGTTAGTGGTGTCTACTAGTCCCTGTTAGTGATCTCTACTAGTGCCTGTTAGTGATCTCTACTAGTGCCTGTTAGTGATCTCTACTAGTCCCTGTTAGTGATCTCTACTAGTGCCTGTTAGTTGTGTCTACTAGTGCCTGTTAGTGATCTCTACTAGTGCCTGTTAGTGGTTTCTACTAGTCCCTGTTAGTGATCTCTACTAGTGCCTGTTAGTGGTGTCTACTAGTGCCTGTTAGTGATCTCTACTAGTGCCTGTTAGTGATCTCTACTAGTGCCTGTTAGTGATCTCTACTAGTGCCTGTTAGTGATCTCTACTAGTCCCTGTTAGTGATCTCTACTAGTGCCTGTTGGTAGTGTCTACTAGTGCCTGTTAGTGATCTCTACTAGTGCCTGTTAGTGGTGCCTACTAGTGCCTGTTAGTGGTGCCTACTAGTGCCTGTTAGTGGTCTCTACTAGTGCCTGTTAGTGGTTTCTACTAGTCCCTGTTAGTGGTCTCTACTAGTGCCTGTTAGTGGTGTCTACTAGTGCCTGTTAGTGATCTCTACTTGTCCCTGTTAGTGATCTCTACTAGTGCTTGTTAGTGGTCTCTACTAGTGCCTGTTAGTGGTCTCTACTAGTCCCTGTAAGTGGTCTCTACTAGTCCCTGTTAGCGATCTCTACTAGTGCCTGTTAGTGGTCTCTACTAGTCCCTGTTAGTGATCTCTACTAGTCCCTGTTAGTGATCTCTACTAGTGCCTGTTAGTGATCTCTACGAGTGCCTGTTAGTGGTTTCTACTAGTGCTTGTTGGTGGTCTCTACTAGTCCCCGTTAGCGGTCTCTACTAGTCCCTGTTAGTGATCTCTACTAGGGCCTGTTAGGGGTGTCTACTAGTCCCTGTTAGCGGTCTCTACAAGTCCCTGTTAGTGATCTCTACTAGTGCCTGTTAGTGGTTTCTACTAGTGCCTGTTAGTGGTCTCTACTAGTCCCTGTAAGCGGTCTCTACTAGTCCCTGTAAGCGGTCTCTACTAGTCCCTGTAAGCGGTCTCTACTAGTGCCTGTTAGCGGTCTCTACTAGTGCCTGTTAGTGGTGTCTACTAGTCCCTGTTAGCGGTCTCTACTAGTCCCTGTTAGTGATCTCTACTAGTCCCTGTTAGTGATCTCTACTAGTGCCTGTTAGTGGTCTCTACTAGTGCTTGTTAGCGGTGTCTACTAGTCCCTGTTAGCGGTCTCTACTAGTCCCTGTTAGTGATCTCTACTAGTCCCTGTTAGCGGTCTCTACTAGTCCCTGTTAGTGATCTCTACTAGTCTTTGTTAGTGATCTCTACTAGTCCCTGTTAGTGGTCTCTACTAGTGCCTGTTAGCGGTTTCTACTAGTCCCTGTAAGCGGTCTCTACTAGTCCCTGTTAGTGATCTCTACTAGTGCCTGTTAGTGGTTTCTACTAGTCCCTGTAAGCAGTCTCTACTAATCCCTGTAAGTGGTCTCTACTAGTCCCTGTTGGTGGTCTCTACTAGTCCCCGTTAGCGGTCTCTACTAGTCCCCGTTAGTGGTCTCTACTAGTCCCCGTTAGTGATCTCTACTAGTGCCTGTTAG
The DNA here is from genome assembly GCF_040938575.1 of Ambystoma mexicanum. Classification (NCBI taxonomy): domain Eukaryota; kingdom Metazoa; phylum Chordata; class Amphibia; order Caudata; family Ambystomatidae; genus Ambystoma; species Ambystoma mexicanum. The sequence continues at coordinate 909,147,286 of NC_090933.1, read as the reverse complement.
TGGTGTCTACTAGTCCCTGTTAGCGGTCTCTACAAGTCCCTGTTAGCGGTCTCTACTAGTGCCTGTTAGTGGTTTCTACTAGTGCCTGTTAGTGGTCTCTACTAGTCCCTGTTAGCGGTCTCTACTAGTCCCTGTTAGCGGTCTCTACTAGTCCCTGTTAGCGGTCTCTACTAGTCCCTGTTAGCGGTCTCTACTAGTGCCTGTTAGCGGTGTCTACTAGTCCCTGTTAGCGGTCTCTACTAGTCCCTGTTAGTGATCTCTACTAGTGCCTGTTAGTGGTCTCTACTAGTCCCTGTTAGCAGTCTCTACTAGTGCCTGTTAGTGGTTTCTACTAGTCCCTGTAAGCGGTCTCTACTAGTCTCTGTAAGCGGTCTCTACTAGTCCCTGTTGGTGGTCTCTACTAGTCCCCGTTAGCGGTCTCTACTAGTCCCCGTTAGTGATCTCTACTAGTGCCTGTTAGTGGTGTCTACTAGTCCTTGTTAGCGGTCTCTACAAGTCCCTGTTAGTGATCTCTACTAGTGCCTGTTAGTGGTTTCTACTAGTCCCTGTAAGCGGTCTCTACTAGTCCCTGTAAACGGTCTCTACTAGTCCCTGTAAGCGATCTCTACTAGTGCCTGTTAGTGGTCTCTACTAGTCCCCGTTAGTGATCTCTACTAGTGCCTGTTAGTGGTGTCTACTAGTCCCTGTTAGTGGTCTCTACAAGTCCCTGTTAGTGATCTCTTCTAGTGCCTGTTAGTGGTTTCTACTAGTGCCTGTTAGTGGTCTCTACTAGTCCCTGTAAGCGGTCTCTACTAGTGCCTGTAAGTGGTCTCTACTAGTCCCTGTTAGCGGTCTCTACTAGTCCCTGTTAGCGGTCTCTATTAGTGCCTGTTAGTGGTGTCTACTAGTCCCTGTTAGCGGTCTCTACTAGTCCCTGTTAGTGATCTCTACTAGTGCCTGTTAGTGGTCTCTACTAGTCCCTGTTAGCGGTCTCTACTAGTGCCTGTTAGTGGTGTCTACTAGTCCCTGTTAGCGGTCTCTACTAGTCCCTGTTAGTGATCTCTACTAGTGCCTGTTAGTGGTCTCTACTAGTCCCTTTTAGCAGTCTCTGCTAGTGCCTGTTAGTGGTTTCTACTAGTCCCTGTAAGCGGTCTCTACTAGTCCCTGTAAGTGGTCTCTACTAGTCCCCGTTGGCGGTCTCTACTAGTCCCCGTTAGTGGTCTCTACTAGTCCCCGTTAGTGATCTCTACTAGTTCCCGTTAGTGATCTCTACTAGTCCCTGTTAGTGGTGTCTACTAGTCCCTGTTAGTGATCTCTACTAGTGCCTGTTAGTGGTTTCTACTAGTGCCTGTAAGCGGTCTCTACTAGTCCCTGTAAGCGGTCTCTACTAGTCCCTGTTAGCGATCTCTACTAGCCCCTGTTAGCGATCTCTACTAGTGCCTGTTAGTGGTCTCTACTAGTCCCTGTTAGCGATCTCTACTAGTCCCTGTTAGTGATCTCTACTAGTGCCTGTTAGTGGTGTCTACTAGTCCCTGTTAGTGGTCTCTGTATGTGCTTATACATATTGTAAGCCTAGCAGATCTATGTGAGCATAGCGCCGCCCATAATGTTGACTCTGAAAATGCTGACTTTCATTATGCCACAGCGCAGTGATCACACAGATCAGTAGTTCCCAACATCCCCCTACCTGCTCCCCCTGACCTACTTATGTGTGTGCCGCCAACTCCCCTCACTCCCTAAATCAGTTCCTACCCACTCACGTGGTTCGGAGACCTGGCGGCACAATGTCCCTTTTTTTTCTCACTTTCTTGTCCCCCGCTATCCTTCTAATGGAAGCAAGGGAAACCCCCACAACTCCCGCTCCCTCTTAGTCATTGTAATTGAAGTCGGGACTTTTGTTCTGGTCAAATGCACAATAAGGGTAAAGTCGGCTTTATTCTGTTGACATTTTAGTATGATACCAACAGAGCACTGTACAACGATAAAAGAAGAGTTGTTACAAAAAGGTGCACATTGGAGTTTGGTGAGGTGGGAGTAGCGTAAACCAGGAGCTGGTTCTCTCGAGGTGGGAGCTAGGTATTTGTGATGACTCCTAGGTATTTGTAAAGAGCAAAGTATTTAGCCCTTCCTAAACTGAAGGAATCTCAGTGTTGTTATAATTCAAACCGGGGAGTTGTTCCATTTGGCTGGGCATAGCACAAGAATGCCTGTTTTTATTTCTAGTTTTGGCTATTGGGTGGTGCTGAAACCATTGCAATGGAGTAAAGCTAGCTGGATGTGGCATATGGGGAGAGATTCAAAGCTTGTCTAGGTTGTTTGGTTATTTACCCATCCATTGACTGCCCATGGCCATGCTAGTCCCTGTAGTCATTCCCACCCACTTCCGGCCTCTCTGATATGATATGATATGACATATCTGAGTGGGATTACCCAAAACATATCTTAGTGGGATTTCTTTGAGCTAGTTTATCAAGTCGTAACATCATCCTTTGATCTCAAAGTGCCCGACTGATAATTCAAAGCAGTCTTCTGAGAGTTAATGGCTAATTACAGCTTTAAACGAGCTACTGGTGCAATAAAAATGTCTTATGCAGGTTTGCCTTCAGCTACTTAAAATATAAGCAGTGTGCATGTCCTTCAAGGAAGTCCTGTAAAAAACAAGCACTGGCAAAGCCAACAGTTATGATTTGTGTATATGCATTAGAAATGCATTTGCTGGGTAGTGCTATCATATGCCCAGGTGCTCACACCATTTTCTGTCATTAATGGCCAGTTAGAACAATGATGGCAGTGCCCGGGACACATGTTTCCCAGGCCTACACATAAGCCAAAACTGTTGGCATTCCCAATGCTTGTTTTCTCCTTGTGATCTACCTTGAAAAGACTGGCGATGTGGTGCCTCCTAGATGAGTGCACGCCACTAGGATTGAAGAGTTCAATTGAAGAGTGCGGTAGGCTGGTGGTCGGTGTTCATGTGTGATGCATGCTGCCAATGCAATTGTTTTAAGATTGGAATGATATGGTCAACTGGTTCCTGGTGATTAAGTGAGCTGCAGCATGCTGGACTGACATTAGGTGGGTGTGAGGTGTACAGTAGAGACCTCAGCAAGGATGGAAGTCCTGCCTTCTAGCTGTGAACCCACAAGGGCTTTAACCATGGACCATAATTCGAATTATGCGAGAAAAGGTTTGATTTCCAGAGGAGAGCTTGTTGGTACAAAACAGCTTGAGATTTTTGCAAAATATGTTGGTGGAACAATAGATCGCTATATGAGTAACACAAGACATTTTGGCGTTGTTTATAGTTGATTTGAGAACCCCTGTAATTCCATATATTTTAGCCAGCTTTGGATGGCCTTATTTTTTTTTGGGGGGTGGCGGTGTCCTAATAGAACAAATTTTCAACTCCAGATGGCTTAAGGTTCAGGTATGTGCTCATCATCTAGGTTTGAATGGTTGTAAGGCTTTCATTTATTTTTGGGGGGGTTCCTAGAATAATGTTTAGTTGCAGTGTCCGCTCAATACAAGAAGAATATTGTGTGGTGTGCCTCCTCTCAGAATTGGCAAATAGTACCAAACTGGGTCTTTTAATATATATATTCTCTGTGTGGTGGAGAAATTACCACTCACGACCCTGGTGGATTGGTGAACAATTAGTAAAAGCAAAAAAACTTTGATGCAAGTGAGCCTCCCTTCCTCTGTGCACTGCACTCTTATACCCAAAGAGACATGTGTTTCAATGGAAGGGGTGGTCCCAACAGAGAACAAGCCCTCATTATAAAAGCCTTTGATGCCATCTGCACTCTGTTGTGCTAGTTAGAGTTATCAGGAAGGACAGCATAGCATAATACATTTAGTCAAGGTGAATTTACTCCTTACAGATTCACACACGCTCTGAGGCAGGCGAGAGCGCTTGCAATATGATGACTTTTGCCTACTAATACCGCTTTTCCTAAGAAAGTGAGAGCCTAAACACGCTTCCACATACCAAAAGGGAAACATTTCAGAAGCGAGAACTGTGAAGGCGAGTATTCCTACCTGCTAGGCAAAGAGCTTCCATGGCAGAGACATGCACAGCACAATCTACCGCCTCACTTCACACAAGCAAGAAGCAGTAGTTTAAACATTGCAGTTTGCAGTGCTTGCTGAACGATATACTGTAGTCATATGCAAGGGGCAGTACATAACATTTCCAGTTGCCAAACATTTCCTCCAGAGTCCTCTCCTATGAGACCTTCACTCCAGTCTCATTACAAAGGTCTCTAAGGGAACAAACATTAGGTCCTAGCATGTTGTAACAAATCGTGTCTTGAGTAAAATGACAGTAAAGCACTTGGGCAGTTTGGGAAACTTCAGTACAGGTATTGCATATTCGATAACAGAGCCACATATAGACCATTGACAGACAGAACAGACTTAGAACTATGACCTCCAGTATAAGCAAGATCTGAACAATGAAAACACTAAGGGGTCCTAATAGATCTACATTTCAAGACCCAAGGGACCAGGGAGACTTGTGCTAGTGTGCAGGAGGCTTACAATGTGCCGAATGTGGGTAATTATGTCAATGATGATAATTGCATAATCATAATCTGGTATAAAAGTGCAGCACTTACCTTTTACAATGCACAGATGTCTCCTTGCGAGGCTAAAACAATATCTAGAGTCATACGGTTCTGGAAAACTATAGTCTGGATGGCTGCTTGTTCACAGGACACCAAAGAGGAGGAGACTGTGGTAGCATTTGTGATATCCTCCATTAACCATGATAGTCAAATCAACCAGTCTCTATTTATTTTAACCCCAAGGGCTGGTATAAATTATCCCACTCCTGCAATAAAGGTTTTCCAATGAATGCATCTCCTAGGGTGGGGTGGGAAAAGTGGGAGTGTGACACACTTCAGGCAGAATATATCCCATGCAACAACTCCCTCCCCAATCGATCGTCAACCAGGGGTAAGCCTTGTCCCCACAGATTATTTTCCAATGGCAAAGGTGACACTATGAATCACCACAATAGAGTTTCCTAGTACAGAGATCCATAGTTGGTAACATAGAAGACTGACTGCAGGGGAGGAAAGATGAAGTGCGGCTGGTTTGATGCGTACTTGGTCTTAGGTGGGGAAAGTCAGAGTACGAGTAAAGCCCCAGTGCTAATGATCATCCCTACAAGGGCCTCGGCTCAGAGACTGGGTAACCAGCTTTGGTTCCAAACATATATACCCCATTGTAAGGGTATGGGTGTGTTAGGAAACCTGGAGGATAGATCATGTGGCAAATGAGCCCAAACCTATAGCAATTGGTCAGATTGACTATGCAGGCATACTGCCAATAGAGGTGTAAATAAGTATTTTCACTGCGAACCCAGGGATGTGCAGAGGGCCCATCACTCTCATGGCAAGTGACGCGGAAGGTGTCTGACAGAGTTAAACAAGAGAATATCACTATCATAGGAATCACAACAATAACAGAGATCTAACCCGATATGGTGCACACCAGGCCCACACTTTGAACCTTTAGGTCCTGGAATCCAATCGTAACTTTGGGACAGCAGTTTGTGGCCTACGAGTAAAGTTTGCTTCAGTTCATCCAGGCTGGTAGGATACAGGAAGCAGGCAAAAGTAGTCTGCTAGACTAACTTCCAGTTCAAAGTTCCCAGGCTCTGTGAAGAAGCAACAAAGTTCAAAGCAGTGTTCCAAAGTTCCTCCATGGCTCAGGTGTTGGGCAATGAAGTCCAAAGCTCACAGTTTGTGATCCCGACTTCCTCCTAAAAGCCCACACTACAAATATCTGAGATACCAGAGCAAAACGAATATAAAGGCCATGGTAACGAAAGACACGACCAATAAATGATAGCAGCAGGGGCCATAATTCATAGATGCCGGGGAATTAGCATCAGTGGCATCTATTCTCTCTTTATGTATTGTCACTGCAGGAGGATTAATTGTCATTGAAAGGTCAGATCCAAAGGTGAGTAACTTGACCAGTTGTCACTTTGTTCAAAACTACTGAGTGTCTGGTATTATTCTGCATGATTGCAGCACGTACCTCTGGCCTGTTGCATTGTGAGACCAGAGGGGTCAGGCACTGACAATCATATGCCAACAAAGGCGCTTGAATCGGGGTCGTCCTTTCCGGGACTTCCAGCTCCTGATAAATGAGCTTGAGCAATAGCTCTCTTTACTGTGTTGAAAATATTCTGAAGTTGCGGATTCTGCTTCAGCATGTGAACGTATTGATTGATCGAGGGTTGTGTCCTCATCTTCTGATGCAGGTCTGTCTGCTCCAGAAACCCTTTAAAAGTCTGACATCTGCAAATGATCAGTGGATGCAGCAGTGATTTCATCGACTGGTGCAGCGACTTTTCAGCACTGTTACACGTGGAGCCAGGTCAGGATCCAGTCATATTTAACAGCAGAGTTCATAGTAAGCAAGCAGTACTTGAAATGGTCCGCACCACCTTGGCTGAAGCGCTGACTTTTTCTGATGGACCATCACCATGAACAAATGGCCTGGCTGCAAGAGGTGGCACGGTCCAGTAACTGGTTTGGGCAGGGCATGAAGATATTGAACAGTTGTAATCAACATGCAACAGTACTTGATAAAGGCGACATCCTCTAACGATAAACTCTGAATGTGGGGAACTTTTGGGGGTGCAGGTCCCATTCTTATAGGACGTCCAGTGAGAATTTCATGAGCAGACTATCTGTGTTTACATTGTGGTTTATTTCTCATAGCAAACAAAACCAGGGACAAGGCTTGGGGCCACATCAACCCTGTCTCTTTACATACTTTGGACAGACTCAGCTTGAGGTTGCCATTCCGGCGTTCCACATGTGCACTTGAGCGCAGGTGATAGCAACAGTGGAACTGTTGAGCTATTCCCAGAGCTTTGCAGATGTCCCTAATAACCTGAACAGTCAAATGGGTACCACAGTTGCTCTCTACACTTAGTGGAAAGCCAAACCGAAATATAAACTCAGCTAACAATTTCTTGGCCACCATAACAGCATCCGATTTTCTACAAGGCTAGGCCTCCACCCACCCAGAAAACATATCATCAAGGACCAAGCAATAAAGATAGCTAATACACACTGGGAGTTGTATGAAGTCTGTCTGTACATTTAAGAACTGACCTTCCAGTACAGGACCTGCAGACAGCTTCGTATGCACCACTCTCCCAACATTGTATGTCCAACATATAACACCATTTTCACAATAACTTTGAGCCATAGAGGCTAAACCAGGAGCTATCCAGCTCTGGTGCAGTAACATAATCATGGTGGTTCCTATTTATAGTTTCGACAAAGTTTCGAATGCCAATAGCTCCCACACAAAAGTGGCGAAAAAAAGTTTCGATTTTTTATTATTTTATTTTTTTATTTTTATTTTTTGTATTTTTTTTTATTTTTTTGGGGTAGGGGTTTCCCCCCAAACACCGTTTTTAAAAATAAAACACTTGTTTTACAATACAAAATAAAAAAAAAAACGTTAATATAAAAATAAATACATTTTAAACTTTTTTTTCCGCACTTTTGTTTTGAAACTTTTGGCATTCAAAACTATTGTTTCGAAACTTTGACTGGACACCAATCATGGCATATTTACATGAGTGAGCCACGCTGTGCGCTTCACGGAAAAGAGAGGGGAGGAGTAACTTGGGTGCCACCAGACAGCAGTCTAGGGAACACCATAGCAAGTCAACTCCTAGGCTATACCTTTGTTGAATCTAGGTCACCTTCTCAGCCTCTGGAGCTTGATCTTAGAGAACCGTCAGACTGGAAAGGGAAGGGATAGGTGACCGTGGAACTGCAAAGCAAATAAGGCATTCATTAGGTTCCAGGGGCCCTTTCAAGGCCGCTGAGTGAGCTGTATGATCAGCTAAAGCATTTCCTTGGGCCGTAAAGGACTGTGAGGGGTTGTCCCTTACACTTCTACACCCTGCTCTTTTCACTATGGCTTTAACTGCAGGGAGTAAACATGTATTCAATAGTACTGAAACATATTTTCCATTTAATATTGGGTTGCCCATGGAAGTTAAATATCCACGCTGCTTCCAGAGAACTCAAAGTCGTGGACCACCCTGTGGGCATACCTCGACTCGGTATAGATGGTAGCCGAACTGTCTTAAGCTAAAGCACATGCATGATTGAGAGCCATGAGCTCAGTGGTCTGTGACCTGACAGTCATACGGCTCCCAATATTCAGAAGTTGGCAACAACGAGGCAGAATTTAGGACTGAACAGCGACTCAGGGTTACCTTGGCAGCGGAAATCAGTCACATTTCATATCTGGTAAGGCAGAATTTGTCACGTGGTGTGTCTTCCTTTTTGTAACAATGACAGGACAGCATGGGGAACCGCAATCGTGACAGGATGTCCTTGGACCAGGAAGTCCGTTTTCTCTATTAATAGGGAAGCATCGGTGACAGCCTGCAGAGAAGCTGGAAGTTCCATGGTGGCTGGATCTAGATCTATGCTGTGGTAGGATACAGGCCGGGGCTTATCACTGTGTGACTGAATCAGCACTCCTTGATCAAACCCGTTGCACTCGTCACAAATCAAGATGAGGACTTACTATAATCCAGCACGCCTAAAGCCAGCATTGTTGTGAATGCTTGCTTAATGGTGATAAAGGCATCTTCTGCTTCCTGAGACCCTGGCAAGGGATCAGGGGTCAGATCATGTGTGAGGTTCTGAAGAGGCTTAACTATGGAAATATATCCGGGGACCCATTTCCTGCAGTAACTGACCCTTCCGATGAACCCCCTCATCCGCTTCTTGCTCTGCCTCTTAGGGACATTCTAGATTGCTGCAATCCAATCCTGGGACACATGTCTTTCCCCAGCAGAAATCCCATGGCCCAGGTATCGCACATGGGGTAGCCACAACTGCAATTTGTCTTTAGATGCCTTGTGACCCTTTTCAGCAAGCACTTTCAACAGGACAAGTGAGTCTTCCTTGCAAGCTTCCAAGGAGGGGGAGGCTATGAGAAGATCATCTACATACTACACCAGTGTAGATCCTCCTGGAAACTCTACCGAATCAAGATCTTCCCTTAAGATCTGGGAAAACAGTGTAGGGCTTTCTAGGTACCCCATTGAAAGCCTAGTGAATGTGTATTGCATTGATTTATGGGTAAACGCAAAATGATACTATCAGGATGCCTGGGTATGGTATCTACAACAGTGAAATACTTGGCAGTAAAGGGAGTACAGGGCGAAATGGTGGCTGGATTGGGTACCACTGGAATAGCCGGTAACACAGCTGCATTAACTGCACACAAGTCCTGAATGAAGGACAAAACCACTTAACCTTGCTTCTTTGTAGGCAAAATTGATGTTTTGCAGGGACAGCGGGTCGACACAATGACACCTTGTTGGAGAAGGGATTTTATCACATGGCGAATACCTTCTTCAGCCTGTTTGGAAATAGGATACTGAGGCACACATGCCTCACATGTAGGATTTAAAGTGATTTTAACAGGCTGAGCATTAACCGTAACCATATACCCCATAACCATATACCCAGAATAGTTTGCATGTGTTGACCATAGATTGACTGGGACCTGGTCCAGCAGCTGCTGCCATGATCCAGGGCTGTCAGACCAGTCCCCAGGGTGAAAACGAGTCACTTTGTGTAATACTGCCAGCACCTTGTGTTCTCTGTGAGCGGGGATATCCAGATATACATCAGGGGAACAGTGAACAGTGCACCTTAGTTTGCACAATAAATCTAATCAAACCAAATTCACAGGGGAACAAAGGATCAGCGAAAATTCATGTTGGTCAGAAATTGGGCCTATCGTGACCATAAGTAGGGTGGACGCAGGATGAGGTATTGGAGTACCCCCTATACCTACAGCATTTACAATGTCTTTAGAATGCCGTGTCTGGGGAAATTCTGTAGCTTTTAGTGTGGAGCTTGATGCCCTGTTACAACCAAACATGAAACCTTTTGACCAACCACAATACAGTCAACATATAGTGCATTAGGGTCAATCAATATAAGTGGCGCAACATGCTCAGACCTCTTGGCAATCCTAAACATCGGTTGTAAGTAGTGGCTTTGGATGCGGGGACCTAGCCATCCGACTTGGTGCAGTTGGCTGTCCTCCTCAACCATCAGGGCATTCGGCTTTCCAGTGTTATGTTATGTTATGTTATATGGCATTTCTATAGCACCTAATGCCATTGGTACGGTCTCAAAGCAGCATAGGGTGAAAGCCATTGGAGGACCAAAGTACAAGGTATGAGAATTGGAGGATTTTTAGAATGCGTGTGTGCATTTGAGTCAGCATGAGGTAGGGAGGGGTGGCTAAGTCCCTGTTGGCGACCCATTGAGATCTGGTTAGTGGATGGGTGCTGTGATAGACTGTCAGGGGGTAGGTGAGTCAAGGGAACTGATTAGGTGCCGAGCTGGACCGAATTAGTTTGTGGCACTCATATGCATTTTAATTGCATAGGTTGAAGTGCGTTATGAAGCCGATTAGTGAAATTGTTGCAGATGTATGTAGGTGGGTGGCTGTTCCCTAGTAGGGATATGGCTATGTTCCATTGAGATGGAGTGCTATACCAGAGAATCAGGCTGATATCTAGTTTGATGAGGGTATGCAGATCGTATCATACGGAATGACTGGAATCATTTCTGTGCTGCCTAGATCCTGTCTTGTTGTCTCCTCAAGTGACTAATCAGTGCCCCCACCTACCCGTCTAGGGGTGCTAGTTTACCCAGGTAGTGGACTAAATCAGTCAAGATGGAGAAGGGAAGAGCCAGGTCTTGAGTGCCTTCTGGAATGCAAATGATCGTCTGTGCTGAGGATGCTGAATGGAATCGAATTTTAGATGATGGGAGCTTGGACGGAGAAAGAGGCTCTCCCTATTCTGGTTGATTTAGTGACTGGAATGCTGAGACATAGTGCCCAAACTCTTAACAGTAGTTAAATTGGTCACTGTACATGTTTGAGTGATACCTTTCAGCAGTATGCCCTTACTGAAATGATTGAGGTGCAGCTCTCCCTCTTCCCCGTCCTCGCCCTCCCATGGCAGGGCGGAACCTCCCTTTCCCTGGGGAGGTTGTGAACTCTGTATGTGTAATGAAATGAGCTTGGCTTCAGTGGTTTCCTTTTGTCTCTCAACCTTTTCATGGAAGTGTTGTGTGGCTAATCCAACTTCTACCAAAACCGTTCCTTCCCATCCTATTATTACTGCCTTAATTCCTTCAGATACCTTGCGTTGCAAACCCATAAAAAATGAGCAACCACAGCTTGAGGCGCTATAAGCACGGCATCAACAAACCCAGTATATTGTTCAAAGCACAGTTTTAAACGTTCGAGATAATCTGCAGGACTTTCTCCCTTGGCTTGTTTGCATGCATTTGATCTTAACCTAATCCGTTTTTCGAGGACACATTTTGAGTATAATTTGCAACAGTCTATCTGTGAACATTTTCAAGTCCATAGCGGTAGCCGGTTCTTCAGCTGGCCAATTTGCGTGCACTGTAAGGAAAGCGAACGTGTCTGTGGGCAGCACCGTTCGGAACAACTGATTCAACTCAACACAAGTGGGGTGATAACAATCAATGACCTGAAGCTCCTCCTGGAAATTAACAGGGTCTTCTCGTATCTTTGGGAATCTCTAAACCATATTAAACAAATCAGTGGCTCTCCATGGGAATGTACTGTAACTAGTGCTTGAACGGGAATACCCCAGCCCTGATATTGGCTGTCGAGTTCAGGAATCCTTCAAATGTGCCTGAGGCCTGTGAAAACAGTTTGGAAATCTGAGCCTGTATTTCAGGAGTAAACGGCCAGTCATAGGGTGAATTGGAGTGGACTGATGATATGTTGGTGGTTGAGTGGAATCTGGGTTAGCCGGTCATTGCTCGGTACAGCATTTAAAATAGCAGGGTTATAAGTTTTCAAAATATCTTCACGGTTTTCTATTAACAGGGGCTCCATTTGTAGAATGGGATAGATAATAATTTGCTCCCGGCTTTGTGGGCCAGTACCTGCAGGTTAGAGTACTAAATTTCCATGGATTTTACTTGCTCCTGGAGCTTTTCTTGAGAGTCTTTCAGTGCCTGGGTCTAAGATTCAGTATGTCTCCTAGTGGCTTTGGCATACTAGTCAAGGTAACTAGCCCATTGGCGTTGGTTACACATGCACCTTTCTTCTCTAATGCCTTATGTAAATGTGTTATCCTGTCGAATGTGCCTTCCTGAGAAAAATGTTTAGGTGACTCACTCTGTATATTCGTGCCATTGCTCCAGGTACTTAAATGCTTTTTTCAGAGTAGTGAGCAAACATGAAGTGAGCTGCACTTCGTTTATGATGTAGTGGCACTTGTCTAGATTGCCCTGAACCCATTCTTTGTGGTGAATTTGCATGCAGCTGTGAAACCCAAGCATCTATCTGCACCATAAGTGACATAGAAGCATAGGTTGGGTGGATTGCCACTTAATAGACCCGAAGTCATTAATTAAGACAAGTGTTTGATGAAATTAACCGAAATATATTATCCTGATTAAGAGAGTAGAAAGAAGGGAAATAACAGACACAAAACCCCTGAAGATTTTCCTGCATGAGTTATTAAATATATAAAAAATGAATGAAACATGTTGAGTGAATGAGGGATGAAGTATATGATTGTGTGTATTGATTTTTAGATATTTGTGTACGAAAGTGGATAATGTATTGAATGCATCAAGTTATTCTATGCACTGTTAAGCACTGAGGACTTAAGTTTTCCATTGTGTAATTACTGCTTTGTATATTTCCCTTTTGCACATGTTCTAGACAAAAGTAAATTAAATTAAAGACGATATTTTTGAAGATTAAGCTTTTGAGAGTTTTTTAGGAATGTCTAATTACAATAGAATCAAAAAAGGCATGATCCCCACTTAAGCTTTAGTAACAACTTGACCCAGTGGCATTTTGTTATTTTAAGGTTAATAACCTGCAGGGGGGTTGTTTAACTGGGCATAATATTTTCCCTCCAGTCTCTTTGTGTGGTTTCAGTAACATGACAAAAGGGAAACCGGTCAGAAACGAGAACTGTGAAGGTGAGCATTCCTACTCGCTAGGCAGAGCTTCCATGGCAGAGACATGCGCAGTGCAATCTACCGTCTCGCCTCACACAAGCAAGAAGCAGTGGTTTACACATGGCAGTTTGCAGTGCGCGCTCAGCGATATACTGTGGTCATAGGCAAGAGGAGTGCATACCATTTTCACTTCCCAAACTTTTACTTCACAACTGGAAACAATATATATTTTCAAGAACGTGAAGGGATTTTAGGGGATTTCGTGTAATATATTAAAATATAGCTATGTAATCAGCACATATATTCAAATAGATCAATTGTAAACCATTGAGACGGGAGAGTTTTATTTTGTCAATAACTCTACCAGTATTCCCCAACCCTTATCCTTGATTAAAAAGTAATTTTCTGTGTTACATCTGTAACTTAGAACATCTGAAATAATGGCACCTAAATGAAAGTGTGCATCAGAACGAGTACCAATCAGAAAGAGTATCTATCAGAAAGAGTATCTATCAGAAAGAGTATCCACCAGAAAGAGTACCAATCAGAAAGCGTACCCACCAGATAAAATACTAATCAGGAATAACACTTATCAGAAATGTTATTGACCAGATACAGTGCTCACCATGTGACATAGCTACCAGAAAAAGTCCCTTTAGAAACAGTGAACACTAGAAACAGTACCCAGTGCCCCCCCCCCCAAATTTCCCCTGCCCGTTCAATCCAACACGTTGAGCGAAATAAGTTGCACCCAAATAAAGTTGAGCGAAATAAGTTGCACCCAAATAAAGTGACAATTCGGTAGTAATATAATGTTGTGAAAGCTTCGGGTTGCATAAACCTACCTACTGGTGGATGTAGACGTGCCTCAAATGTCGGATGGTTCCCGCCAAACCAGGAGAGTTGGCGTGTAGGGCTATAGCAGTTACAATGCCGCCATTACAGACCTATTCAGTTACTTCTAAAACCGTCATCTGTCACAGTCTTAGGAAAAGCAGACTATGCAAAATGGTTAGAAAGCAGAGCTCCTAATGCCTTATCTGACTACAATGTTTCTCTTCTCGCTCTTCTTTCTGCCTTTCTCACAAATTCAACCTTTTTAAATGCAGATTAAGAGCCCTTATTTTCCTGTCTCCTTTCAAGCAAAAGATCCCCCAAAACATTTAATCTTTCTCAATTAAATAGAAAGATGAAGTTTGAAGAACATTTTCAGGTGAAGAGGTTTGTTGTTGTTTGTTGTGTGCCACCTCATTACCTTTGCATGGCAGGCCTGCTCCCACGAGTGTGCTCTGTGCCTAGCTCACGTGCTGTGACAGAACACATTGCGCCAAGCCCAAGGCAGCTCACCTTTGCATGCACTTTGCTTGCCACTTTCTAATTATCACCCGAATGTATTATTCATGTATTACTGGTCTGACGTCAACAGTAAAGTAAGAATGCTGCCTCAAGTGTACACATTTCAATTACAGGATGCCTGTAGAGGTTACATTGTAATTCAAACATTTTAATATAGAATGCATCACTGAATATGTCAGGGTTCTCATTTGAACTATCGGGCGTGCCACCAGATTAGAAAAGCTAGGAGAATAATTAAGCATTAATCCCCGAGCTAGGGGGGGCACTACTGCTTCAGGTAATGCCCCGGGGCCATAGTTACAGGCCCCGACGAGTAATGCCCCCCAGTGACGGGCTTAGTGCTATTAGTACCCCGGCTGTTGGACCAGGGTACCAATAGATTCTTTGAGGAAGTTGTGAAACGCATTCCCAACTGGAGAAAAATGGAAACAAAAGGGCCACCATGGACCTGGGAGAAGGGAATACGCGTAGTCCCTTCTCACTTTCTATGGCAGCCATTCAAAATTGGAAAAAATAACAAAAAAGATCTTTCCCTTTCCATGGCAACCATTGCCGGGTCAGAGACGTGCGGGCAACCCTATTGTACCCAGCGCAGAAGACAGAGAAGCGCAGGTAAGTGGAGCGGGGTGGGGACTGGCATGGGGGGAGAAGAGATGTGGAGAAAGGGGTGAGGGAAGGGGTCACGAGGGGAGCACACAATTACCGGTGATCCGGCAGGGGTGAATGGCAGCCTCCAGCTCTGAGGAGGCTCGAATCGGGGGCTAGACCGTGTGGTAAAGCCCCTGCTCTGAGCCTCCTCATTGGCTGGGAGACATAAGCCACACCCCTGCTAGGTTATAATATGGAGACTATGACACGGATAAAAATCCTGGAAGAAACCACAGAGTTAAACGATATTTGGTGTAAAAGACAGACATAATTGCACGCACAGTCACACCACCCCTCCCAAACCTTCCATTAACTTTTTAATTAAGCATAAGCATACACATGCCACAAACCCAAAGATCACATGCACAAAAGAATGAAAATACTAAACGTGTCTATCGGAAACTCGGATGCTGCACTACCAAAGCGAGATCCCCACCACCAGCAGATAAACAGACATCACACAAACACAAATGCACACACACACACCTCTAGCATTTGGTGGCTGATAGCTAGGTCTGACCAGCACATTTTACAGAGCTCCAAACAGCATGAATTTTATTTTAGGGTCTTCTGGTGTTTGACAAATCTCCCAAACTTTGAAGATATTTGGGTAAGTGTTTGGGTTACGCGCATACAGGTTCACCTGTAGCTATACACCGGATATAATGTGCTCTTTGCAAGGTTCATTTCTTGCAACTATCTCCAAATAGAAAGGAGAATTAACTCTCTGTGTGGCTGCCATGTTGTGTGTACAGGGCCGCCATCAACTAATTGCATTACTACATAAATCATCTAAACAGTCATTATGTAAGCAATGGCAGAAAAATGAGTGGCTGCGCCATGCATCCTAGCCGGTCAGAAGTATATGTCCACCATGAGCTCTCCTCAGTTCAATATTATCAACCTCCAGGGTAGAAGGACTCCATCACAGCCCATATAGCCTTCAAGAGGTAAATGCTTGCCATGTGTTCTTCCTCTTGTGATATTATTTATCTAAATGGCACTGATGTAAGAGTGCGGCACGGGTGAATGGCTGCATCATGCACATTTGACACAAGACTACCATTAGCGGGGAAAATAATTCTTATCTGGGACCATGCCACTGGCAGAGCCATCATTTGGAAGAGATTCAACACAGCTCTTCTCCAAAGCCCTACTGGTTGTATTGCGCAATACACTGTGAGTGGTAGAAGAAACTGTCTCTATTTCTCATGTCTTGTATTTCTCGGATCATGGGCCTGAGGCAGAATGGAAATAGGACTTGTCAATGCCTCACATATCATAACACAGCACTCATGCCTCTAGAACCTTCACATTGGGCCTCAATAGGAGCCAGGCACTTCCGTAGTAAAGGGTGCCGGTACG
This sequence comes from Ambystoma mexicanum, assembly GCF_040938575.1. Taxonomy (NCBI): domain Eukaryota; kingdom Metazoa; phylum Chordata; class Amphibia; order Caudata; family Ambystomatidae; genus Ambystoma; species Ambystoma mexicanum. The sequence continues at coordinate 909,130,898 of NC_090933.1, read as the reverse complement.
GGAGCGGCACCATTCATTACGGGACACCCTATTACGAGGTTCCCTTGCGGGACCCGGTAAGAGACACCTGGTAAAACCAGACGTCCTCGCGGGTCCCGCAAGGGGACCAGGGAGCTAATAACGGGCCCGTTATTAACGGGCCCGTTATTAGCTCCCTCCCCATTCCCATTAAGCCCTATTGGGCCTTAATGGGAATGGGGATGGGTTTTTTAAATGAGGAATTACCGGGTCCTCCAAGGTTGGAATGACCCGGTCATTCCTCATTGAAGGAACCCGGTATGGAGGCAGCCGGGCATGGCTACCTCCATACTCATAATGAGGCCCATTGAGTTAGAACTGCTTATGCACATAGCTATGGCTCCTTATGAACAGGTGAAGATCGAGGTTCTTTGAATACCATTGAATTGGGTACTCATAACACTTATTATCACAACACTTCGACATGGGGGCTCTGGCGTGAAGCACAAGCACCATACAAGATCACAAACTATTACTTGCACTCAGATTTACACAACCAATGAGTCTCAGGCCAATTTTTAACTCACTTTGGGACAAGCAGTGGTCTCCGTCAGCCTAAGGTGTTGTGGGGAATCTCAGAGTCAATTGATCGCCCTCAAGGTGTCTCCGTTAACAGCTAAAATGCATACCGGTATTGTGCATATGCTTTTCGTGAGTACACCCTGGCTAATTTCCAGCACAGATTGCCTGCTCGGAAAGTTGGATACAAGCATACTCACCACTTGTAACTTGAGGAGGGGCCATGGACATTTCTGGTATATTTCCTTTTAATTCCTGAAAGTAGGGCTCAGTTACAGTATAAAACTGCAGTCATTGTATTTATCTTCTCATTTTCTAGAACCTGACACAGGCCCTGGGGTTATTTTATACTAATGCTTTCCACTGGTAATCCCTATTAAATGTGCCCCATTAAACACGCCTTTGCCATATAATATGAAAATCAAATGTTCCCCAAAAAGCACAACCTGACCAATAATAACAATGGTGATTGCCTCTCGTAATCCTTCTGGATTGTACAGAGTAAGGTAAGAACTCAGGTGGTAGACAACTTTCACATTCAAGACATTAAGCATTTAAACCGTGTTTGTTCATTTGAAAATGTGCTCCCTTTTGTTCTTGGTGCATTTATCCATAAACTGCCTTCAATCAAAATGTTCATAAATGGAAAGACTTTAACTACTCCTGAAGGCCTTCATTTATAATACATGGCTATTCTATTTTTCAAGTCCCTTCAAAAGTGAAATAACTGCCTTTTAAGTCAGTTAACAGTCTCAATTCTAGATAATGTACCTGCAGTTTCATTTGGACTTTTAGGCCATCTAAAAAGTCAATTGCATAGCGAGAACAAAACTAGTCCAACACTTGAACGATTCTAGGTTATGGGGGCTGCCTGAGCTTTGTTGTGGGCTGGCTCAGCTGTCATGTGCCTGGAGACACCGACCCAGAAGATCCAGATTGCACGACATCACCAGGCCTCATTACGAGTAAGGGCATGGCTGCCTCCAAACTCGGGTCCGGGTTCCCTGAATGGGGGAAATACTGGGCCATTCCGACCTTGGAGGGCCCGGTACTTCCCCATTCAGGGAACCCGGACCATCCCCATTCGAGCCCCCACAGGGTTCAATGGAAATGGGGAGCATGCTAACAACGGGCCCGTTAATGAGGGGCCCGTTGTTATCATGCTGGGCTGCTCGCGGTACCCGCAAATGACGTCTGGTAAAACCAGACGTCCAGAGTGGGTCCCGCGAGCGGACCTCGTAATAGGGCGGTAAGGGGTTAACGGCTCCGGCACCTTTACTGGCGCCGTTAACCGCTTACCGGCCACCTCGTAATAAGGCCCAATTTCATTTATTTAAACCATCCTTTTCTGAAATAACAATGTTGAGTTATGGAGAAAAGGCCATGTTGTGAAATGAATTTTGATAGTAATTCTCCCTCCAGTGTTAGCTAAAAGTTGATATATCAGCAACATAGCGTAGATGGCTCCCGGCTATTCTCAATATCATTTCCGGTCGAGGTGAGCATGGACGGATTGGGGTGAACAGCTCTGTTTCATGAAGCACTTGTGTATAGGCGCGTTACAAATACCTTATCATATCATATGCTATGAGACTGTGGAGTGAGAATTACTTTCACAAAACATTTCACAGCACAGCATTAGTGCAAAACCATCTCCGAAAGGAATGCGGTGGAACATAGGCACACCGCCAGCTTGCTGTGATACCCACATATTAAGCTGCACCCACCTAACTAAAGAACAACCTGCTTTGCCTGTGTAGAAGATGGCGTCCTGGAAGAAACAGCATGAGCACAGATAAGGAACTGCACAGCAATTATAGCTGTTGAGTTTTTTACTTGTCATGGCGAAGTCCCTGATCAAAAATGCAGTGGAATTATACAGTTCTAGCTCCCACATGTCTCAATCTGATGAACTGGCAGCAAAACATCTTGTGAATCCATTGTGAATAGAGGAACATGACTCATTCAATCTTAAAGGATAGTTCCGGGACTTTTTTTTTATTGTCCCTACGGGTCGGCCATGTGTTTGTAAGCATAAATCGGTAGATCGTAGGAAACTTTCCTATGGACCTTACCCGACTTTTCGCCCATTATCGCACTCGAAATCAGCCTCCATTTTGTGATAATCCTATCATTCCGCCGCATCGACCTGGCTCACCTGCCTTTGCGGCACTAAATCAAATCCCCCGCCCCTGAGCCTGACATCAGCAGACGCGTACTGCCCATTTCAAGCACGTCTCGTGTCAACAATCGCTGCGCCTCAGCTATTGACGTGTTGCCATGGAAATGGCAGGACGCCTCTTTCCCCAATAAGTATAAACAGACCGTTTCACAACACACAGCAGCAGATTTTCGATTCCATTCCTCTCTCTGTGTTACTTTGAGTATTCTGTGACTCGTTTCAGTGCTCTGGTCAGCTACCTTCGCCGCTTGTAGCCCGTGTGAACACCTGTACCATCTCTGTAAATTATTTTACTATCTTTACCGCACAATGGCCACAATAATGCCGTATATGTACGAGCCCGAGTACACCGAGGAAGAACTACTGGAAAGTCAAGCACGCGAAAACGATGGGGATTCGGACGGCAGTTGGGAGGACCAGTCAACGGATGAAGAGCCTGGACCATGTCGCATGGACGGCGTCTCCACCTGGTGCACGTGCAATCGGTGCGAGCTAATGCCAACTGAGGAGGAGAACTGCTGCTGCCGTGAAAATTCCGGGTGCTTGGCCTACATTTCGGAAAGCGAGCAAAGTCTGCAGGAAGGCGAGCAAAGTCCGCAATGCATCACCGAGCTGCCAGAGTTCAGGGAAGCCTGCCTCTCACGGACCGTGTTGAGGATGATGATGGTGCTTATGCACGAACTTCGCGGCACTGTTCGTCCGCGTAATCCGAGTAACGAGTAAGTATACTCTGTTTGTGATGTCAGTGATGCCACCACTATTTCATGGTCGTCTCCCACATATAAAATTACATTTACATATCATTCGAACGCATGTAAATTTGTTCCATATAGTGCATTTTCTAGATATAATTTTTTTCTAAGAAAAATGACATGTGTTACCTGAATCGACATTGATAAGAAAGTTTGGTCAGTTTAATACAGTTTGCATCTTTTTTTTTCACAGGTGGTACAGGCTGGTGGCCTATCGTTGCTTCACTTGGTGGCTTCACGGGAGGCTCGGACACCGCGTTCGGAGAGTAATACCTGCCTGTGCGGTACTTGCCATTAGACAACATTTCCCCAGTGACAGTGGACAATACCGCGGATTTTCCCTCGATGTGCTGCAACCTCAACTTTACAATGTGTAATGTTTATTTATGTTTAATTAAAATCTAAAATAAAGCCCAACATATATTTTAACAATGGTTGTTTTGATTTTTTAAATGAATCTAGTGTATATTCTCCTGGGAGGGTGAGGTATTTATAAACTCACCCCCCTGCATTCCATGTAGTAGATCCTGCAGCCATCCTCTTACATTCAGTTAGATGGCCTCTCCTTGGTGAGGCCCTGCGGCAAACGGGTCTTGTCTGCACGACCACCGCCCCGATCCACCCCCCGCCCTATCAAAGGCAGTTCGCACCGGGGTACTTGTGCTGGCAAGTGGAGCTGTCAGGGAGCGATAAAGGCCAAGAGGTGCCAAAGACCATGTACACTTCAAAGTGGTCTATAGAGCATGGGTTGTTGTTCCCATGTCTACCTCCAGACCCCGTGTCTCCTGCCAAGCATCCCCCCTCACGCTGGACGGCCCCCTGCAATCCACATAAGTGTGTCTCCATTCACGAGTCTTCCTGTGTCTTGTCTGCACGACCACCGCCCCGATCCACCCCCCGCCCTATCAAAGGCAGTTCGCACCGGGGTACTTGTGCTGGCAAGTGGAGCTGTCAGGGAGCGATAAAGGCCAAGAGGTGCCAAAGACCATGTACACTTCAAAGTGGTCTATAGAGCATGGGTTGTTGTTCCCATGTCTACCTCCAGACCCCGTGTCTCCTGCCAAGCATCCCCCCTCACGCTGGACGGCCCCCTGCAATCCACATAAGTGTGTCTCCATTCACGAGTCTTCCTGTGTCTTGTCTGCACGACCACCGCCCCGATCCACCCCCCGCCCTATCAAAGGCAGTTCGCACCGGGGTACTTGTGCTGGCAAGTGGAGCTGTCAGGGAGCGATAAAGGCCAAGAGGTGCCAAAGACCATGTACACTTCAAAGTGGTCTATAGAGCATGGGTTGTTGTTCCCATGTCTACCTCCAGACCCCGTGTCTCCTGCCAAGCATCCCCGCTCACGCTGGACGGCCCCCTGCAGACCGCATAATGCCACGACATATATACGTCATTCATTCACAAACACACCCCTGTTTCGAATTCTTTATAACCCACTTCATATTTCTAATGAGAACTTCTTTGCGCTTTGCTAGTCAACCCGTGAAGGTGCTGGTTATCTGCTCTTCGTCTCTGTGAACTTCCGTGACCACTTTGAGCAAACTCGTCAGTTTGCAACCTGTGAACTGCTCCCTGTTCTACGACAAGAAACTACTCTGATCCCTGCATCTAACTGTTTGTTCGTCAAGGTAAGTCCATGTACCATAATCATTTTGCGTCCAATTTTTTAATTTATATCTATTTGCTAGTAGTCATCAAATTGCATCCATGTTTTCTTTTCGTTCACGACAGTACATGCAAGGAACTAGTCACATGTTCTGAGTTTAGTCAAATTACTTTTTCTATTTTTTGAAAGTTATTGAAATACTTATCCGCATGTGAATAACATGTATAGTTCCAAGAACCAAAACGGACCTTGCATTGAACCTTTTATGTGTCATTTAATGTTTTAACACATTGGTATTCATAGAGAATTGTTGATCTTTACTTTTCAGAACTTTCCATAATGCCTGCCTGTTCCATTGGCGGTTGCCCTTCGAAGACCCATAACAAATCTGAAGGTACTATAATGCATGTTTTCCCTAAGACAATAGATCAGATAAGAGAATGGGTCCGATATTGCGGATATCCAGCCTCTGAGATAGAAAGTAGAGTCCTAGAAGTCTTTGCGGACAAGAGGGGTGATCGATACCGCATCTGCAGCAGGCACTTTAGCCCAGACATGTACTCCACATCATTGCTAATAAGGACGAAAACACCGCGAGCGAGGCGAAAATTGCTCTCAACCGCTATTCCCACTCTATTCGTCCACATCCCTCCACTGGTGAGTCAAGTTTACGTATTTATCTCTCGGCATTGCGGTAGTGTGTAGCATTAGCTAACAATAATTTCCCCATTTATGTATCCACTCAATATGAAGGCTGAAGATTCTCCATCCGTGTCGTTATTGCAGTCATCAGCCACTTCAAGCGCCTATCGGGTAATCTTACTTAGCTATTCTGACACTGACTTGTTTTAGGCATGTAAATCAATAGTTTTAATTGATCGTGTAATTATTTTACCTAATGGTACACCACAGTACTCGTCCTCTAGTCTTTGTTTTCAGTTATAATTATTGTTATCCAAAATAATGCAAGTACTGTCTTTCAGGGAGATGCTGAGGAGTCCAACGCATTGACGACAACCGTAGATGTCACTCAGATGCTCGAGGTACGTTTCCGGACAGTTCCATCGATGGAGATCATCAGATCTTGCATTCTTGTAGCGTGATTGTTACACACAATGTTTCTTTCGTTTTTAGCCATTGGTATGTCCTTCTGTCGTCGCCCTCCTATGTGTCTTCTTTTTTCAATATTGTGTTCATTACTAATGAAAGTCCTATGTTTCAGGGAGTCGATGGAGCATTAGTCCAAGAGGAAGGGGGAGCATGCAGTTACGGGTCGGCGCAACAGCTTGCAGAAGTGTGCACCGCAGTTACAGCGTCCCTTGATGTTCTTATGCATTTCGAGGTATGGATACTGACAGATCAATCATGCGAGATCAAATGACGTGATTACATCCGCTATACTTCCTTCTTTATTAACGCAAGTACTATGTTTCAGGGAGCTGACGGAGCTTCTTCAACAAGAACATCACCCCTAGTAGTTGATGCAGATCTCTGGGTGGTGACACTTCCAACGATGGAGCAAATCGAATCATATTTGGATATCCATTATTTATTTTAGACAACTGATCATTTGTGCAGGTCTATTTAGATGAGCCGTTGACGCCTGCAGAAAGTTTATGTTCTTTTAAACAAAATAGAAAACCATACTAATGCAATTACTGTGTTTCAGGGAGTTGCTGAAGCGTCATCTTCAATAATATCATCAATGGAAGTCTATGCGGAGCCCGAGGTATGGATCTTGACAGTTCAATCTAACTAGATCAACAATGCGTGAACTATTGTCGTTTGAATGTTCTACACAATGCGTTCATTCGTGTTTTGCTATTGAGATGTACGTATGGGTATTGGTCCCCAAGTACATTTTGTGTTTTCAATATTATTATACATACTAATGAAAGTTCTATGTTTCAGCGAGTCGATGGAGCCTCAGTGAGTGATGGATGTGCTTATCATGAAAGTATAGTCGTTGCAGCGCGAGAGGAAGTGGAGACATGCACACACGAGTCGGAGCAACAGCGTCCAGATGTTGAAGTTCGAGGAAAGAAAGTTTCATAGAAAAGAAAGCAAAAGAAGGTTAGTGTCCTGTTCACTATATTATGTTGTCTTTCACTGTCAATAGTTCAATACTGTAAGTTGTGTTTAAACTGAACATCCCTTTTCTAATCTGTCCTCTAGTTGCGAGTGGGTGTAAGAACTAGATCTACACAGACAGTGAAGCGAACGAGAGATGTTGCTTGTCAAACCTTTTGGCAGGGACTTGAGACTGGAGATGCATCGTGCCAATGGGAAGAATATGAAGTGATTGACAACGGAGCTATACCACCACCAGCCATTGATAGTGAATGTCCTCCTGGTAGTTTGGATGCAGTCGTAGATCAATTCACAGAATCCACACCCGCAAAAAATAAGAGCACGCGAAAGTTGAAGACATTGTTTTTTTCTCCCATCTCCGGACAAGGAACAGATGTTGCAATGGAAGAGAATGAAGTGGACGACAATGAAACACCATCAATATCACTCAGCATAGCGGAAGACGATATCAGAGATTGTACCTTTCATGCGAGTGACATGTCCTCAACGTTACAGGCCGAACCAGCTGGGATGCAGAGTGACAGTATAAGGAAAGAGGCCAAATTCATTGTATTCGATAGCTGTTTGATGGATATTATTATGATGATGAAATGTGGGCATTGGGTTGGTGGGGAAGTATGTGGGGAGCCATTGATTAATGTGACTCGTGCAATTCGAGGCACTAACCTTAAAATACATGCCACCTGTACACAATATCATCCGTTCGCATGGTCTGCACAACCCATGCTGGGGCAACTGCCAGCAGGCAATCTACTTTGTGCAGCGGCCGCACTTTTTAGTGGTTCAAGTTTTAAAAAGTTACAGTATTTCTTTCAGTTTGTGGGAATCCATTTCATTGCGAAAAGTCAGTTCTACAAATACCAAACCGATTATCTATTTCCAGCCATCAGCGAAGCTTGGAGAATGGAAAAAATGTCAATGGAAAGTACATTCGCGGGCAAACGCTTCAGGCTAGCCGGTGATGGACAATGCGACAGTCCAGGATTTTCAGCCAAGTACTGCACCTACCACTTTCAGGACATGGAAAGTAAGAAAATTGTGAGTTCGGTGGTCGTGCAGGTGTCACAAAGTACATCCTCAGTGGCCATGGAGAAAGTTGGCTTTGTAGCATCATTGCAAGAACTACAATCGCGGGGAATGGTGATCGACCTGATAGCCACGGACAGACACGTTTCAATTGCCAAGACAATGAGAGAACAGTACAAAAATATAAATCACCAATTTGACGTTTGGCATCTTGCAAAATCAATCAATAAAAAATTGTCGGCTGCAGGAAAAAAAAAAGATATGCAAGGTATTTCACAGTGGTCCAAGTCAATCAGCAACCATCTTTGGTGGAGCTCAAAAACATGTGAAGGGTCGTTGGAAATTCTACTGGAAAAATGGCGGTCAGTAATGTTGCACTGTAGCAACGTACATCGATGGTCGACAAATGAGCATTTCCACAAATGTGAACATGGCCATTTGTCCACAGAGGAGGCACGGAAGAAGAAGTGGTTGATTCCTTCATCACCCACTCACAAGGCCATTGAAAAGATTGTATTTGAAAAAACTATAACAAGAGATTTGAGGGGACTCACGGAATTCTGCCACACAGGAGATTTGGAGGTGTTCCACAATATGTGCCTAAAGTACAGGCCCAAAAGATTGCATTTTGGCATGGAAGGCATGATAAATGGGACTCTTCTAGCGGTCTTGGCACATAACCATAATGTTGGCCGTCAACAAAGTAGGACGACCGGAACTTTAGGGACGCTTCGCTACAATAAGGCCTTCACTAAAAGAAGTAAACAATGGGTGATCAAACCAGTGTTTGAGGATATGCAATATGAGTTTATTGAGAGACTTATCGTAGATGTCCTCGATAGGCACATACATGGAGTGGTGAACGAACCTATGCAGGGGACAACTGCATTGCCACCCAACATTGCCTCTGTTCCATGTCCACCTAAAGCAGAGCTCATTGAGAAATACACATCACGGTTTAAATGATTGTAATTCGATTGTCTGTTCTCTCGAGTCTCCTCATGTTGCAGGCCCATTGCAATTAAACCAAACAGTAATATAAATCATTTTTACAAAAATTATAGAATGTTTCCGTATTACAAACACATGGCCGACCCATAGGGACAATAAAAAAAAAGGCACGCAGACAAGATGCCCTTACACTAACTGGAGCTAACTAGAAATGTGTGCTCGCTCAAAGTGAAGGTCAGCTGCTTTGATGTTTTGCTCGGGTGGCGGAACGGCCCACGACCCAATATAAGGTTCTATTGTGATTTGACCTTGACAGGCCGGGACCATCCTGAAAGACTAAGAAAAGATAATGAATAAAATTTCAGAAACGAAACGATGAGCCACGTTCATTAGAAGAAGTAACGTCGGCAAAGAAGGAGTGGTGTTTCGGGTCTGCCCTACACAGAGACACAATGGAAAATGCAAATATAATGTAAGTAACTTTTGATGAGTTTATACCGCAATTTCATTACTATACAGTGGCTTTAAAGACGGGTTCAGTTGTACTTGTTCGTTCTATGTGGCATAGTGTTTTCTACCGCGCACTATCTGGAGGAGAAACATCTGCTTTTACTGAAGCACCTCAAAACCTTCCTCTTTGCTTCTGCTTTCTCTCTCCCTCTCCCCTGCTACAACTGGTCCACTGTCTGCGACCTCGGTCCTGGGCCCTTCCACTCTCCACCTGCACTGCCTCCCTGTCAACCCCTGCACTGGGGGACTGTCTCAGTATCCTACAGCCCCCCCTTCCCAGCACTTGTTCTGCACTTACCTTGCACTTGCCACCAGCTGGCCCTATTTATTTATTATTTTATGCTACTTACCTTGTACTCCACTCCCCCCCCCTCCATGCCTCGCCACGCCTTTAAACACTTGTGTACACCCAGTAGCGCTGTCCTCGCTATGAAATGAATCATTTTAATAAGGATCTGATGGTGAGACTAATTTCATTTTTTATGTTTTTAGGTACATCATTCACTACTGTCTGTGTCACGAGTACCAGACACCGGCGGACGGCTTCTACAGCCGCCAGTTGCTTCTCCGCGTGAACAACGTTACCACCCTGACCATTTTATGGGACGATCGCCAAGTACAAGTATGCCCTTACGCGGTACTAACGGTTAGATGCAACATACCTACCGTTGTGGTGGCCTAGTGCCTCGTTGTTGGAACAGCCATGCGATTATCAGTGCGACAGAAGAGCTTATTTTTATCGTAAACCAACACCCTGTGTACTGCACACGAACATCGCTTCCCTCAAGACGAACTAATTTGGATCGAGAGCAAAGAAAAATGCAAATCGCTGAATATTCTCTAAACATTTGATGTCCAATAAACGTACTTTGCCAAATGTACAATCTTGCCGTTTGCTTTTAAACCACGGTTTCACATTCCGAATTGTGGTGCTGTATTGTGAGATGCTCTAAGACCCTGTGTACAGCAAAGGACCATCGCGTTCCTCAATACGAACTTTTTGGAACATGAGCAAATAAAAATGCAAATCGCTGAATATTCTCTAAACATTTGATGTCAAATAAATGTACTTTACCACATTTACAATCTTGCGGTTTGATTTCAAAGTACAGTTTCATATTCCGAATTGTGGTGCGCTGTATTGTGAGCTGATCTGTGTTGATTTCCGGGGTCTGTGTGGAGTCGCGTAGAAGACGCCTGGGCGCGTTTGCCTACGCAGCTCAGTCACGTCACGGATAGAGGCGGGGAATATGAATGTTTTGATAAAGTCTGTTTCAGGGGCGGGGGATTTGATTTAGTGCCGCAAAGGCAGGTGAGCCAGGTCGATGCGGCGGAATGATAGGATTATCACAAAATGGAGGCTGATTTCGAGTGCGATAATGGGCGAAAAGTCGGGTAAGGTCCATAGGAAAGTTTCCTACGATCTACCGATTTATGCTTACAAACACATGGCCGACCCGTAGGGACAATAAAAAAAAAGTCCCGGAACTATCCTTTAAGCCATGGTGTGTATGGAATACCATTACAACTAAGTCTGTCATCTGCCCACACTGTGAATCATCTTGTGATGTACCCACGCTGGTTAATAGGGGTAGTTCCCTTTCTATCACTACTTACTATTGACAGTCATTATATTTCGTGCTCCGCTTTATTTATTAAAAAATCTAAAGCTAACCTATATTTCCTTTCCCCCTGATATTGGTATCAGAGGGACTGCTCCCTCCTCTCCCCCCCCCCCCCGTGTGTAGGAGGTGAGAGCCGAGCATTGAGACGGTTCTTCATCTATTCATTGTGAATGAATCACCCGTTCCATGTTTTCATATATTAGTGGGGTTGTGCATGAACCACTTGACTTTTACCAACAGTAGACCAGGTGTTAGAATAAATGAATGCCCTCCGAGGTTCCCTTTTTCTATTGTGAAGCTATTGGTGAAATCTAAGATTAACCTTTTACAAAAGGGTGATAAGAAAGGTAACAAGACGTTCTGGGGATTGGCCCACGATGATATTGTCCAATTGTCAACCGATCAGGTGTTCAGCGGTAGTGGTTTCACGTGAATTAAGCAGGGGGGTCCTACTCTGTCCGAAGCCACAGCCGCAGTGGAGGATTTTGACCACCTCTGGAGTTGAGGTTAGGCTCTGGGAAGTGGGGTATGTTGAGTCATGACCCTTATAGCTTGGCATGGATGGAGGTCAGACCTAATTCTAATCTTGTTGGGCTTTTATATGACTATGCGCTCAACTTCAGAAGCATTTGACAAATCTTACGTTGCAATTTCCGCATAAGGAGGCTTGCAAAGAGCACCACCATGGCCCTGCTCCACACAGAGCACAGGAAGGTCTTCCAGTCATGAGGTCACTGACGAAGCTCATACTTTTCCCTGACATTTCAACTCTGCACCTAATGCGGCCTTGTTAGTCACACCTGTTGCATCACACAACTAAATAACTAGTAAGTGTAAACAAGGTGTTCCACCTTCCAATCAGTGGTGCATTCTTGATACCGCCCGTCAGGGGTGTTGCTAAGTCTGGAAAAGATCCGGGGCTACGCTAATGTCAGGACTGTCGGGACTCGGGGCTAGCTAGCCTTTTGATTGCAGCACCTGAGATTCTATCCAGGGCTACAACCAATAGACCCGGGCTATAGCCCCTTCAGCACCCCCTTAGCAACGCCTCTGCCGTCCGTCAACTTTGATCGCATTTGCATATCAAGGACGCCGAGCTACAGAAGGATGAGAAGGACTCTGCAAAGTTAAATCCCCAGGGAGTCTGTCTGCAAGTCACATGCAGGCGTTTTCACGACAAATTATCTACGAAAAATATAGGCAACAACTGATTGACAAGCAGCTCAGCTGTGTGAGGCACAACTTCTCTCTATTGGGTACATCAGGATATTATTCCAAACTAAAATTAAAGATAGAAGAACATTTTGTTTCTATTGAAGCAAGTTCGTTTTAAAAAGCTACAATCGTCCATATCAAAACAACAAAAAATAACATTTACACAGCACACACCACTAATTTGGCACTTAAACAACTTGGGCTATTATTTATTTATTCATTTATTTGAATTGTTATAAACCGCTGCATGCCCACAGGATTCAGGGCGCACAGAAAACAAGACAGACCACAGAAGCAAGCAAATCCAGGGGAACATCAGCCTAAGCCTTATGATTAAAGAGATGGGTCTCCATCCTTTTTTTAAACTGATTCAGGGTTTACATTTTTCTCAGATCAAGCGAAAAACATTCCAAGCTGAAGCATGAACATCCAAGTTGGTACCACCAAAGCAACCCAGCTTAAATCTAGGCTGATGCGCTGTAGCCTGGTCCTGAGACCTAAGAGCGCGACTGGGCCTGTACATGGAAACGTGGTCATTGAGGTATATGGGGGCCGCGTGGTTCAAGCTCTTATGAACGTGCGTAAGGGCTTCATGGGTAATGCCATGTTTCACAGGGAGGCAGTGCAGCTCCCTCCTGGCAGTGGTAACATGGTCGCGTCCTGTCGGCCCACAAGGTGCACGCACTGCCCCCTTTTGAGTCACCTGCAGTGCTGTTATGTCTGCTTGGGACGTGCCAAGGCTAGGCTATCACTCAACTCAAATGCTACACATACATCATCCACACAATTTCTCTTACTGGGGTCCAGATGAGGTGGGGGGGAGGGGGGGAAGCTAATTGGAACTGTGTTTAATAGAGCCCTGTTTCTGCTGACCGTGAGGGGCAGAGGGGAGCTCAGCAGAAAATATTTGGAAATCACAGTTTTAGAAGATGATTATCCTTCTTCGCTATCTGTGAGGGGGGTAGGGGAGGAGGCCTTGCCCCCTGCTAGCTGCCACTTCTTTGTGGCTCGTCATCATGCAGGTGGAGAAGCCATGGTCCCTGCTTTCAGACCGTGGCCCGTGGCTCTATGTAGACAATCCAAGTCATGTGCGTATTTAACCCCTTGAGTGCCAGAGGCATATATTTTCATCCTCCTTCGTAAAGGAAATCGTTGAAGGACAGCCCACTCCATCTACTAAATAGAGTCCGGTACCTTCCGACCGCATCGTTTGTGCGTGGTATGTGTTGTTTTGCTTCAGTCGAGGGTTGGGGGTTAATCCTTTTCCTGATCGCTATTGTGATAGCGTTATCAAAGTGTCGCCGATGTGTCCAGGGAAGGCTTCCTGCAGCGCGCCTCTTTTACCCTCATATCCTGCGCAGAGCCTTTCCGCGTATTCCCCGCGCTCACAACGCTCTCATTACTTCTGCGTTCATTGCATGTGGGCGGGATTAGGCATCGACCTGGAGATGTCGGCATGCTTGCTAATACACCACCAGCACATAAAGAACACCAGGGCCGCTTCCTGACAGGCCCAGCCAGGCAGGAGCATATCACGCCACTACTTAGACAATTGCGTGGGCTGCCAATCACGCACGCGCACTTTAATGCTCATTAGCTTCCATCTCTGCTCGCTGGCATCTCTCTGATACATTCTAGAAGTACAGCCACATCCAGACGCCCGGATATTTCTCTCTCTCACCCATACATTCCGGATATTACGCACTTGCGTAAAGTTAGGTTTGGGGGGCGGGGCAGCGGGTGTTTTTCTGTAGTGGCACCTGAGCTTCGAGGCCTGCTGCATCTTCTGCTTCTGCTTCTGTTATGCCTCTGTTATTTGGCATTTCATCAGACTTTGAAAACCTGTATATTCGACAGTTAAATCGCAGTGCAAGTTGTAGGCTTCAGGCTGGCTATCGAACCACTTCTGTTGTACACAATTGCTGAATCCGATTTTGAATATAAAGTTACAGGGCTAAATGGCCCAGGAGGATAACTCAGAGGTAATGTGTTTGTCTTGGAAGCAAGACAACGCTCAGCAACACAGGTTCAAATCCTGGTCCCGCCTTAGCGACTGGTCTCGGGTATTAAGTGCATGACAACGCAGAGAAAACACAGGTTCGAATCCTGGTCCCTCCTTAGCACTGGTCTCGGGTATTAAGTGCATGACAACGCAGAGAAAACACAGGTTTGAATCCTGGTACCTCCTTAGAGACTGGTATCAGGTATTAAGTGCATGACAACGCAGAGAAAACACAGGTTCGAATCCTGGTCCCTGCTTAGAGACTGGTATCAGGTATTAAGTGCATGACAACGCAGAACAACACAGGTTCGAATCCTGGTCTGGGTATTAAGCATGTTGAAGAAGTTTAAGTCATTATTATCTTTCATGCTCTTGTTCCTCAAACTAATACTTTTTTGTCCATCAGTAGGTCTTCCCCTGTTAACCAAACAAAAACACACAGCAAAAGACACAGGTGCAACCACCCCCTTTATATGACTGTCACCGGGGAGACCATGCCCCAGTCCATGGGTGTCTGACTTCATGGTGACATGGATTCATCTGGTATTAATGACGCCATTGGGGCTTGCTAGTGCATGATACCCACATCTTTCACTGAACCATCTCCTGGGTCTAACTATTCTTCCACTTGCCGTGGACAACACCGAGGAACTGATGGCCAAGCAACTTGCTAAAGTGATACATGTATATAATGTGATTGTTTTTGGTAAGCGCTCACACTGCTGGTGGGTTGCTCAAAGAGCATTTGGGGTGGTCCACTGGAGCGTCAGATTTTAACCCCGATGGCCACATTGTGACCGCCAATCCTGCTTTCCACCTGCTTCTATAAGAACTTAAAGTTACGCATTCGCTTTTCACGTATCATGGGTTATTACTATCCACATACTGTGAATCCATCAGGATCAACTACTGTGTGAGGTCCTGTCATATAATTTCATTAGAGCCAAGGACAATGTGATGTCACTTCCTGTGATGTATCGGAGTGTCAAAGGGTATGCCATGTAATCTTCTCTGATATGATATGATATGTTATTTATAACGTGCTTAATACCCAGAGGTCTCTAAGCGCGGACCCGGGGATCGAACCCGTGGTGCTGCATGTGGTCTTGCTTGAGCTATCCTCCTGAGACAATCCCTACAGTTGTGATGACATCACTGATGTATTTTCTTTTTTTTTGCAAAGACTAACAACTTTATTCTAAATTAATACACAACAGCGTAGAGATGCAGCGGTTTAACACGCTTTTAGCGACATTCATGAAACAGATTCATGTGGGTTCGTGCCACATTCCCATTGATCAATTCTCTTCTCTTAAAAAGGTATCAACTTAGAAGATGCCCAAACGCTCAAGACTAAAAGGATATTTGCATGTTTAAAGAATCCATGGAAATTAACCCGGTTTTCTTAACAGCTTTTAGAAAAAAGAAATTAGAATAGGAGTAAAATAATATCTGTACATGTGCTTTCATACTTTTTTACAGTAGGTATAAAGACTTTGCAGGACTTTATTACACAGCCTCCACGTGAGCTCACATACTTGGCAAGGGATGAGGGGAAAGCAAGGAAGGGCGAGGGGTTGGCCTGGTAGTTAAATGACCCCAGACATCGAGATCAGCTGGATTAACTTACTTTGAAGCTTTATTTTCACTTCTTTAGATGCAACGGATCGACGGGTTTTCCAATATCCCTCCCACGAAGTTTAAGACCAATGGCACGTTCAATCTTGCCCATCGCTTGGTTGCTGGGACTGGCTTTTCCACACCCGTAGTCAGCAATAACTTGTGGCTTCTCATTACATAGTGTGGCCAGGTCCTTTTGTGTGAGCCCTTTACTCTCCCGGCCTTGCTGGATCACCGTGCCGACCTCCAAAGGAACTCTTAAATGATGAAGCTCCTCCGTTTCACGGTCTAGTTTAGCTGTGTTCTTAGTTATTGTGTGCTGCTTGTTCTGGCCCGCAGACCATTTTTTGGAAGTCTCCACCTCCTCTGTGCAGAGGCAATTGCATGCTTGGATTTGGACTGCGCAGCGGTTGAACCCTTTTTTCGGAGTACGGTGACGGTATCCCAATCACTGTCTGCCATAGCTTCGGCTGTACGGTGGTGTTCAAGGGATCAGTGATGTATTTGCCCTTCCTTCTTACTCAAAATTCCTGGAACCTTAAACTACCTGGGAACCTCTTTATGGATGGGGAGGAATTTGCAGGTGCACCTTAGATTGCTTGTCATGTGATAGACGTCTACACTTTACCTCAATCATTGTTCATTTTTTCATTGTTTCACCTGGCAACATATTTTTGCTCCTTGCTCTCAATGGGTTCGAATTTATTTGGCCACTTCCTCATAATTTGCTATTTTATATTAGCAGCCTCGTCGAGTGCATCAGCCAATCAGGTTGCTCCTAGCCATGGGGTGAATCACATGATCCAAGCCCAGTTATGAACAAGCACATGTGCTTTATGCACCAACCAATCATCTTCCCTACTGCCCTCACTGCTTCATTGTCCCGCCCCACCTCTCCCAAATCTCCCTGAGGCTACCTGAGGTTACCTGAGGCTCCTGTGGTTCCGACGCCTCTGCGGATCTCCTTTCCTCACACCTTCCCAGGGTCACCATGAAAATGGAAGAGGGGCTCTGAGTCGGGACCAGGACCTGTTGTTTCCCACAAATACATTGCTCTCGGCTCCCCGCAGGTTGGCCTTAGGGTGCTAAGAGCAAGAAGCACCCATCCAGGGGGCTGAACTGGGCAGAGACGGCACGGGGGCCCAGCGTAAAGGCTCGCACTTCACTCGGGGCTATAACTTGGGCCCTGGGCCTTCACCAGCCGGTTCGGCTTCCAGAACAGGTGCTTATTGATTAATTACCTTCCAAATACAAACACGTGGGAATAGGATCGGGGAATAGTTCAATATATTTTTGCATGCTGTTAAATGCTCGTGCCTCGGGTGGAACTTTGCTCAGCATCTTAGAGGCAGCCCTTTTAGAACATGTCAACTCCCAATCCACACGCCAAATTTTTGTTTTCTCTGCTTCCGGATTACCTTGAAGCAACTCAGGACTGATATCATATCCTGCCATCAGATTTTCACATCGTTTCAGCCACATTGCCATTACGCCTGGGGCTGACAAGGTAGCACTATGGAAGATTTCAAATTGCGGAATTTGTTCACATGCTTTTGTTTTCCGATATAACGATAACAGTTTCCAACAAACTTGCGCATGAATTGAAATTAGCGATAGTTCATATCGAATGGATGCCGTTGATATTCCTTTCGGTAAACCCAGTACTTTGGTCCAAAAAGTGTTCTCAAGCATGGACCACACCTCCCATGAGCAACCCAGAGCACATGTACTCCTTCCCACAAGCATTTTTCTACTGTCTGCCCAGTGCAGCTATTCCCCAACCAGGCAATATCCACATGGGCACCTGCAGCTGCGGTCTGCTTCAATGCAGGTGCACACTTTGCCCTGAAGGTCAGTGTATGATTGTCATTTTCCCTGTGGACTTTTAGAAAGTGCTACTTGTATTAATCACATTAAATCCATCGCCCAAAGGGCAATAGAACAATCCCGACTTACCTTGAATCCAGGGGGCTGCGGAAAGGGTATTTCCTGGGGCCCCCTTCATGCACTGCTGACAAGTGGTCCACCTCCAAGAGTTGGGGGTGCAGATCCTGTCCCAGGTGGTCATCGGGCACAGTGGAAGACCTGCATGAATGGAAGGTGGTGTCCTGTGTATTGGGCAGTGAGAGCGTGGAACGCGTTTGGCTGCTTAAAGGAGCTCCCTTTTCTGGCTGTAAGAGGACCTTTCCCTCCCTGTCTCTCATAAAGCTGCCTTCCGGTCTGCAATAGATTTTAAGATGGGTCTGCAACCTTTGGCTCTCCAAATGGTTTGAAGCAGTGATAATACAGTACAGTGGTAGACCAGTAAAATGATCATTCCAGCTTTTGCCCACTGGGATAATGGAGTAACATTATAAAACAAAAGGCATCCCAGAAAGAACTCATTCAAACAGACTTGTCTTTTAATTTTGCACAGCGTGTAAATGCTGCATTTTGATTACAAAAAAGTGGACCATCGCCCATATGCCAGTGTTGAGGAGATAAATATTCCCAACATCATTATGGCATTATTTTCTAACAATTAATGACTGAATATTGATATGAATAAAACATGTTTTATCTTTTATACAGTGTGACATGAGGTATAGGAAATGTGAACTTTTCCACATAGAATGGCCACATTGCACATTGAAATCATTGTGCCCATTATTGCAGCAAACGAATTATCAAAACAAATCATCGTTATAATATGCTTCCTGGAGCTGATAGAAGCAGCTCTTAGGTCTATAGTCATTTCATTCTGAGGGTACTTCCTCGACTCCCCTCAGAATCAGCGGCACAGGCACTTCACTGATTACACGCCGTGGTTCCGGCGCGCTAATGCATTCCGATTGCAGACATCACCGCGCAGTACGTACAGTCCACCAGTGTGCAGAACTGTGATAGTTCCCCTCTGAACAGAGCGCTATAAAGCATTAGTGAAAATCTCACCACTTTCTAGGGTGAGCTTAGAAAATCTCACTGTAATGTAAATGGGAGGACCGGAATTGTTTGTGCACCGGCTACTCCCCTTCTTCATTCAGTAAAGACAATCACTGATACAATCCCGTGGCTGTAGGGTCACAATGCTGCTACACTGGGGCGCGAATCGTTGAAATCCCTTTACTGTAAAAATAGGAAAAGGAAAAGATCTCACCCCTGACTTCGTACCCGGCAGATGGTTGTTCAGTGATGACCGGTGAATTTGTTAATTGGAGGTGCACACATCTTTCCCAAGAAAATGTGGATGCGACCAACGATAGCAATGGAGCTCGAACCAACCAATAGGGATTTAGGGGCGTGAGAGGATTCTCCCACTCAAAAAATGATGAGTTACAATGGTGGATTTTACAGCATGCGTTAAGTGAAAAATTGGATCAAAAGCCACACAGTTTACATTTGGTCTTGGAGGGTAACGGGTGAAAGAATCCAATAGCTGCAAGTCACCCAGTGTACAGGTGCATTTTCATGATGACTTTGCCTACATTACATGTCAGTATAAAAATATCGTCATGTTGGCTGTGCCCATACATGTCCATGCAATCTGCGCCAATACATGTCTGTATTATCATATAAGAACATACTCCTGTTAGCTTTGCCAGTAAAAAAAAAAGAAATGCCATGCCGCAGTTGCAAAATATCCAGACTAGCTGCACCAATGCAGGCCAGTCTAGCCACCTAATGACACTCCTCATGTTTGGTTTACCCTTGATAAATAGTACCATGAAAGAGTCCAAAAGCGTAACCAGACTCACGGCAGCAATGCAATCCAGTCTAGCCATGTGTCAACGCTTATCATGCTTGCTTGAGCCTTAATACCCAGTAAAAAATGCACTTCCTCCCTCGCACCACCCAAATCAGTGACCCACTCTGCAGCACTCACGCAACCAACCACACATACATGCAGGGTATATGACTCTTTCACCCATGCACAGTTAACATACACTCTCTCATTCAAACATGCACCAACACCAGACACACTCTTTCATACACACATGCCTCCTTGGATCAACATCTCCCATGCAACATGAACAGGAAGCAGAGCACATCCCCAATTGGCAAGGCAAGGCTGGGAAAGCAAAATGCACCTGTCCTTGCCCATTGGACATTCACGCTGTAGTATGAACTGTCAAAGGGAAACACAATTGTGAAGTCAAGCTGGCCCAGGAGCACTCCAGTGCTTATTTTCACTAGGCTGGTTTGGCGGCTTATCCAAAATGGGTGGGTCGATGTGCTCTCCCATATTATGGAGAAGCCAACCTGTGATTGTTCCACAATTCAAAACAGAAGAGTCCGTTTAGGTATGGCAAGAGGGCTATTTATCACTCCCAGAAGCCATGCAACAAAGATAAAATACAACAGCCTTTTGTGGATTGCAGTTTTTTTAAAAATGCTTTTACCCCAGGAGTAGCCAACCCTCATTGCATATTTACATCAGCAACAGGGCACTTAAAGTGTCCTAAAAGACAAAATAATGCATCACGACTGGGAGGATAACTCACAGGGTAAGCACACACTTCAGACTTGGGGACAGCCTGCACTTTGCAAGTTTGAATAACCGCATGTCAAAAAAATGAGTAGCATTATATTGGGTAATAACACCTTTTATCACAGCGGTTAGAAACAGTAAGAGTCTGGCATGTAGCACACATAAAAGTATGATTTTATTACCAATTTGTGCTTTAAAGTGTAATTTATTAAAATCTCTGGCAAAGGATGTTGAATACGGCCTGGTAGAGAAGGCGTTCTTTGGACTTTGCTGTGCAATGTATGACCTATGTATTTCGTTTGCTGCACCACCCTATACTGGCTACACATTTCACATGCTGTTTTCATTGGTAGTTGGGGCGTATAAAGTGCCGAAATAGAGACGCATTCCCCGGATCTAGAGTCCAGTAAACACTTCTGTCCTGGCAGAATCCTGCAACTGTGCACCCTGTGCTGTTAGCATGGTATTTACTGAACACACGCCCATTGCCAGGTCACCTACAACACTGCATCCATGATGAGCAGCTGGCCCAGGGTTCAGAGACTAATTCTAAGCTCAGAATAACACTCCAGTTTGTCATTTTTCTGGTTTTGCACTGAACCAATGAGTGAGTGATGGGGAGTTGCTATGGTCTGCGGCATGTCACGAAAGAGGTGCGAATGTAGTGTGGTTAGATATAAGAGGTGCATAACACGCAGAATGCTGCTTGAAATAATAATTGTAAGCATGTGAATGAATTATGCATTTTCTTTAACTGTGTTTCTTTATGTCTTAATAGTGCAGTTGTAAAACTGAGCAGACCTTTATGGACTCACATTACTTTGCATGCTGGTAATTGTGGGCTTGCTCATTTCAGCCCTAATCCTTTTGTTGCAATCCCCCCCCCCCCGGAGATTAATTTCATCAGCATTCTTGTTCCATTTCCAGCACTGTGTGTATGTGCTTCAGAGGGCACAAAGGGTGCCCATTGATAAGGTCACCGTCACTGCGGCCTTAACCCTCACTCATCTTTAACTGCTCTTTGGGAGAAGAGATGAGTAGTGGGTGACATTCTTACTCAGCTCCACAGTGCTATTAAACCAGCAATGATCTCAATAATAAAGGCGAAACAGGGCCAACATGAAAGATAAACTTGCTTTGCATCTCTTGGTAGCGTAGGCTCAGAGCACGCTGTACTCTACAGAAGGAGTGGGAGCTGGCAAAGAAACATTCAAACAATAATAGTACTGTGATATCAAAATAAAGGAAATGTCCAATCAAGGTTCTATGAAAAAAGGAGACTACTCAAACTAAAAATGCAAACACACTTAGCAAAAGCACTAATAACCCGCCACTGTAAAGGAAGGCACATAAAATGCAGAATTGTCTGAAAGTGGCACCGTGGGTTTGAAGACCGGGATAGACAGGCAATAGTTTCTGCAGCAGTGTTCAAGTTTAAAGTCCATGCCTTTTAGAAATGTAAAGAATGGGGTGTTAAATGCCACTAGGGCCCTTAAACCTAGGCCAGGGGGACAGAGCCATTAAGAGATACCTTTCAGTCTTGTTCTTTGGGCTCAACAGCATTGATCCGGGATTCTGGTTGCTTTCTAATGCGGCTATTCACTATTGATTTGGTGATTTGACTGTTGTTCAACAGGTGGCAAGATCACTTAGCACAAAGGTTGGTACAGGTAGGCAATGTCAGGGCTGGCATAGCTCACAAGCTGTTTGAGGTGAGAATTAGAAACCAGAGATGTTACTTTTTCCCTGGTTTGCTGTAAGACCCAGTCCAGGATCTCAAAGGATAAGAAGAGTCTTTATTGCTCAGAGAGCGCTTGCCAGGATGTTTTTCCAACAGGCAGGGTTCTGGTTACCAGTGTCTCAGCTGGCAGGCAGACATTGTTACAGCAACATGAAACTCCAGACAGTCCTCTACGATGGGTGAGGGGAGGGTCTTGCGCCCTCCTTGGAGTGTTTATCTCCACTATGTGACAAAGTCTCCTGCTGGGCCTCAGATGTGTTTATTGGTGTGAACCTAAAGCCCTCTCGCTCACCTCTGCAGCACCCCATCCTCACTGCAGCAGCAGTTACATTGCTCACTTAATTGCCATGGCTCCAGCCCAGGTCACTCAGGGTGTTTTCATAGAGCAGGAAGGGAAGGACCACAACTACCATAAATCCCTTGGGTTTCCTCAATGTAAACCTGGACAGGATCAGAAAAATCAAAATCACAGGGATGGGAAGACTGAGGAGCAGAATGTGTTAACCCAAAGAGGTGCTCTCTTAGATCTAGGGAAAATTGGGGCAACCCACACCTCTTGCTGCTAAGTGTGGGCGGCAAAATCACAGCCTCTCTCTCCCTATCCAAGAGCCTCTAACATTCAGTGTGTCCTACTGAAAGCAGTAAATAACCAAACAACTAGGAAATACATATTGAACATATTCAAGACCCTGCCAAGCCCCAGAGGGAGGATTTGTGGTCAGGGGTACCCATAAAATAAAGATACAAACCAGGATTCGCACAGTCTGCAGCATGCAGACAGGGAGACTTCTGGCACGGCAGTGAAAGCCAAGATGGGCATCCCACCTCTTATAGACACTGTCCTAGTGAGACCCAACTCAAACCAAGCCCAGGAAGCAAGAACAACCAGCCAATTAGAACAAAGCCCTCCCCTCCATTTGCAACTGCAGGTTGTTACTCTAGCTGACAGGTCAGGGGAGAGATTATGACTGAATAAAAAGAGAAGCTCTGATCACAGTCAGTCTCTAAGTACTTGGAGCAGCAGAAGGACATTGTTAGAGGACAGCATGAAAGCCTGGACTGGATCCCAGATCAGCAGACTGGAGGATCAGTGGGAAGAGTGCAGGTGCTAGGGAGGAAGACGAGGAAAAGACGTCTCGTTAGCAGAGCAGTATATCCTTGGAAAGTGAGCAGGGCACTGTATCTCAAGAAAGTGAGCAGGACACTATACCCTTTTTAGGTGAGCAGTAGACCATATCTGGTTGGAGGGGTGGCATTGAAGTAGGGCAGTGGAGAGCTAAAGGCAGAATGTGGGGAGTCATCAGACGACGTGGTACTAGGTTTGTTGGAGGAGTTGGGAAGATCCAGATAAGAGGTGCAGGAGTTGTTGGAGAATGTTAGACCTTTAAAGGAGAAAGGTGGAAGCTTGTTGAAAGAGGTAGAAGGGTGCAAGGAGGGGCCACAGGAGATGTCAGCCACATCAAGATCGAGGTTAAGACTTTGTTAAAAGGACAGCTAGGAAAACACGAGTCAGCAGGTGGAGTTAAGGAGTTGGAGACTGAGGGGACATTAAGAGTCTCTGGGTAGGAAAGATACCTGGAGAGGAGGTGGGAATCAAGGAGGTGACTGGACAGAGAAAGGAGGGTGGGAGTAGGTCAATTGGGGGTTGTTGCAAGAGAGTAGAAGAGTAAGTAGAGAATTAGAAAGTGGAAGAGGTATTTGGAGAGGATGACAGAACATGCCAGTTGGAGAGGAGGTGGTTGAAAGGTTGTAGAAGGCAGGGTGGAAGGAAGTTGGAAGGTAGATAAGACAGAGAGCTGAAAACTAGAGTGTGCGACAAAGGAGTATGAAGGAGAACACGGAGATAAGTAAGATAGTGCAAGGGAATAAAAGGGAATAAAAGGGTTAGGAGGAGAGTGGAAAAGATCATAGAGGAGAAGGGGATGTTTGGAAATGTGTGGGAAATGTGTGGGCAAGGAGGAGGACAGAGGTGGAACAAGAGGTACCCAAGAGAAGAGGGGACCTCGAGTGGCCAGGGTGTGATTAGGAGAGAGGGCTTGATCTGGAAGGGTGGATTGCAAAGTGGGAGGAGGTACGAGAGTGAAGCATGATGGTGATGATGTTAGGTCTGACTTAGTTGATAGGGATGGGCCTGCAGACCACTCCCTCCTCCCTACTGGAGCAGAAGCCTCACTCTTCAAGAGGCCACCCCTACTGGTGAAAGGTCAGAAAGGACCGGCCAGCCCCACCAAAAGAAAGACTGGGATTTGGCATCCGGGCCCTACCCTGGAAGCGGGTAGTGTCCCCACCGATCTGTGTTTAGTAGAGAAAGCCTGCAGCAGGGTATTCAGAACCTCGCCAAAAAAGCCTTCAGCTAGGCGGACTTTGTTTAGTGTGACAATTACTGGGTGGAGAGCCTGCAGCTGAAAGAGCTTCACCCAGGATAGGCCCAACTGGAGAGCTAATGCGTTATTCTTTTTGGTGATTTAACCCTGAATGTAAGGGATTTATGTTTTCTTTTCTTCAACGAAACCCCTGAAATACATTTCTCACGTCCCACATTTCTGTTATCTCCAATGTCCACCGTGGCGACCTCCATGGCAGAGGACTTTGGGCAGAGTATAACCCAATAAAGGTCTAAGACAAACCTTCTTCTCTGATTTCCAAAAAAGAATTCAACTTAAGGAGGGGGCTCACCCCCTTATTTCCTCAATTTGCCATGCTGGATTGGTCTATTTCAAGCCTCCTGTTACGGACCAATTCTGGCTGCTGTGACAAGAGTCTTTTCCTGGGCATGTCAGTCCCAGAGATCTTTGTCTGCAGAAAGTGGAGAGGGAGCACAGACATTGTGAGTGGCCTAAGAAATTCCAAGATGGTGGAGCTACTCTCACTCCTCCCTCTACCCTGCCTGCTTTGCATCAAGAAAACTGCAGTAATGACCCCCCCCCCCGGTATGATTTCTTCATTGTCCTGTCATGGCTTACTTTTCAAGCTCTGGTTCCCAGCTAACCCCCTCGGGTATATCCTGACTGCTGGGGAAGGTGCCAGCTTTTTTAGAGAAAAGAACGTTAACTAAGTTCTAAAGCTGGTCCCTTTAGGTGAAACTCAGTGCCAGGTGGCTGGTACAAAAATGGCGCTGACAGTTGAATGAGTCACAAGGCGGACAGCAATGACATCGAAAGGGCTTTGTCCAGTATTACTGCATATTCCCATACATCACCATATCAAGCCAGATGTGGCTTATATTTATTTATTAATCTAAGAGCTACCAGCCTTGGAGATGTAGAATTGTATGAAAACTGCTTGTTTGCTTTCACGTTTTTATGCAAAATGTGGAATAACTTGGGTTTTATACACACCAGTGATATATCCTATGGAGGACGTCTTCGTGAATTAGGCATGAAAGGTTCATCCATTCTTGTAGTAGCTTTGGCAAGAAAAAACAGGTTTACCTTTTTTTAGTGAACAGATTGGCTCAGGCACTTTCTAAAAGTGAAGAACCATTTCTGCTAACATGCTGCTAGCATGCCAATTACTGATGCCCATCAGCAAGAATACAGGGGGTGTCGTATGTGTGGATGTTGCTAAGCTCCATCATACAAACAATGGACGGCAGTCCCATCTGGTACCAACTCGCCAACACCAGCTTGTAAAAGACAGAGCGCTGTCTGAAAGTAGGACTGTTTAGCTGATCTGACTTCCATGGCAGAATCACTTTACTAGAACTCCTTACATAAAAAAAAAACCTGGGTGTTCCCCCTAGCAGATGGAAATCTGTCACCATGGGCTACACCTACAATATTTCTAAAATATGTTTTCGTGCCCCTTACGTGGGTTCTGCACAGAGGTTATCCTCGGGTAGCAATATGGTTTAGAGCTGGGTAGCAGCCAATGGCTGTCCTTGTCTCTTAGATAGATCTTTGTGCAGCAAACCAGGCCAGCGTAGCAGGGAGGAGGATATTAAGCCAAGAAACCTTTTTCAAAAATGCAGGAAAAAGATTCAGAAAGACTGCTCTGTGACCACACAGAGCAGTCTTTCTAAATCAAAGTGTCAGCTGACAGGCATACCAGGACCCGGAAGCGGCTGCGAGGGAGAACGGGTGAGTGGATATGTGCGTGTGTGTTTGTGTGTGTGTGTTGGGTGGTCGTGTTTGTGTTGGTGTGCGTTTTAGGTGGGGGGTGTTGGGAGGGGAGGGCGGTGGCCGGGGCTGAGGGACTAAGGTTTCAGGGGGTGAAACCCCACAATTTGGAGTAAATCCGGGAAAAGGGGTTGGGGGCAAAAAAAGTAATTATTTTTGTGGGGCGCCTAAAATCGGCCGAAACAAATCATCTTTTGGTTAGGCGACCTACAAAAATCAAAATAATGACATAGAAGCGGGAGGAGATGTGGGGCTTGGGCTGAATGCAGTCTGAAACAAAGGAGGACTCTGCCCCTTGGGCCCATTCAATAACACTAGCTACACAAACCTATATTGTGTATGCAAAGATCACACTGCAGTTACCTTTTAGGAGTCTATTTAACTGCTTATAATTTGACTCAGATTATTTTCTTCGCTTAGTCTCATATAAACCTTTGTGGGGATACATTTCCTATGTAGTTAAAGAGTCCTGATTTGAACTAGGTGTGAAAAATCACCGGAGATTACAGCTAGTTTCTAGGACACCCACTCCCACCATACTCCCAGACCCAGCAGTATATCTCGGTGCACATTGGACCACAAACAGACACTCTACAGCTTCCCTCCCCAAGTTAACTTATCGAGATGTGGAAAAGATGTGTTTTGCCAACCCCTGAGCACCCCTGTGCTATTCTGGCAATGCAAGGATTCAAAGAGGCTAGTGTCTGTGAAAGGTCAGCTGGGCTGGGACAGGATCAGCCACATCCAGGCTCCGGGAATGTAGCCCACCCAGCCTAAGACCTAATGATGAGAGAGATTATACCGATTGTTAGCAGTTCAGGAAAGGGAAGAAGTAAAACTGTGGATGATACAGGATAACCACAAGAAACGGCAAACATGGCTGAAATATATCTTGCATCCTGAGCCTTGATTAGGGAAGGAAGGGGTTATTATTGCCTATCCAGTAGCTCTTGTATGCATGTGTCTAGAGGTGATAAGCATAATTGATTTAGTTATTATTTAATATAGTGCATACATATTTTCAATCAGCAGCAAAACATTTTACTATCAGTGTTTTACTTAATGCATTATTGTATGTGGGGCCATGTTCAGGCAGCATTATACAAACCAGAATATGACGGGGAGGAGTGTCATTGCATGTAATTGGGACAATACTATAAGGCACTCTGTACAGTAATTCATTACTTAGATATTTACTTTACAACTATTCACAGTTTTAGGTAAAGGGAGAAAAGTCACTTGCTCAGAACCAGACATTTTTTTCTCCAAGTTCTAAAGCGAGGATTGAAACCCAGATTCTAGAGTCAGGAGCATGGCACAAGGCGCCCACATCCCCTCCATCCTTTCCAAACACATAGCTCAGTGAGGTAAAGCAGCTGATGCATGCGGTGTGCGACCGGAAGATCACAGGTGTCACTTCCTGCAGATGCCGACTCAGCCTTTCATCCTTCCAAGTTAATAAAGCATGACCATCACTGAGTTGGGAATGAAGATGCTGTGAAATTGCAAAGATGCGGCATAGAAAATAATGATTGAGTGATATGTGCGCTGCTGTATAATGGAGTAGGATAACTGGATGAGGGATGAAGACCGGGGGAGATCACATTTAGACCGAGGAGCTCTGGCATTCCACGGGACATCAGACTGCCCACGGTCCCTTTGACTTTCAGAGGCCACAGCACCTGCGAGCATGTGTTGAATGTGAATGGATTTCATACCGCGCACAAAAGCCACTTGCGCGGTCTCTCTGCGCTCTGGTGGTTCTATGAAAATAAGAAGGGGGGTAAGGTTAGTGGGAGGAGCGGGAGAAAGAGCAAGGGTGCTGTGATGTGCTGTTTATTTTAATTGTATGTATTTATTGGTCATTTGTTAGGCGCTTATACAATTAGCAAAACTGTTTCAGGGAAGGTAGACAATGAATTACAACTATGATAAGTAATTGAATTAATAGTAAAACAAATAGTGAGACTAACAGGGAGGGGATACAAACCTACTATGCCTTGTGAGTGTTGAGAATGTGCAAGTGCAGGGGCAAGGGATAGGTGCGGTGGTGTTAGCAACCTCCCGTGGGAAGGGTGAGCCAAGTAAGTGCAGTAAACGGACAGTGGCTGGGATGAGAGATGTGGAAGGGTCAGGTCCCCAAGGATATATAAGGGCCCTGCACCTCAGTCACGCTACTGTAAAATTAGCAAGGCAGAAAGGAGGAGAAGGAAGGGTAAAGAGAAAAGACTTGAGGCCTTTCTGGAACTTAAGGAGGTCCTGCTCAAGACGCAGAGGGACTGGGAGGCTGTTGCAGAGGAGGGAGCCCGTGAGGAAAGTGATCGACCACCAGCTCTCTGTTTAGCTTCACACGCAGGGAGCTGGTGCCCGAGGAACGCAGAAGGGGAGTATTTAGTCAGGAAGCGTTGAAGATGGAGTGGTCCCCGGCCCCAGATAGCCTTGTGGATGATACAGAGGGATTTGAATTTAATCCATGCTGAGACCTGGAGCCAGTGAAGGCTTTGTAGGGCAGGAGAGATGCGGTCCCTGTGCTTGAGGCCAAGGATAAGTCTTTCTGCCCTATCTGGGTAAGCTGGAGGGGTCGCAGGGTGGATGCAGGAAGATTAAGGCGGAGTCTAGCCTGGAGAGAACCAGAGTATGGGTAACATTGAGTCTCTGGGGCAAGGTGAGGAAGGGTAGAGTTCCTTTGAGAAGGAAGATCTGAAAGTGGGATTTCTTGACAATGTCCTGAATATGAGGGATGAAGGAAAGGGAGGGGCCGACGATGACTCAGATTCCTGGCTTCAGAGGACGGGGGTGGCATGGAGGAAGGCCAGAGTGAAGGGAAGAAGTAGGGTGCAAGGGACCCAATATGGAGAATCTGTTTTGCTGGCATTGAAGAAGAGGTCATTAACAGTGCACCAGGGCTGGATGGAGGTGAGTCAGTCATGGATGAAAGAAGGTGCAAGGGCGTCAGTAGGAAGTTTGGAGAAGAGTTGTGTGTCATCAGCGTAGCACTGGAAGTTTGGGAAGAAGGAGGAAATGAGGTGTGCCAGCAGAGAAAGGTATATGTTAAAAAGCCAGGGCGAGAGAATGGATTCCTGGGGGATGCCACAGGTGGAGGAGGAAGTAGAGGAGAGAGGGCTCAGAATGATGTTGGGAGGAACGGTCAGTAAGGAAGGAAGTGAGCCAGTCCAGTGCCCGATCCGAAATACCAAGGGTATCATGGCGCCTTTTTATGAGGATGGAATGGTTCACTGTGTCACATGCTGAAGAGAGATTAAGGAGGATGAGGACAGCAGGGGAGTTGGAATCAAGGGATGTGAGCAGTTCTTCATGGGTGTTCAGAAAAGCAGTTTCCATTCCTCTGGATACTCAGAATCCAGACTGGTGTTCGTGTAGACCAGTAACAAATTCGAAATGAGAGTTGGCAGTTTCAGTTCAGATGTGCCGTTCACTGAACATGGGTGCGTGATTCGGGAGGTGGGCGTTGTTTTGTGGTGTTGTGCAGGTCATTTGTGCTATGCCTTGTTGAGGTGTGTGAGGTTTGCTTGCAGAGGAGTTATGGTTGTTATAATGCAGTGTGTGAGAGGTTTATGTGGAGGGTTGGTTGTTAGAAACAGTTAGGTTGTTAGTGGCCATGTCTGATCTTCTTTAACATTTCCCTTTTACTAGTTGCACCTTCCCTTCTTCTGTATTCCCTTTCTAGTTGTATCAGTAAAGTCGCCTCTGGGGTGATGGTTCCTGCTCTACATTGCTACTCCATCGGTTGCCTGAACTTTGATTGCAGGCCCAATTTCTCACTAGGTGCCTGTTCCTAGCCCGCAGGGTGATCAGTGGGGGCTGGGAATTCTTTCACTGGTTTTCCTTGGGGGTTAGGTTCTAGTAGGGGCATAGTTGGTGCTTAGTTCAGTTCCCTCTTGCTGCCCTTACTCGCAGCTTGCCTGGCGGTGAACCTCCTTTTCCCATTTCCATTCTTGGGTTTTTCTTTAGCCTACTTTCTTTTGCTCCAGTGTTTCTAGCCTATCACCCTCTCTTTTCCAGGTGATCTATGTTGGGCTGGGGATGTGGGGTGGTGGGGTGGGGTGCTTCTCTTTCCGGTCCTAACCAGCATTCTCGTTTTTCCTGGTTACTTCTCCTTTTTCCTGTGCATAGTTGTTCGGGAGGTGCGGACGTCGTTCAGTCAGCTCTGTTGTGTTCCGCGTTGAAGAGCCAGGTTTTCAGCAGTTTCTAGAATTTTCGATGGTCCACCATTGTTCTACTATCCCTCAGAATAGATTTGCGGCTAAGCAGGAGAATGCTGACCCACCCAGTTATTTCATCCGGTACCGTTTTGGGTTCAAAACAGATGTTGCAGGATCTCAAGGTTCTGGCTGGTTTGTAGATGGAGAATTTCTTTTGGATAAAGTCTGCTCCCTGGCCATGTACTGCTCTGTGCGTTATGCACAAGGTTTTGAAAGAGATCCTCTTTTTGACCGGGAGCCAGTGTAGCATCCTGAGCGCTGGTGTGATGTGATCTCTTCTGCTGAGTTTGAGCAGTATTCTAGCTGCCGCGTTTAGTATTTGTGGTAGTTTCCTCATTAGGTATTCCGGCATCCCTAGGTATATGCTGTTAGCATAATCAATCCTTGATATACTGAAGGATATGATGGTCATTGGTTTGTGTGTGAAGAAGAAGAATGGTAGGATCTGTTTTATCATTTGTAGGAGGAAGAAGCATTTCTGGATTATTGTATTCGCTTGGGGTTCAAGTATTAGCTCATTGTCCATGAGGATTCCAAGTTTTTTTACAGCTTTGGATGGCGTTGGTTGGTTTCCCCGTTCTATTGGCCATGGTATGTGCTTGTCATTTCCTCTGTCCTCTGGTGTAATCATGATTTCAGTTTTGTCTGGGCTGATTTTGAGTTTGTTAGTGTTCATTGATTGGTATGCTTCTGAATTTGAATATGATGTGTGTCCTCTGCATAGTTGTAGCATGTTAGTCCGTGTCTTTTGATGAGGTTGATTAGCGTTGTCATGAAGATGTAGAAAAGAAGCGTGAATATTGACAAGCCTTGTGGTACTCCAGATGAGGAATCCTGGGGCGTGGATTTGAAAGGCTATTAGCCAGATGGTTTTTGTCCTTTCCACGAGGAACGATTGGATCCAGTGCTGTGTCGGTGTGCCCAATTTCTTCCATTCTTTTTATTATGATGTTGTGATTGACTGTGTTGAAGGCAGCTGAGAGATTGAATAATATCAGTGCTGATTTGGTGTTGGAGGCTGCGTTCGTCTTTACGTCATTCCAAATGGAGACTAGTGCTATTTCAATTCCTCCCAGGGGTCTGAATCCTACTTGCTCCTGTTCCAGTAGTTGGCTACTTTCAACATGCTCCAGTAGTTGCTCGTAGACATTGGTCTCTAGTATTTTTGCTGGGTAAGGGATGTTAGAGATTAGTTTATAGTTTTGAGAGGTCTTCCACATGGCACGGTGTGTCCTTGAGTAAAGGTTCAATGTAGCCCGTTTAGAAAGCTCTTGGTACTTTACCTGTTGAAAGGGATTGATTGAAGAGGTTTAGATAGTATTCTGATGGTGTGTCCTGTGCAAGGATCGATATATAGTTGTCAAGAGGGCAGGGGTCCATCGGAGAACCTGCCTTGTTGCTCTTTTTCACCAAACTTAGTTTTTCTCTCAACATCTGTTGGAAGCAGTGCATTTTGTTAGCTAGTCCCAGCGTTGATTTGATATGATATGATAAGTCATTTATAGCGCGCCTGTACACAAGGGTTGGTGGCAGCTGGTGGGTTGTCTGGTCAACTGGTCTGCTTTGTATGATTCGGTATATGCTGGTGATGTTGTTCTTAAAAAGGTCTACAATATCATTGCATAATTTTGGGAGGGTGTTGCTGAGTTGTTGTAGCCCGGTGGGTTTCTCATCATTTATGATGTTGAATAGTTCTTTTTGGGTGTTGGTGGTTTTTTCGATCCGCTCATTATAGTAATGATTTTTTGCTTTTAGAATTTCAGATTTGTATGCTTGGATTTGTGGTAGGTATTTTACTTCTTTTTTCTTGCTCGTGTTTGTTCTAGTTTTCTGTTAATTCTTTTCATCACTTTTAGGTGGGTTGTGTACCATTTTGCCAAAGCTTTCTTTTTTGATGTTTTTTCCAGGCAAATGGCATTTATTGTTTCTGAAATCCATTTCTGGGTTAGGTTTGCTTTTTGTCTTTATCTGTTGCATCCAATGATGTGATCTCTGGCTTTGTGATTTCTAGTCGCTCCTTTAATTTGCTGTTCTTGATGGTTCTCCAGTTTCTTTTCCAAATAGGTGGGTACTTTTTAAAAAAAAAAAAAGTTTAGGTGACTTTGATGGTATTTGGATCACGAAAGGCCATCATGAGGTGGTCGCTACAAAGTATTTAGATGGGTGGTGACATAGTGATCAGGTTTTTATTGGCGAATATTGTGTCCAGGGTGTGCCCTGATGTGTTTGTCGCTCATTTCACCGTCTGTCGGGGATTCATGGTCTCGAGTTGCTTGATCAATGTTTTCTGTGCTTTGGGGTTCTCATCCTCGAACCATATTTTGATGTCTCTGAGAATGATCAGATGTTCATGCTGCATGAGTAGATTTGTGACTGTTTCTAAGAAGGTGTCTGTGAATGATGCGTCGTATGTGTCACTTTCCTTTTTACTCAACCGAACAGGCCACATCGTCCACAGATCTCTGTGCTGGTTTGGCCCCCATCTATCTTTGATATCGGGCGTTCGCAGCCCTTTAAGCTGTTTATCATTTCACCACCAAGTATCTCCTTGCCATTCAGTCGGGATGGCAGCACCGAAACCTTCACACACTGGCCCTCTAGCAGCATTCCTATTGGTGACGGAACCCCCCCTGAAAAAGATTACGCAAAGGCAGAATGGCACTGGATTGGATGCATTCAGTTTTCCCCCATCTTTCTGACATGGTAAAAAATTCCTTTTCTGAAATGCTTTCAAGGATGGTTGCATTATACAAAAGAAGTAATCAGCATTTATAGTATTGTGTGCCGGAAGGAGTTTTGCGAAATTGGGTTGTGGCGTGCCTGACGATGGATGAGCAATATGGAAAGCCGAATATTCAATGCGTTCACTGGCAGCACTGCCTTAACTACTGGCAGCAAGCACTGTATCATTCACTGCCCACTGCTCCATTTGCTGCTAAACCTGCTATATCCACTCTTCCCACCGAAGCTGTAATTCCTCGTCGCCTCTTGCAGCACATTGATTGTTCACTGCCTGTAAGCCTGCCTGCCCCATGTATTGCTCACCCTGCGACAGTCACTGCCAAGCCTGCACCACTCACTCATCCGCCTGCTCTGCTCATTGCCCTGTACCCCACCAGCTATCTAGTGAGAGGTCCACCCTGCCCCGCTCTCTTCCCACTTTCCTATTCACCCTTCCTCATTCTCACTGCCCAGTCCTTGTACCGCATTGCCTCATGTCACTTTTCCTCACTCACTGACCGCCCGCTTGATTTACTGATCACCCTTCGTAACTGAGTCTTATTCACAAGTGAAAATGAGTGAACCTGGTCCCCAGGCCGCTACTGCAAATCTGGTATCCCAGAAACACCACTGACCCGGGAGACCCCCGCCAGTAGGCCCCAGTCACACCCATGAATAGACCCCAGTGCTCTGGGGTTACCCTGGTGTTTTGGAATGCCCCCCTCGTCGTAGGTGTGAGAGCCACTGAAAGGTGGAAAGGCTGCGCCGAGTCAGCATTTCTGGGGCCTGAGGGCTAGTGAAGCAGCAGGAAGAAGATGAAACTGATCACCAGGGATTGTGGTGACCCCAGGGAACAGAGCAATCAAGAGTTCTAGTTGCTGGCATGGAACACAGGTGCCAAGGACTAAGAGACGTGCATCACCCTCCACCAGACATCCACTCACATATTCCCTGCTCTCCTTGATCTGTTATATCAGCAGCCAGGGCAGGGAGAATCTCTGAGGGAGTTGCACTGAGCTGGCATCACCGGGCGAAGAGGAGAAGGAGTGCAAGTGAGGGCTCAAAACAAAGCTAAAACTGAGCCGATAGCGCAGCGAGAAGTCAAGAAAGTACTACAAGGCACCGAACACACTGCAGAGAACATCCACCAACACCCTCTCTTTGTGCAGCCTCCTGTGCCTCCTGTGCCTCCCGTGCCTGCATGTGAGCACCGAATAAGCACCATGAACAAGCCCAGAGCAAGGACAGGAGCATCTGTGTCGAGTTGTCTGAGGGGACAGAGGGATGGCTGTTATTACTTAGAATTTGCATATAGCGGGTCGTCCGAATGTTTTTCTAAATATTTTAGTCACCTATTTTCTTAATTAAACATTAATTGAATACTGGACACCAGCAAAAAGGCGCGTGTCTATAGAATCATGAATGTACTTTAATGTGCAGATTGAATTTACAGTATTTTCAAATCAAATCTCAAGCATCGTTCATGTTATATAGACACAGTGGTGTGCCCCAGCCGTTATACAAATAAAATAGTGTGCCCCAGCCGACACGTGTTTCCACCTATCTGGTCCTTATTAACTTCATCACAAAGTTCATCAACAATGATACGTGAACATAGGTTCTGTCTCATCAATAATCCCATTTCATGGTTGTAGGTGAATAAAAAAAAGTATGGATAGAAACATATTGAGAGGGAATAGACCTACGTGAATGGAGTGTGTGGCACTTTAACTTTTGCTAGTGAAAGGGGCACAAATGCAGCCCTGAAAGTGTTCCCTAATTGCTCATTGGAGAAAAACTATTTTTGCCCAATGCCCCTTAGGAATTTTTTTTTGTCACATAAAGATTTCTTCAATAAAGCCCACTGCAAATTAAGTCTAGATGCAATATTTGCAGATGTTGTTCAAAGCAGCCATTGTTCTCAAATTTCCCCAATTCCCCCTACATTGCTTGGCCAGAGGTCTGCAACTGTTGGCTCTCCAGATGTTCTGGACTGCAACTCCCATCAGCCTTACCCAGCACAGTCAATAAGTTTATTTATATAGCGCCTTAATCCAAAGCACTTTACAGAGCACATATTTACATACAATATCACCCAACCGAAATTGGTATTCATGTATCGACCTCAAAAGGATGAAAGGCTGAGTTGGCCTTGCTAGGATTAAAACCTGCGACTTGCAGATCACGCTCAGATCGCAGCAGCAAGCGCTCAACCTGCTGAGAGATCATGGAGTCAAAGGTTACAGACCCCTATACTACAGGTTTTAACCAGTTTACTAGGCATATGCCACACGCACTGCACGGGGAAAGAACCTAGCATTCCTAAATTCTAACAGATTTCAAGAATTTGCTAGTCCAGAAGGTAATGATTGACTTAGTAGGCCGAGTCACCAGTTAGAACATGAGCAAAAGATCCTAGGGCAACTAATTAGCCTACCTTTAATGATCTCAGTGCCTAAAATGTGCCTCATGGGATCTTGCATGGGTGGCACACAATCGAAAATGTTTGGATGTCCTAAAACATTTATAGGATCATGATGTTGCCATCTCACAGGAGAACTGGGCACAGGAAGCGTTATACTTTGTCATACTACAATAACACAACTGGCTTTAGTCATCAAAGGTACACTGGTGGCCATGTGATGTTTATCTAAATTAGCAGAAATGGCACGTGTGAAAGTTCTCTCTGTGCCAGAACCATCCATTGCAATAATTCCTAGCCTGTCATTAGTACCTGGGCAACCATTTACACAGATACTTATTTATTATGCAAGCTGGGGGTCAAAAACACCCCAACAGTAAGTGAGCGCAGAGAGCTTTTGAGGTTATTAGCACTCGAGGCGGAATATTTGTTGAGGAAGTCTAATTCGCACATGTGATTGCTTTTAATATCAAAACAGAAGGCAACCTTGGAAATGTGATCTGGTAAATCACAGGGATTTGGAAATGAGAATCCCTGAGATCACCATGCTGGACAAGAAATCAAATGGATCAGGGCTGTGCTTATTGGCCCTTTCCTATGAAATTGTAGTAAACCGCAAAACTAAATCGGGTCGCTGCCCATGGCCTCTGTAGCAGGGAGATGCCTAGAGACTACTCTCATGAATGCGCGAACAATGCGGCGGAATCACTATTACATCTCAAGTTTTCTTGCTTGCTTTATGGATCATTAGGGGAACATTGTTATGGTCATAAGTGCAGGCCTTCAGCATTATCATTCTTGATCTCCATTCAAGATCTGCACATTGCGTGCTCCATTTGCAGGTGCTCCTCATTAACTCCTGCTCTGATGGGAAGGAGACCTCACAGCTTTAGTGCCTCTTCTGGGAATCCATGGTGAGTCCAAAAGGCATGCTGTTATTGGTTTGTTTCTGGAAGATCCGCGACATCTATAATTAATCCTACATCTTATTTCTGCAAGTTTTATAACTTACGAAGGGACTTAGCGCTTGAAACTTTTTTTATTGGAAGGTACATTTCTTTCCATTAATCCTTTCTCTTGTTTCCTTATGATGGTTTGTCATTAACTATGTGTATTCTGATTTGATTAATTAGATGAATTAGATATGCTGATTAACCTTGTTTTTACCAGATTGATGATGATGGTGAGGATAGGGAATTTATAGAGCGCTCCTACGCGGAAAGGCGATTGTTTGTGATGACTGGAGTGTATATGTCTTCATGATTTATTATTGACCTTTTACATGGAAACTGGATTTATAATTGCATTTGTAAAGGTTGTTGGGCAAACGCGTGTTTTTATGGAATTCATCAGCTCTGCAAAAAGGGAGCTCAGGGGAGATGGGTATGCATGTGCTCCGGGGCACGCCCCCCCCCCCCCGATAACCAATCTCTTGCATCCTTAATACTGTTTCCATGCCTCTGCCCTAAAATCTGGGCAGCGCCACTCGGATCCCCGGCTACTACTACTACTACACTAGTGACATACAATTGAGGGCCCTAAACCCGGGGTTACATAATAATATACAAGCCAATGGTTTTAGCTTTCGAACAGGCACAGTATAATAATTATGCTCAGTTACTGGCACCTTTTGGCAGCTATGTCCTACATCCAAGCACTTGCATGATGTCCAGGGATGACTTCAAATGTCCAGGTACACAAACCATTACCATGCATTTCCCTGAAATGACCAGATACACGCAACATCCGTGTATGTGTGTGGGTATGCACTGTGTTGATGTGTGTGGGGGAGCAGTGTGTGTGTGTGTATGTGGGCAGCATGTGTGTGTATGGGCAGTGTGTGTGTGTGTGGCGACAGTGTTAATATGTGTGGGAATGTGTGTGAGTGTCAGTGTGAGTGTGTGCAGGCTGTGTGAATAGTACAAGGGAGTACCGTTTCCTTCAATGTAAACTTTTGACAGCTGGCCCGCCCCTATTTCCGGTATTAGCCTTCCCCTTTCCCCTCACCCCACCCCTTTGAAATCAACTTCATATCAAGTTGAAATAAATTTGACATCAAATTGATAAAAACCCCAACATTGAAAATTGCCCCAACATTTTTGATACAATTTTTATATAAAATGTATACACATTTGAGTTTATGGTATGTTGATGGGTACCTCTAAATCACCCATCTGCCATAGTCAGTGCATACATCACGCACAAAGGTCCTGTGGGAGTTGGAGCTTTAACCACAAATATGTTGACACTGGGGTGCAACCATGGGTTGTGGCAACAGTGGGCAGAGAGCTGCTAGAACATATTCGGGCCTTGGCACGTATTTCTTTTACAAATGCAGTACTGGTTGTGTGGCAGTGGGAGAGGCAGTGTGTGGGGTCAGTATGTCTGGGACAGTGTGTGGGGGAGCAGTGTGTGTGTTGGGCAATGTGTGTTGCATGGGCAGTGTTTGTGTTAGTGGGCAGTGAGCGCAATGTGTGTGTGGATGACAGTGTGTGTGGAGATCAGTGTGTGTGGGGTCAGTGTGTATGTGGGCATGGGGGAGTACATTTAAGGGCAGCGGGTGGAAGTGCGTGTGATTAAAGTGGAAGTAGATGTTGGGGCAGATAGTGTGTGTGTGTGTGCGGGGGCAATATGTGTTTGGGGTAGTTTTCATTGTGTAAGTGGGCAATGGATGTGGGGGCAGTGTGAGACAGTATGGGTGGCAATGTGAGTCTGGTCTGTGTGGGGGAATTGTGTGTGGGAGGCAGTGTGGGCGGGCAGTGTGTGGGGCCAGTGCATGTCTGAGATCAGGGTGGAGAAACATTGTGTAGATGTTTTGGAGCTGTGTATGGGGTTTAAAAGGTCAGTATTTAGAGGGCACTGTTGGTGTGTGGGGGGGCTGTGTCAGTGTGGGGGTAGTGTTTCTGTGAGTGGGCAGTGTGTTTGGGGCTAGGGTTAATGTGTGTGAGCAGTGGTTGTATGTGTGGCCAGTGCTTGTGTTTGTGTGTGTGGAAAGCATGTGTGGGCAGTGTCTGTGGGTAATGTGTGGTGGGGCAGTGCA
Source organism: Ambystoma mexicanum (assembly GCF_040938575.1). Classification (NCBI taxonomy): domain Eukaryota; kingdom Metazoa; phylum Chordata; class Amphibia; order Caudata; family Ambystomatidae; genus Ambystoma; species Ambystoma mexicanum. Next base: position 909,092,042 of record NC_090933.1, on the reverse strand, counting down.
CATGTGCAGACTGTGTGTGGAGAGTGGCAGTGTGTTTGGAGAGCAGTGCTTGTGGGTCATTGTTAAAGGTGGCATTGTGTGCCAGTGCGTGTGTGCGCATGTTTGTGTGTGTGCACGCGTATGTGTGGGAGCAGTGTGTTAGCAGCTCAAGGCTCCCTATATCTAAATGATCTACACAGCCCCTCGATGTGTTTTAAAAAGATTTCTTTCAGTTTAGGAAAAGAGTGATCAGCACCACAGAGCAGAAGAAAATAGACTAAACAAAAAACAGGACTTGGCCTGACAGTGCAGGCTTCTAGGTATAGGTGGTGATATGCAGGGACCTCACAGAGGGGGCCAAGGATTGACTCCCGTTGAGGTCATACTTCCGTTTCCTGTTTCCCCTAATGTAGATCACAGGCTTGCGGATGGGCATGTGAGACATGCAGCGGATTGACACCAAGGTCAAATAGTCTGCAATCGGTGTGGTTTGGGTGGAGAGTGGCAGGGAGGAAGAGGGATGCCACATAGGCCTTCACATTGCCATGGCCGTTGAGTGGAAAGACAAATAACCAAACAACGTTTGCAGGCTGTGTGTCTCTCCTCACATTCCGTCTTCCCAAATCTCCTATCCCCATGTCAATAATTTCGGCCACCTAATAGCTCAAGCCTAAAAAGCCCTTAGCGCATTTACTTAACCCTATCCTTGACGTAAAAACCCGATTTTCCCTCTAGAGCTTCATCCTGAAGCTCTGAACAGCCCCCTCTCAAAACTCCTCGCATAGCCACACACCAGACAACCCTGTATGAAGGGTATGACACCCTTTCCTCATTCAACCTTTGCACACATGGCTGGGCATACGGATGGCCGGTGTGAAAGGATCCCCAGCAGTGGTGTTCTGGGTAGGCTCCCCCTGGAAACCAACCTCAACATAAAATCTGGTGCCAACTGTGGATTAAATGAACCTCCAAAAGCTGGAAACGGACAAAGTTATACCTCACTCCAGTGTCCGTGAAGTCATAAATTGAAAGAATCCACAAGGTTTTCGGGTTCAAAGTGGAGGCCAAGCTGGAAGAAGCATCCATCACCACATGCGGCTTACACAGATCCTACAAACAAGAGACACGTGATTGTCAAAATGGCCGCTATCTGCAGTGCTGAACCGGAGGCAAGGGATGGCACCTGGCACAGAGACGCAGTGTGAGACCCAGTTGCATGTGACAGCAAGTGGGCACTCGGACTCTAGTCGACCACATGAGCGGGCCTTGCCCAAGGAGCAATCGTACTCAAAATCATGAGATGTAGGTGGTTCACTTGATCTGGCGATGTCGACAGCGGAGAGCAAACCTGGTTAAAGGGAATTATCAGAGCCCTAGAGTAAAGAAGAGTTGATGAGCACCCTGACAAAGGCTCTAATGGGGTTCAGGCACCATATGGACGTTAGTTAGAATGCAGCTGTGTCTCCAGGTGGACAGACTCTCGTGGCCATAGGTCAACACAATCCAGGGTGTCAAAAACATACACTTCAGAAGCTCCTGTGTTTAATCTCCCACACAAACAATGGACTGAAGGCCTACATTCAGAGATACATGGCGGGAAGGAGCTATGTGTACCAGTACCTAGTGCATCCATCCCAAAAACAAACCGGTGCCTGGTTCATCCATCTCCCTGCCCCTCTTCCCGCTGCCAGTCACTGATCAGAATTGAATACATCCTAAGATCCTCAATGAACATCTGGCGCAACAGCACTAAGACCTAAGTAACAGTAACATCATTGGGTATACCTGATGTGCAGGTAAGAAGACCTCGTTCAGAGCTTCCTTAAAAAAACACTGAACGCTGGGGACAGAAAGATGACACAGCTGGGATGGAATGGAGGTGCACAATTTACCAACAACACCCTAACTTAAATGACAGCACATTGCCATGTAAATGCAAGCCAGTAGGGCCACAGACACCTATAACAGGACAAGTAGCCAGACATATTGTTTCACATGTATCCATCAACAAGCTGGACTTCAAAATCAATGCAAGATGGTCAAAGACATACTGAACTGGCCAAACCAAATAAACAAAATAGAACAACTAAACAGCACAAGCAAGGGAGTACGAATTTTGCAGAAGTCGAGACCAATAAAACACCTAAGAAAAATTGAGTAGGCACTGCCACTGTCAGGGCCATCTCCAACAAGGGTTGGAAATGGAAGGAAAAGTTGAAATCCTGGAAAGAAAAGACAAATTGTAGACCCACGTGAAAGGAAAAAATGAAAAAAACTGACGCATACAATACGGCTAAAGAGTGCTCTGAGTAACTCATGGTATCAAAAGGAGAGTCACAAACAAGAGATGCAAGTTCAACAGCTTTATTTATAACTTTACAAGGGGTTGGAGACATCCTAACTGGCACTAAGTCTAAATGGGAGTAAACTCGGCCTAAAAGTAAAACAGTCCTAGTCAGTACAGTCAAAACAAAAGGTTCTACACTCAATGCCTGCCCTAATTCTTATACAGAAAGGTGCAAGGGAAATGTACACAAAATGAAAAGGACAGTGTTCCCAACAAATGGAAATCAACAAGGGGGGATCCTGGGAGTCCCTGTGAAAGACATTAGTCCTGGTTACAAGAGACTTACCCAGACTTACCGGGTTACAAGAGTGGACCCCTTGCTCACTATTCTTAGAGAGGCACAGCTACACCCTACTGATGAGGTTCAACCAGACCGAAACACATGTCTGGGGATGCTGTTGGTACTCTTGTTCAGAGGAGAATTGCCTAGCATTTCGGTGCTGGACTGCCCCAGGGCAAGACAAAGACGGATATGTTTAGGATATTTCTCCTCTGTGAAAGATAGTGAGCTAAAAACTCTGGGTAAGGCTCTTGTAACCAGGACTCATGTTTGGCAGAGAGTGTCCCAGGACCCCCCTTGTTATTCCCAACAAAAGGATCAGGATTGCAAGGGGTTTGAAGCAATGATTAATCCCTTCTCCATGATTTCACCTTGGGACAATGGGATTCAAGGGCATAGGGACTTAGGCAGCACAGTTTTCCCCAGTGAGGCACACTCTGGCTTACTGGGACGGGTCAACAGAATGTTCAGGCTTCTTTCATAAAAAAATGTTAGTTTTTGCTTTCCAAAAAGAAAGGTTTCAAATGTTTTCCACAAATAGACTTCTTCGTCTTGAAACAAGACCTTATAAGTAGGGGTGTACCGAAATTTGGCTTTGAGTAAGTATTCTGCCGAATTCTGGCTGAAAATTAGGTATTCGGCTTCGGTAGTATACCTAATGCAATACTTACTCGAAGCCAAAGTTCCCATTCTTGTTTTTATTTAATCAACGAAATTATATTAAATCAAAACAAGAACAGGAATTGAGAAATCCCGGGAACCCCTTCCGAGCACTGCTGCAGTGTTAGCTTCAGAGCCACTCCATCACATCATGTGAACAGCATTCTGCCAAATGCTTACAGGGTGCCCCTGTAAAACATGTTCTCCGTGCCCTTTTCACCACCAGCACATCAGAATTAATGTATGCCTACCTGAAGGCTCGGCCAAAAATAAAATCAAAATGCCTTAACAAATAATAAAAGCCTGCGATTCAGTTGCGTCTGCAGAGCAGACTGTTGTGTCCTCCAGCAGATGATGACCGCGGGTTATAAAAGTAAAAGCAGGGGGTTTGGGGGGGTCGTAGAGGGCTCGAGCTGGCGCCTCCTTGTGAATCGTCTAGCGCCAGAGTGGGCCTGGCTTGCCTTTTGTCATCAATAGAGGATCTGGCAGGCCTCCCTTCTCAAGCCGCACCCTCCCTGCTGAGAACAAAACAAGCCGCAGGAATTCCTAGATTGCTCCCCGATGCCTCCAGCTCCAAGGCAAAAGGAGTGTCAGCAGGGCTAGCAGGTGGCATGCCACATGGTGAAGGGAAAGGACACCAGACATTCAGCAGTGCCAGCAGAAGCCACGCTGTTCAGGAATGGGCCACTCACTAGGCAGCAATGTCATCACATGTTGAGGGCTCTGCATACGTAGGACATTAAGAAAGTCTGAAATTAATTGGTGATAGAAGTTTCAGGACATAGGAGCAGGTGCGTCAATGCATCGCTGCCACCGAGGGATATGCTGTGTAGCAGCAGCGGGCAGCTGCATAGACACACTTGCAGTCGGAGGTGACATGATGCGCTGTTTAGGGCAGGGGCATGGCCACAGATCCGAGGTTTCAGGTGAGACACTATGCTGGACAGGGGGCATGCCAACACAACTGTGCTATCTGAGGTAAAGAGCTGTCATCGTCCGCAGGTGGCTGGGGGCATCTATGCCCTGTAGGGTGCAGCAGGGCACATTATACAGGGTAGGCCTGGCACATACCTCCTGCTGGCAGCATTACCCCTTCAATGATGAGGACAGCACCTGCAGCCAACAAGCAATGTTGTCTGAATTGCCTAGTTTGTTACCATGGCATCCATAAGTGGGGAAACATTTTACCGCCTTGCATTTATTCAAGTGTGTGTTTTCACTCAGTGTGCTTGGTGGCTGTGTGTTGGCATTTTCATCTCTATAGTACCTTGTAGTGTGTCGGGAGCATCCTGGATTGTTTGCTGTAAGGATTTGTTTTCTGTTTGTGGGTGGTACTTAGCAGTGCCTGGTCAGAGATTTTTACATTCTAATAGCTTTTAAAGTTTTGTTGTTTAAAATACTTACATGGTTTAACTCTCGCACAGTTCTACGATTTAAGTGCCTGTGTAAGTAAGAAGACAAATAGCCACTGTTAGCACATGACTGTTTCAGTGTGAGCTGCAGCAGGTGTGACTGATGTGCTGAGGACTCACAAGATCTCCACCTTGGTTTCACTTCAGGAGTTTCTGCTGTGTGTTCAAGTGCGGTGTGCCTTGGTTGCCTCTGCTGGCAATTAAACCACAAGGGTCTCAGATGTCCAAGCCTGAAAGAACATGTCTTCTAGTTTGCATTGTGGTAAATACTCTAAATCGCTGCTGTCACTCAGAGGTTTGAACTGTAGTCCTTTACGCATGGCATTAAATTTAATGAGAAATTTGAGGTTTCCCATAGACATATGCTAGCTGAAACATATTTGCTCTGTGGATGCACATATCAGCAGCTTAGCTGTGCTGGTGCCAGTTGCTCTTGAATGACATTGCTGGGGTTCATTAAACTGAGCTGTAAGCTCAGTGCCATCATCAACGGCTTGTGCTAGGACATTTAGCGTACCGCCACTGCGGGCCTTGATGAGAGCAAACACATGCAGGGAATCCAGCTAGAGGCACGCTGGCCACAGAGCAGCTCCTTCTTTTCTTCAGAGCCTGTGTCCGACTGCCCACTAGGTTTACACGCCCGCCCCAACCTACGATCACCTGGCGGGAGGAGGGTAGTGGGGGGAGGGGCGGCTGGAAATATAGCACCAGTGGCAACATCTCAATCGTACATAGCGCTTAATGCCAAATGCCCACACTTCCGAGCGCTGTAATAATAGCACCCATAAAAGGTGTCACAATTTAGGCACTTTGGTTTAAAATGCACTTTACAAATCACAATTCAATGCCTGCAAAGGATTCACATGTTCACATATGAACAGGTAGAAGGGGCTGGCAGAGCAGTGAAAGCAGCGCCCTCTCGCTCTTTCTCTCTCCACCACGAGCAGTGTATTGTATTGTATTGTTTATTTATTTATAGAGCACACCAGGCCGTTAGGCAACTGGGCGCTTGTGAAAATCTTAAGTTGCATTTACAGTTACATAAATATCTTACATTTCTTATGTTACAGTTGCAGGCATATCTTACAAGTTGCATACAGGGTATTAGGATATATTTACAGTTATCGGTGGCATAAAAGGGATTAGGGGAAGGCATGGGGAGAGGTGTCTAGGAGACCAATCGTTCAGAGGAGAAGTTTCAGCAGTCGTTGGTTTGTAGCCAGAGTTTAACATTCGATTTGAACATGTGAAAGGAGGGGATGGCTCTGAGAGGGTCTGGAATAGAGTTCCATAGATTTGCAGCCAATACTGGGAAGCTTGAGACTCCAGTTCTTTTTAGAATGAAATTTGGGATTCTGGTACTATTAGTTTGGGCCTTTCGAATGGGGCGTTCAGATGTGTACCTGGTAAATTTCTCAGTGAGGTGTGCGGGTGCTTTGTTGTTAAGACAGTTGTGTGTAATGTTCAGGGTTTTATGTTTGATACGGTCATTGATGGTCAGCCAGTTAGCAGATCTTCTTTGGTCAGATATGTGTTGTCCTCTGGGAATGCCTAGTGCTGTTCTGAGGGCATTGTTTTGCAAGGTTTGGAGTTTATGGGTGTTGTGTTTGCTGGTGCCTAGATAAAGTGTGTTACAATAGTCTAGTTTAGATAGGATAAGGGCTTGTGCGATGATGATGCAGCTGTCCGTGGACAGAAATGGTTTACATGGGTGAATTAGCTTGCAAGTGTAGCTAGTTGCAGAAGCTGTGGCATTAACTTGCTTGTTTAGGTTGAGAGCTGAGTCTAAGTAGAATCCTAGCGTTTTGATTTCCTTGGCTACCTTAATTTTGATACCATCAATAGTGACGGATTTGTATAGGTGGGATAGTTTGTTTAGTTTGCTGGTGGATCCAATGATTAAAAGCTCGGTTTTATCGTCGTTAAGACATAAACCATGTGCGGCCATCCACGTTTGAATGATTAGGTAGATTTTGTTTGAGGATAGTGTCTTTGTCGTAATCTCCTTGGTTTGGGATGAGGATCTGGATGTCGTCGGCATAATTAGTATATGAGACTCCCAGTTTGTCCAAGATATCAAAGAGGGGCTTTGTAAGTAGGAGAGATGCATGACCCCTGAGGAACACCACAGGTGATGGGAACTGGGTCAGCAGCTGAGATGGGCGAAAAGACTCTTATAGTTCTATTATCCAAGAATGAGTTTATCCATGCCGTGGCCTTGGTTGAGAAATTGGCGGCCGATTTAAGCTGGTTACAGAGTACTTTGTGATCTACCAAGTCAAATGCGGCTGATAGATCTAGGAGTAGAAGGATGGATGTGTCTCCTTTGTCTTTACGCTCATCTAGTTGGTTTTTGAGATCAAGGAGGGCCATTTCGGTTCCATGTCTCGGTCTGAATCCAGATTGTCTAGTGCCCAGTAGGTTGTTAATCTCCAGGTAGGATCGGATCTGTAGATAGGCAGCTTTATCTAAGATTTTAAGGAGGAACGGAACTGTCGTTATGGGTCTGTAGTTGGTTGGACATTAGGGTCTAGGCTAGGTTTTTTTAGGAGGGGTAGTATCCAGGCACCTTTCAGGTTGGTGGGCACAGAGCATGATTTGAAGGAGGAGTTGATAAAAGAGGTGACGAAAGGGGCTAGTTTTTGTGCGGCTTCTTTGATAATAGGGGCTGGACAGATGTCGCCAAGGCAGTGAAAGGGTTTAAGAGTGTAATGATAGTCTTAGTTTCTGCAATAGAGATAGATCTAAAGTTAAATTGGTTGTGTGGTTTAGTTTGGTTGACGGCGAGTTCCTGTAAAATGGCTTCTTGAGTGGAGAGCGCAATATTGTGGAGGGAGGTTCTTTTGGCAGAGATTTTGTCTTGTAACAAGGTGATTTTATTGCATAAGGCATTTTGAATGTTGGTGCACCACATTTTATCTTTGGTACAGGAGTCTTATGGGTGTGATAGGGGATTCTAATTCTCTGAGGATGGTGAAGATTTCCCTAGTGTTAGAATTTGCTTTTTTAATTCTGTCATTAAAGGTCTCTTTTTTTTGCTTGAATGATTTGTTTCTTATAGTTATTGGTGAGGGTGGTGAGGAGATTTTTGTTAAGAGGGGAGGTTTTTTTTTTCCAGCGGGCTTCTGCTTGTCTTTTTTCTTTGCACAAGGAATTTAGGCTTGGGGTGAACCATGTGTTAAGATGGGCAAGAGGTTTAGATTTTCTAAGTTTCAGTGGCACAGTGACGTCTATGGCTGAGTTGATAGTGTTGTTGTATAGGTCAACCAGATCATTAGGGTTGGTGATAAGATCAGAGTGATTAGTGATGGGCTGAATCAGAGGGAGGAGATTCCTGTTATGTTTGTTTTTACAACGTGTAAGGGCTGGAGGTGCCGGTAGTTTGGTTGTTTTAGATTGAGGTAGGTGCCCATAATGCCCATGAATGCCCATAATGTCTCCTTTCGGGACCTCCTCTTTTAAAGCTTAGTTACAGCTATGATCTGTTTATAAGCATGTCCTTCACTGAAGTCCTGTTAAAACAAGCATTGGCAAAGATGACAGTTTTGGCTTGTTATGCATATCTACACTTCCAGTAGTAATCTACTATCCGGTAACTATTCGGCATTCGGCCAGATAGTAAATTTACTATTCGGTACACCCCGAGTTATAAGTCACAATCTTTTATAAATGTCTCATGGATACTCTTTGCCAAGCTTTCTCAATCTAAGACTTTTGAGATGGCATTGGTTTAACTTCTGACTATGCCTGACCACTTTGACAACCGTTACCTTAACTTCCTCCCAATGCTTACTGGAACTGGTAGTTGCAAGATTATGGGCTTCTCTCCGTCTGACTCGAGCCACTCACAATACTATTGGTTTCTGTCAGTCGGGCTCAGACCTTCAATACATTTTCCACAGTTCACAGAAGCTTCCCTGGTCAGGCTTGAAATGTGTTTCCTCAGCTTACACAAGCTCCCCTCGATCGGGCGCAAGCTTCAATCCACGTTATTTTCTATTTCCAGCAATCCCTTTTGCCTCAGGACTTTGTGTGCTACATGTATAACGCCTTCTATTTCATCCTTATATAGTTCAAACTTTCTTCTTTTCAGGCATGATACTAAAGAGACTTTCGACTGTGCTGTATACAACAGCAGGACTACTCTGTGTATATTGTATCACACTGTCTCTTTAAAGCGTTGATCTTTCATTACTTGCGGATGCCGTATTACAGGCAACCTGATAGTTACTTTCAAACAAAAACAACCGGGTCTTTGTTCTTCTCTTTTGTTAACTCATCAGATGTGTTTAATATTGTTCGGGTGTCCGAGTTCAAGGTTCTTTTACTCGTAGCTTTATGGAACCTCCTCAATTCAATCATTCACCGGGAGGGAAGCAATCTTCTCGCCAAGGTTCCCCAGAAGGACAACTTCCAGCTAAGGTTATCAGCTGCTTGTTGCAAGTGCAATTCTTTTGCCTGCCTTTCTTGAGACTTCCCCACAGCTCGTAAAGTCCTCTGGCTTTCTGCCTTCAATCTCGCATCTGCAGCAGCTCCTGAAGTCCAGTCCCTTCTTGCTCCCAGCCTTGCTCAGAATGTTCCTGTCTGCTTTGACCTTTATCCCAGGTGGGGATGTTAACAGGTTTCAGGTGGGATGATTTAAAAGGGAGGCCTGGCCTTGCCTGGCCTCATTACCGGGACAGAGCCATTGAAAAAAGTCAGAGGTAATCTTCATGACTCTGTTCCTGATCTTTCTCAGCCCAGTAGTACTGCTGATAGAGTAGGAAGAGTGAGGATCATCGGAGTTGTAGTGTCCTACAAAGTAGGTTGGGATAGGGGTAGGGAAGGTGTCTGGAAAAGGGAGATACTATGTCTGGCTAGTGGATGTTCCACGCCCACTCCCAGAGGACCCATTATCCAGGTGATACTCCCTCGCTTGTCCACCCCCAGGGTTGGGATCCAAAAGTCATGGCCTTCCCCAGGCTGCCTGAGCAATGGATAACTGGGGTTTAGGTGATATGATATGATATGATATGGCATTTATAACGCGCCTATACACAAGTGTTTCAAGGCGCGACGAGGCAGGGAGGGGGGAACAAGGGGAAGACAGACAGCGATCCTACTAGGCCAGGTGACATTCAGACCGCGCAAGTGCAGGGGTAGGGGAAGGGAAAAATGCAAGGGGAGGGGGAGGGGGGAAGTGCAGTACAAAGTAAGTAGAATAAAATAAATAAATAGGGCCAGCTGGTGGCAAGTGCAAGGTAAGTGCAGACAAGTGCTGGGAAGGGGGGGGGCTGTGGGGATACAGAGACAGTCCCGCAGTGCAGGGGTTGCCAGGGAGGCAGTGCAAGTGGAGAGTGGCTGGGCCCCGGACCCAGGTCGGTGAGAGTGGCCCAGTTGCAGATTCAGTGCAGTTTCAATGAATAATTTAGCAGGGAAGAGGGAGAGAGAAAGCAGAAGCAAAGAGGAAGGTTTTGAGGTGCTTCCGGAACCGGAGATGGTTCTCCTCAAGTTTCAGGGAGGCAGAAAGGCTGTGGCTGTTCCAGAGGGAAGTCCCTGCCGTGGAGAGAGATCTACCCCCAGCTCGTTGCTTCGAGAAGCAGCTGACCCTGAGGGAGTTGGAGACAGATGAGCGAAGGGCTCGGGAAGGAAGATATTTAGGAAGAGAGAGTTGAAGGTATTTAGGCCCCAGGCCCCAGAAGGCCTTGTGGACAATCCGGGGGGTTTGAACTTAATCCTCGCAGCCACTGGGAGCCATTGTAGAGATTTCAGTCCTGGAGAGATACGGTCCCAGGGCTTGAGGCCAAGGACTCGCAGTTCTGTTCTGGATGAGTTGCAGAGGGCGGAGAGTGGAGGCAGGCAGATTAAGATAGAGGCTGTTACAGTAGTCCAGCTTCGAGAGAACCAGGGCTCGGGCGACAGTGAGCTTCTGGGGGAAGGAGAGGAAGGGAAGAATACCTCTGAGGGGGTGCAGCTGGTAGTGTGACTTATTAGAGACGTCAGATATATGAGGAGAGAAGGAGAGTGTGGAGTCGAAGATGACCCTGAGGTTTTTTGCCTTGCAGGTAGGAGCAGGAAGAGGGCCAAGAGAGACTGGCCAGAGAGCTGCAGGGAAGGAGGGAGTGGGTGTGCCGATGAGTAGAATCTCAGTCTTACTGGCATTAAGGCAGAGGTCATTGGCGGCACACCATTCCTGGATAGCAGACAGACAGTCAGAGATGAGGGAAGGAGAGGAGGAGGCCGAGGGTAGCCTGAAAATGAGCTGGGCATCGTCCGCATAGCAATGAAAGTTGGGGCAGAGAGCGGCGATGCGGTGGGCAAGGAGTGCCAGATATTGGTTGAACAGCCAGGGAGAGAGATTAGATCCCTGGGGAACACCACAGGTGGAGAAAAAGATGTCAGAGAGGAAGGACCCAAGTTGGACCTGGGAGGGTCGATTGGAAAGGAAAGATGTCAGACACGCCAGAGCCTGACCAGTGATACCCAGGTTATCACGGAGACGGTTGAGCAGGATGGCATGGTTGACAGTGTCAAAGGCAGAAGAGAGATCGAGCAGAATGAGAACACACTGAGTGTTGGAGTCGAGGTTCAAGAGCAGGTCCTCACGGATGTTCAGGAGAGCAGTTTCCGTGCTTCTGGCAGCTCTGAAGCCAGATTGGTGGTCATGAAGACTACCAACAGATTCAGCATGAAGGTTAAGCTGGGAGATGGCCAGTTTCTCCAGGAGCTTTCCCAGGAAGGGAGTGATAAAACACTCCCTAGTTTTTCCCAGTACTTACATAGGAACCGCATCCAATTGCTGGGACCCGTCCACAAACACGAAAGGCCATAGCACAGATGTATTTACAGACCATTGGATGAAAGAGAATGTCACATTCTTCAAAGGTCTGGATAATTGTCCATTGAATGAGCACCTTGAGTTCTGCACCAGAATCCCCAATAGGGCTCCATTCCAATCTATTCTTAGAGACTCTATTTTTAAAAATATTTTATATTTTTATTTATTTGTATATTGGTGGTTTGCAAGGTGTGACACACCCCTACAATCACTTCAGCTGGTTGAACACAAAAGGAAGAGAAAAGCGACTCAAGGGAGGGCATGTTCTGAAAAGGTTTGAACACACAAAGGCTGCACTTTAGTTCCTAAGGTTTGAACGAATGCAGTGAGGGAAGATGAGCAATAAAGAGGTTAATGGCAAAATTCAAATGATAAAGAGATGGGCAATAATGTAAAAGAGTAAATTCAAGATGAATTCAAGGTAGCCCAAATATATGTCCCAATGCATTAGAGTGCCAGTCATATCATTAAATGTTGAATGTCTTGGCAACAGAGCATGTTCTTTAGTTTCTTACAGTGATTCATGTTGTCTCTATTATAATCTCAGAATGGTATCCAGAAAGGGCAAGGCTTGAGGACCTGTCAAACTAAGTGACATGTCACTGTAACATGTCCAGGCAAAATGGGCACTAAAGTGCAGAGTGTTGGATGCAAGAGCGTTGTCAAGGGCTCAGGGACGTTACTGCCCATCTACGCCCACCTAAGCAGGGGTGGTTGCTATTCGCAAACCGGAGGTGTGTCCTGGGTGCAAGCCCAACCTCCTATAAAAAAAGAAAACAAGATGCCTGCAGCCATAATAAATAGAAAAGGGACTATGTCCCTTTTCTATTTCCATTGCAGCGGCCATGGCCGGTGATGTACGGCTATACATATATATTCTGCTAGTAATATGTTGCCATGTGCAATACGGTGTGGTTGGTTTCTAGCATATGTAAGTAGATGGAATGCTAATTCTGATGTGCTATGTTATCAATTTAGAATGCACAGAAAGTTGATTTATCTACTCTATGTATCACGTACATTCTGACTTTCTGAAAGGATAACAATTATGTCCCCTGCCCCAATCCCCTTGAATTATTAGGGTGTACTTAATTAGAGGTCCTCTCATTCCAACACAAAATAAATCATTTGTGAAAGTTAAGTGTTCATCTTTCCTATGAAAATGGAAGTGACACAGCTAAGCTCTCTTTCATCCCCAGTTTGTCTTTTTAAATGCCTATATTTTTCACAGGTCACAAATTATCAATCAACTCTGAAGATGTGGAAATGTGCACCCTTCCAGAAATCTGGTGTCAGACTATAACAGTACAAATCTGCAAGGTTTCATTTGGTTGGCTTTGGATTTACAAAGAGCTGCACTTTATCTGCACATCAATGCAATCTTTTGCCTTACAAAACAAATCTGTCTTTGTTTTGAATACAGTGAGAAAGCAAAGAACAGTTCCTACTTTTCATGCGCAAGCATTCTAATTGTAATGAACACCCCCTATACCCTCCGCCCCATTATCCAGAGTTCCCACCCAGTCCTGGGGCTTAGCAGAGAAATGGTTCTAGAGGGGCTGTGTTCAATTACATTGGGGGAATTTCATACTCATTTTTCAATACCTCTTTCAGGCACAGAGCCAGCAGTGACCCTCAAGTGTTTCCAGTGAATGCCCAGTCAGCTGATCCATTCTGATCCCTTTCTCCTTTCTAGGAAAATAGGTCTGCAACACCTGCACATTTCGGACTCCTTCAGAGACAACTTTCATATCCAGACATTATCCACACATCCATTTGGAAGCCCCCCCCCTTCTCAACCGCTTTTACAATCTTAGTGTTCCCTCATCCACTGTGTGTTTTGATTTTTATCATGGTAATTATTCCCACATTGTGTCATCATTACTTCCCATTTTGGATTGGTTAAATATTTCCATTTGCTTGTTTAACAGGCAAACACTCAGACAGAATGCACCCCTTAATTGTCATAGGTTGATTATATTCTAAACATGTGAATGGAGATGGGGTTGCACACTTTAGACACTTTTGAATTAAATAAGGTGTTATTTCATATCTCATTGTAGCAACATGACACATTGAGGAAATATGATTTATAGTTGTATTTATTTTGAATAATCCTTTTATACTGGAGAATCCCTCAGTGGTACCTTTCCATTTGATAGTAGATTATATGGTTATGAATGTATGGCCAAAATAATTTTAAATGCATTTCTGAAGACAGTTACATCTTTAAGTTTAATTTCTTTGAATTCTGAAACTCTTCTTTCTAGGCATCCCTTTCAGTTAGGATTAATAGAATTTGCTGACATGCCAATTTTGTTTGTAAATACTTTTATGGCTTCCTCTGGTGAATTTTATGGATGGTTGAAGTTGAAAGTTTAATCTCAAGTGTAGTAATCTTTCTTTGAAGCTGGGAAGTGTGTAAAACAGGACTCCCACCATGTTTTTGGCCCAGATATTATCTCTGCAGAAGACCATGGCTGAAGCTATTTGGGAATGTAAAGATGTGTTTTAAGAGCTATTTTCTCTTGAAATAAGGCACCCGTTTGGGTGGGGGAATTTTATTAGCTCAGGGGGCTTCAAGAGATGGTCTTTCTTTTTTATGGACCATTTAGTGGGTTTCTTTATGGCTTTTAATAATATATATCCTTTTTCTCATGATGACCAAGTTTATCCCGGATACCTTCAAACCCTCCCCATCAGCAATACTGGATTGAACATGAGTTCGTGTTGTCAGGTTTCACTGGAGAGTTAACAAAAACAGCATTGCCAAAGCCACATTAGAAAACCAGTGATTTCCCATACAGATTTAAACAGTAACTTATTTTCTACTTTAAAGTTTTGCATACACTGTTATTTCATAGTGCAGTGCATTGACAATAGATGTCTATTTGCATTTACAAGTGTATCACAATACTTGTCCAACCTATATTCTCAAAATGAGAGTCCACTTGATTTTGAATGCTGTTGGAAAAAGAAACATAGCATTTTGTTAATTAAACTGCTAGTGAATACATTGCTGATATTAAAGAGAGGGAAGAAAGGAATGGTGCCTTGCATAAGGGATTGATACATTGTAGGACTAATAATCTATCCAGGGCAGCAGACTACTGCACTGCTGCATGTGTAGTGGCTATAAACGCTTTGGATGTATCTTATTAAAAGAATATTTTTCTAAAACAATTAAGGAAATACATTTAAATTTTAAAAAGATTATAATGAAGTTTGTCTAGGCATGACAAGACAAGAGAAAGGAGGGAAGACAGAGAAAGGACAAGACAAACAATCTTACTAGGCCTTGTGTCATTCACATCGTGCAAGTGCGACAATGTAAAGTGCAGGGGTAAGGAAGGAGGGGAAGTGCCGAGGAGGGGGACTGTGGGGTAACAGATACAGCCCCTAAGTGCACGGTAGGACCAGAGGCAGTGCATGGGAGACTGATCATGGATGAGCCGGGTACCCAGTAAGATTCTGAGGGTAGTCAAGCAACCAGTCTGTTCAGCAGACAGGTAGGTCTTCAGGGCAGAGAGAGAGAAAGCAAAGGAGAAAAGGAAGGTCTTCATCTGCTTCTGGAACTTCAGGTGGTCTGGCTCAAGTTTGAGAGGGGCAGGGAGCCCATTGCAGAGAGGGGCACCTGTAGAGGAGAGAGATCTACCCTCCACTCTCTGCCTGGAGAAGCGTCTGACCCTCAGAGAGTTTGAGGTAGCTCACGAAGGACTCGAGAAGGAAGCTATTTTGGAAGAGAGAGTTGAATGTAGTGTGGGGCCCAGCCCCAGAAAGGCTTGTGGACGATGCAGAGGGTCTTGAACTTGATCCTTGTAGCCACCGGGAGCCCGTGGAGAGATTTCAGGGCTGAAAATCTACAGTAGCTGGGCTTAAGGCCAAGGACAAGTCTTGCAGTCCTGTTCTGGATTAGTTGCAGTGGGTGAAGAGTAGAGGAAGGCAGATTGAGAATGAGGCTGTTGTAGTAGTCCAGCCAAGATAGAACCAGGGCTCTCAAGACAGTGAGCTTCTGGGGGAAATTGAGAAAAGGAAGAATACCTCTGAGGAGATGCCGTTGGTAGTGGGCCTTCTTGGCAAGGTCCATCATGTGAGGAGAGAAGGGGAGAGTGGAGTCAGAGATGACACCCACGTTTTTAGCCTCACATCAAGGAGAAGAAAGAGGGCCCAAGGAGGACCGCCAGAGAAAGAGGGAAAGCAGGAGCAGGGGTCCCAGTGAGAAGGATTTCTGTCTGACTGGCATTAAGGTAGCAGTCGTTGGAGGTGCACCAATCCTGAATCACGGGTAGACAGTCAGGAATTGACGAGAGAGAAAGGGAGCCTAAAAGAGAGCCGCGTGTCATCTGCATAACACTGAAATTTAGAGGAGAAGGTAGAGATCAGGTGGGCCATGTCAAAAGCAGACAAAGGTCAAGGAGGATGAGGATGGAAGGATGGCTAGAATCAAGATTATTGAGCAGATCTGCACGGGTGTTCAGGAGATCAGTTTCAGTGCGTCTGGCTGGTCTGAAGCCAGAATGATGGTCATGGAGACAACCAACAGATTCAGTTTGGGACAAATGTGATGAGGTGTTATTGGCTGAGGTGGCATTGCGCCTTAGCCAATGCTTGGCGGCCATTGTAAATTTAATGAGCAAGAATTGGCTGAAACCTAATAGTGGCAAGACGGAGGTCTTGGTGGTTGGTGCACCCCCTTCTCCTTCACTGTGGACCTCTGCTTTCTGGCCTCCATCACTGGGTGTTCTTCATTCACCAATCACTGCTACCGACATCTCGCTGCTCGGGAGGCTAGGAATGTTCCCTATGGATATCATGTCACGCCTTTACTTCATGCCCTCAACTGGCTTCCGGTGGCAAAGCGTATTAAATTTAAATCTCTTTGCCTGGTGCATCGGGCCTTTTATGGCTTGGGAGCCAGTTATCTACTGGACAACTTTGTGCACTACCTACCTAGTCTCTCTCTTCAGTCTTTATCTGCCTGCTTATTATCTGTCCCCTCCTCTTTCTTAGCCAGGGTGGGTGACCGTGGCTTCTCTTTGGCAGCAGACAAACTTTGGAATGCTCTACCTGCTTCACTTAGGAAAATCTCTAATCATCTTGAGTTCCAACGTCTCCTGAAGATGCTTCTGTTCTAATCTTTGCTTCTTGTCTTACCGATGTTAAATCCTAGCGTCATGATGCCTCTTGGTGATAGTGCGATCTATAAATCCTGATAACATAACAGTGTGGAGAGTAAGCTGGGAGATGACCAGCTTTTCCAGGATTTTGCCCAGGAAAGGAGTGATGGAGATCGGACGATAGTTTGCCAGACAGGTAGGATCAGCAGAAGGCTTTTTAAGGAGGGGGTGCACAAGGGAGTGCTTGAGGAGAGAGAGGAAAGATCCAGTAGTGAAAGAGTGATTGCAGAAATTGGCAAGGCTGGAGTGACGGTGTTAATGGGGTCCTTGATGGTTCTGGAGGAGCAGGGGGATCACCTGTTTGGACTATACTTTCATAGATCGAACTTGTATAGAATTCATCCATCCTCACATTCAGTGTTTTTATCTGACAACTGTGACACCCCCATTTGTTCATTAATTATTTGCTCACTCCTATTCGTCTTCTGTCACATTCTCATCACTTATCCATCCATTCTCTCTCTCTCTCTCCCTCCCTCTCTCTCTCACTCTCTCTCTCTGGCTCACGCACACACATCACACACTCACACACTCATCCACTTCTTAGCCATTCTCTCAGTCTAATTAATTTGGCCATTCATTCAGCCATCCTCACAATCTTATTAAATTGTCCATCAGTTCATCCATGCATGCATCCCTCCATTCATCCATCACCCAGGCTTCCATCCATCGTCCCACTTAAATGAATTTGTTTCAATTCATGAATTCAGTCAAATAACATGCCTATAGACCTCCAAGCCTTGTTTATTCATCCAGGTATACATCCTCGCATTCATTAATGTATCCACCCTAATATGCTAATTCATGCATCCTTTTCCATGTCCCTGTCCAACCAGCTATCCTCACACTCTAATCTATCCACTTACACAAAATCAAATTCTCCCGTCAATAACCAACTTCAAATATATGAGGAAATGCTTGCTTTCTGGATGAGTAGGCCCACTCAGTGGGCTAGCACTGACACCCAATGCATAAATAGTCGTAAAAAGAGGGGAAGTGGTTATCAACTGACAGCCCACACTCCTACCGGTGGGGTTCATGCCGACGAATCATCTATATCCTGGCCCACTTTTGGAAGTATCACCCAGGGATTTAAGCAGCCCGGGGCTAGCTAGGGCTCAACCCAGGCAGTCGCCCAAAATTGCCCTTGAGCCAAATCTGCTGGGGCTCCCCAAGCTGACTTATCAAAGCTAATATACTAGGGCATTAAAGGAAATGAAAGGAATATGAGTGCCAATACTGAACTCCCCAAGTAGAGCAGTCCTTCGAACCACATTATCTGTTATGATATTTGGAATTAGATTACTTCTTTTCTAATATTAATGGGAAGGGAAAGTATAATAGACAGAATAGATTGTTTAATGTTTGCACCATATTATTGTAGAGGTGGAGCCAAGTACTCCCACCCAAAGCTCCTCCCCCATGCTGCCTATATGTTGGGAGTCAGAGTGTGAGACCTATACCAAAAAGAATCTTGGAAGTAAGGTTCCTGTTGAGGAAGCCATACATGCATTCACCAAAATATGATGGCCATTTGCATGAAATCCCAGAGGAAGTGTGAAAACTGAGCAAAAGAGAAGATTGTTGACGTCATGAAAAGCATAGCCGACACACCTAGAAAAGAGTCAAGAAGCTGAAGACCATGGACATTTTATAGGCTCTTAAGAGGAGGTGTTTAAGATGAGCAACATTTTGGGCTCAAGATGAAGATGCTCATGATACAGAAATAGTGAAGAAGATATCAAGTCATTTTACAATTGTACAGATGCAATAACACAAGTAGACAAAGTATTCTTAAAGGCTGGCTATGTAGTGAATAGATTGTGCCGATGTGCCAACGTATATGCATCAAATCTATGGGCTATGGATGATCCCACAATGCACTTTAGCAGAGCTGGACCCAGTGAGCCGAAAAGCTTTTTAATATGTCACAGTTAGAAATCAAAACGTAATCATGGCGGTGAATTCAACAAAGGCTTGGCTGGCCCAGCACCAGGAAGTCAATGCCACTGTGAGCCTGAATGTTTGTGCAGTGGTTACAGAACATGTGAAAAGAACAAAACTCCTGTCTTAGGTGAGTAGAGAGAACATTGAAGACGTCAGAGGTTCATCATGTATTAGTATTTTAAATGCAGAAAGACTCTAAAACCTAGTCTGCAGTCACGTGGATGGATGAAAATAGATACTGGGATGAGCTGTATCGAAACAAAGAGATGGAGTATGCCTATACTCCCTCTTATCCTCAGGCGCAGAGAACATTTCCAAAGCCAAGTTCAAAGCCTTAATTGACTGGCAGAAGAGTGATGATAGATGACAGGCTAATTGATGGGAAGCTATGGTTATGACCAGCCCACCAGCACCTGGATGCCAGCCTGCATGCTGCTTGCATGTGTGGATATTACAGAGGGGTATGAGGGCGGCACCCAATTATAAAGAGCCACCTAGTAGAAGAGCCCTATAGTTTGTATAACCAATGGGACGTTGTGTATTTGATGACGTTCGTACAAACCTGCACTAGAGGAGGGCTTAGTTGCCCCACCTGACAGTAGAGACCCAATCACCTTCCCTAACAAGTATGCAACATATACCTAGATGTTCCCTGTAAGCCAATAGCTTTCCCAAGTAGGTTTTTGTAGTTTACCACGTAGGTTGACGTCAATGATGACGAGTTTGTATACCTAGATGTTCCCTGTAAGCCATCACTTTCACAAGTAGGTTTTTGTAATTTACCACATATGTTGACGTCAATGATGAGTTTTTACTATATAAGCTACATTTTTTATGAAATGCATTGAGTGAGAAGATTGAGCGAGTTCATTGATTTCATTATTGATGTTAGTTGTGACTCCTGTTTTAGATAATTGATATTAAAACAGACGTATTTTGCCAACTTCCTGAGTCAGTTTGATTATTGATGTTTGAGTATATTCGGCATCACCATCCATCTCAAAGTATTGTTACCTCGTTTTAAAGGGCTTGTGTTGGACACAAAAGTTCATTATATTGAAGTCTTGCCATTCAAAATTGTTTAATAAAATTAATACATAAGAAGCAGATTTTCCTCAAAAGAACTGAGAAACCTTGATTGACTTATTTTGATTGTATGAGAATATATTTTAGTGAATTTGATTACTGCACAGTAATAATATTTAACACATCTTTCAAAATAGATTTGACTCCCTTTCGATCCAGGTACTAAAACTGGCCGCATTTGTGAGGTACTCCTTTAATTCCCAGGGGCCACAGCTCTTGTATGGTTCCTAAATTCCTTGAGATTCTGAGGCTGTGCCACACACATTTGAGTCCCTACCTTTACTAAGGATGCATTATTGCTAAGGACCGACTGTTGCACCTCTGCCCACTGATGTTTAGGTTTGCTGAACTTTGGCATTGTGCCAAATCTTGGCTGGAATAGTGGCACATGGTTAAAACTAGAACTGTGTCTTTGTTCTGCCTCAAATAGGTATTTGGCCGACGTTCAATCAAAATTCAGTTATTCGATCGAATACTTTAAATTTGTACCTCAATATCATTTT
This sequence comes from Ambystoma mexicanum, assembly GCF_040938575.1. Lineage (NCBI taxonomy): Eukaryota > Metazoa > Chordata > Amphibia > Caudata > Ambystomatidae > Ambystoma > Ambystoma mexicanum. The sequence goes on along the minus strand of NC_090933.1, from coordinate 909,071,834 downwards.
ATTGAGGAAATGTTTATTTTACAAATGGGCATCTAAATATTGCTAACATTTATGTGCTATTTTCTGACATCAGTTTGTGGTGACGAACATGATAAGAGGAGAAAAAACAAAGCTTGATCTGATTTGGAGCTTAATTTAACTATGTCTGCATCTTAGTTGACTTTGCTTGGATTCTTGACCAAAATATGTGTTACACATTCTGAGTTCCATGCTCTAATTCCCAGCGTCGTTTCGTGTGACCTTGGCCAACAACGCTTGAAGACAAAGAGACACATTCTAAAAACTGATTGGGACGCAAATTATCACATGTACCAAGAAAGGGCCTCAAGGGGAATTGAATTTGTGCATTGCAGAGGCACACATTTAAACGCTCTCTTTTACACCCTTTGTTCATTTATGCGAATCAGGTGGCGGTAAAAAAAAATTGGGGGCATTTTTTAAAGCACGTGCTGTATTTCAAATGAGATGCAGTTTGACAACCAAAGCATTGTCATCTCCTATTTGGACATGTGCAGAGGATGCGGATTGCATGACAGGGACATTCCTGGCCCTCTTGTGCAATTGCATGTCTATCTCTCAAACATGGATAGAAATGCTTTTTTACTTTCTTTTTTTAGCATTTCACAGTAACTGGCCCTTCCACTGTGAAATGTGCTCTCAGCATCCACTAGGCTGCAATACATTATTGCTGTGATCGCATATGTAAGGGAGCTGACCAGCCATGGGCGTAGGACATGGGAGGGACAAGGGGGACAAACCCCCCCCCCCAATTTTAAGTGGGGGGGATGTAATGTCATTTATCCCACCCAGAATATGTGTTTGGTGTGATGTGCAGGGATCTGTTTTTGAAGTGGGGGGTTGGGCTGCTTACTATGTAAGCTGCCCTTTCCCCCCGGCCCCAAAGCATGGGGGCAATACCCTGGGGGCAGATGGGTGATCATCTGCCCCCAGGGAGGGGGGGCACACAAAACAAAAAATATATGGGTGGGACCACTAGTCACCAGGGATTTTTGCAAGGGGGGGCCTCTCCCCCCACCCTAAGTGGATGGGAGGCACCTTATGTAGCCCTCCCTGGGGGCAGATTTCTGCCCCTAGGAAGGGGTACATGAGATGCCCTCCATCCATTTGAAGTGGGGGGGGAGAGGCCACTGCAAATACTGGCAGAGCCACCCCCTCCCAAGCCTGGGTCAGTACGTTTTGTCCCCCCTTGGGGCAGATGGCCACACACATGTGCCCATCTGCCCCTAGGGAAGGGCAAAATAAATATATATATATATTCTAACTTGTTTTGGGTGGGGGTTGGGGGGCCACTAGACAACCAGGATTTTTTGTGTTTGAAGGTGGGGTGGCCATCCCCCCACCCTAAGTGGATGGGGGCACCTTATGTAGCCCTCCCTCGGGGCAGATTTCTGCCCCTAGGAAGGGGTACATGAGATGCCCCATCCATTTGGGGTGGGGGGAGGCCACTGCAAATATTGGCAGAGCCACCCCCCAAGCCTGGGGCAGTACATTTTGCACATAGCGGGCTGCCCCTCTGGCCTCCCCCCCTGGGTCCACATACACCCCACCTACTAGGCATCCCCTGGGTCCGACACATCCGGCTGCGGACCTCGGAGTGCTTATAAGGGGGTTGGCTTGCGATTGCTCATCCTTCTTGTTTGCTGTACCCCCTCACCCCCCGGAGGACAGTCAAAGCAGCAACATCACACACCTGGTCCCTCTACTCCCATAACAGGGCTTACTCAGAGGCACAAACAAGATTTCCTCTTTCTTTGAAACCACCATCCTTGCATTCCAAGAGACACACACGTCGCCTTGCCCCACACAAAAAAGAAGCAACTTGCAGTTGGTAGAAAAGGTGCAACTCCTTTATTTGGCTGGAGGATCTGCCTCTTAACGAGCTGGCGTCCTAGCTGTGGCCCACTGGAAGTCCTTGTTATTTCCTCTCGCTTACCATGAGCTCATAGTCAGATGATAAATCCAGAAATGCAACATACAAAGACATGTTCTTTGCTGCTGCATCCTTTAATTTTCTTCTGTTTTCTTTTCTTCTTTTCTCTTGTTTTATACAGTGATATTTGTAATTTAATACGTACTGCTATTTTTATTCTAATTTTGTGAAAAGTCAAGTTCTTTGACTAAAACACAATAAATAAATAAAGCAAAGTCCCCAAGATGTCCCCTGTCCCCCCAGATTGTATGTGTCTCCTACGCCCCTGTGACCAGCGCTTCTTTTGTGCTGCTGTCCAGCCCATCTGAAATGTGTGCATCACCTTTGAGAATAATGTGACGCCTCCATTTCTAAAACTAACGCAAATGAAAAAAAGTGCATCCCCTATGTTTTTTTTTCTTTCCATTAGCGTTAATATTTGTGTGTCTGGCCCAGGGCCCCGCAAACTCGCGTGTCCATTGCTCTGCCGGTGTGCTATTGCGAACCTCTCATGAAATGGCGACCGCCGACCGTGATCTCGTGTGTGCGCCACCACAGAGCTGAGCGGAAGCACAAAGCTTTCTTTCCTCGCCACCTGTTAATGGCATTCATTCATTTTCCATCTGTCAGGCAACTGTAATGGAGTTTCCTTTTTTAATCAACGCTGCACAAGAAGTGTCTCTGGGCTTTGCTACCAAATTAAATCGCGTTTTCAACAGCGGTTACATTTCCACAGAAACACACACAGTCTGGCCCCATGAAACTACAATAAAGAAAATTCCTCCTCACGTTATCTCCCTTCAGTTCACACGTTGGAACACAGAAATATGTACTCACATATTGTTTGAATAGGTGAATATTTTAAGGTTTAAAAATAACAAAAAGCACACTCTATAGCGCTGAGGTCAAAACATTACGTATTTTCTAAAGATAAGGCGTTCATTCAGCACTGTGTTGCCTACAGCTCCAATCATGTGACTGTGGAGGGTGCGTTTGTCTGTTCACACAAAATAAAGTTGCTGTTTGCTAAAACCTTTAACCGAGTGAGCTTACCCAAAAAGGCAGTCTGAGACATCACAGTGTGTGCTGGAGAATGATGCTTTGGATTGGCCTGTCATGCTGCACACACATGCGGGGGCAGCCCCTGATTGGGTGGCTTCCACGTGCTTGACTAGCACTGTGTTTACCTTATTGAAGTTGGATGTGCTTCCAGCTCCCAGATGTTTGTGCCGTGACTAGAACCAGGTCCGGCCTTAGGGGCAGCAGCGCCCTGGGCAAATTGGATCCCTCTGTCGCCCCCTTCACGCCCCTGGTCAACAGGGGGTGGGGCGGAGGCGGGGCAGAGGAGGGGTGGGGGCGTGGACCAGGATGTGCCACTTTTTTTTCCTTTTTTTTTTCACCTCCTCGCTCCGGCGAGGAGGTAATGATATGAATAGGGTGCATCAGCACCCTATTGTTATTAGATGCGCTCTGCCGCCGTGGGCGCATCTAATAACAATGAGGCACCTGCCGTGCCTTCTCCCCACTAAGCCAGCTCGGTGAGCCTTTGAAAGACTCCCCCCCACCCCCCCGAGCTGGCATGGTGGGGGGCTAATGGCGCCTTTTGTTATTAAAAGCGCCCGCAGCGGAGGGGTGCATTTAATGACAATAGGGTGCTGACAGCAGCAACCTATTGTCATTAAATGCGCCCGACGCCGTGGGTGCATTTACTAGCAAAAGCCTCGCTGCCGTGCCTTCTCCCACTACACCAGCTCGGGGGAGCCCTTGAAAGACTCCCCTGAGCTGGCATTGGCAGGGGCTAATGGCGCCTTGGGGTTTGTGGTGCCCAGGGCTGCCCCCCACACCCGTAAGGCCGGCTCTGACTAGAGCAGATGTATCTGCACTCTATTTGTGTCATTTATTGCGACTCATCACAGCTGAACAAGGCTCGCATCCGCGGAAAGCGAAGGAAAAACTCAAACCTGCTTCCAACAGCGAAATCCCCAGAGGGGACGGACTATTGCTCCCATCCGGGCAGCAATGGTCTGGCTCCCTTTGGAGGTAAGATATCTGTACCCAGTGAGTCATGGGTGTCCCATAAGTCACTGGGCCCCGTTACCTCCAGTACTCCCGCTCCCCTGATTAGCGCTTCTTAGCCCTGCGTGGTCACCTCGTGTCTGAAACCCTGAATCTTCTGCAAATGTTTGCACTAAACCTACGACTACCCACGGCCGTAACTTACCTTCCTTGGGCAGCTGAGCTGCCCACTACCTGCACCACTTCAGCCACCACGACTACAATTCCAGCTAACGGAGTAGATGAGCCACCACGAGCCTCTGTTTCACTCCTCTTCACGCGAGCAACATCGTCCCGGGCCTTTGAGGCACCCTCCTTGTCTGGGGGCCATTGCCTGCATACCCTGCACCTCCTCTGCAGAGCTGCTCCTTTGCTCCTCTTTCCTTTTAGCCAGAGGTTTTCAGTTTGTCTCTGTGGCATTGGTGGCCCATAGGAAACCATTGCACGCAATTTAAGCAAAACCTCAACTCGTGCTGACTCTGCCAAACATGGACAGCTGCTTTTCCCCATAACCACAGACCTTCTTTGTGTGTTTACCCTGGTGGCGTCGCTAGAGGGTGGGCCCCTCCTTTGAAATCCTGCCCCCCCCTTGATCTCCCACCTCAACTGGGCTAATTGCTCTGCACTGTCTGCAGTGCTGTGTCCACCAGCACAGCACACGCACAGGGCCACAATCAATGCTGCCGCACAACAATGAAGAGCTGTTAAGTCCCCCCTACAGCCAAGAGCATCCCCTACAATCAGAATATAGTGGCTCAATGGTTTGGTGCCTACATTCTGATGGAAGGGGAAGTGCAGTGGGGTGTGGTAGTTGGTGTGCACAAAAAATTCTCTCCAGGAGTGCTTCTTATGCCACACATTGCACGTATATAGGTGCCCCCCTCTACTTTTGTCTGTGGCCCCCTCTGTGCCCGTTCTAAATGTAATTCCTGGCGACGCCACTGGTTTACCCCATTCAATAGCATTAGGTTAGGCCTTATTTGTGAACATCATATCTAAAGCATTGCACGTGTATTCTAAAACCATCTACTGAACATCTATGGGGTCATTTTGGAACATGTGCTCTTCACCCATGAACCGTATAAATGATGCGTAAAAGATTTCACAAATCTTTTCGAATTGCAGTGCATTTTTCTGCGATTTGTGATGTGCAGCGGGAACACAGATCGCGAATACCAGATCCGCCACCCACATACTCTCTGCCTTACAAATCCATCAGCAACTCTGTGCACACCGGATTGTGATTTGGGAGGACATGATGTGGATTCTTATGGAATCTACCTGTTTTTTGCACCTGCAAAATGCAGGAAGATTCCATAGGAGTCTATGTTAATGCTGTGCACAGATATGACAGGTGGTATTTATGCACCATTTTAACAATGGCGTAACTCTAACATGGAAACGCAGGCCCATCCGGATTTCTGAGTCACATTACACCTTCTGTCAAAACGAAGCAAAATAGCCTGGAGGGTCCTTCTGGAACAGTGCATTAGTGCAGAAGTTACAGGGCAATCCAAAATGAGCCCCTCAGAGCCTTCTGTGGAAATCACTGCCTTTAAATGTCCAATGCAATCTAATTCATTTCATTTTCTCGCTTGCACCAGTCTACATAAAGAATATATTGCATGGGCAATCCTTCATTGTATGTTGCTGTATTTAGACCGCACCTTCTTACTACCGTGCTCCCCCTCTTAAGCGTATACCCTTGATTTCTCGGCTCCATATTCCTGTAGCCAGGGTTGGACTGGGGCATACAACTGGCCCTGGCACCAATGAAAAAAGTGGCCCACAGTTGCACATAGCAATGCATTCCTTTTGGGATGCCCTGCTTGAGCAGTACCTAAAGGGTAATTTTGGTGTAAAATGTGTTGCAAACTCCACTTTTTAAAGGATATGTGCTCAGTAACACTGTTCAAACCTACTGGCCGCATAGTGAACTAACTAATCAAAGTGACCCACTGTGGCTAACATACTGGCCCTTTTTATTTAAAACAAAAAACCTGGCCCACGCTAGCATGTTGGGCATGCAATTCGGGCATTGCCATGTTGCCCTATAGGCCAGTCCGAGCCTGCCTGCAGCCTAGGAGTGATCTGAGCTGCTCTGTGTGCCCCAAACGTCGGATCTAGGGGCCCCAGTTTGGGCTGCACCCACTACATTGGCCTACCTGCTCTCGCCTTGGCTTCAATAGCCTTGGGGGCCTGATTATCTAATACTTGGACCAGCACTAAAAATAGAGAAACTGAAAATAGAGACACGGAAAATAGAGAAACTGAAAATAGAGAAATAGAGAAAATGCTTACATAGGATGGAATGGGGCCATCAGGCATTTTAGCAACTTGGATTATGCAAAACGCCTTTTCAATAGGGCAGACATGAACCAGGCTGCTTGTTTCACTGCATTGGCTGACTATTATGAAAGTCGATATATTTACTATTTTTTTTAATTGTATGCTGCAAACGTGGTATTAAAATCTCCTTTATTCGTGCCCTTATCAAAACATGTTTAGGTAATATGGTTTGGGGTAAAACCCATTTCCTCCATTCAAAATTATAGAAGCTGCAAAAATGACGCTAAATGTGTTTCCTTTAATTTTTGCGCAGGGTTTAAATAACATCCTATGTCAGGATGTGGCCTTGCTACTTATGTAAGTTTAGTAAGAAACAACTTGACTGATGTGGACGAATCGAGAACAAGAAAAGGAGGGCACGACACCTGACAAGTGGGTCCCAAAGTACAGTGATGTCATAGCGGACAGTCTTGTTAACCCTCAGTCTGCCACAATGCCATTGTACCGGGCATGGCAGTTACATTGGTCGAGTAATGCTATGGTGTCTCATCATTCAATGGGGTTTACCCCAAAATACCGTAAGGTCAAATGCACGCTTATTGTGCATTCGACCTGGTATAAAAAATCGTAGCCCATAATACTGAACGAGGGTAGCAGGGTTGTGGGGGTGTCCCCCGCTCTCCTAGTTTGGTATTGTGGGCTGCGGGAGTTGCAGGCGTGTCCCCCACATACATTAAATGGCCAGCAAAAGCTCGAATTACACAATGCAAACAAGTGGCTGTGATGCTGGAAATGCATCAGAGGGACAGGGCCTCTGTCTCCTTGTCCTTTACTGCTTTTTATCGTGTGTTCTGTCGTGTTTTCCGCACAGGAGTTCATGGGACTCCTGGCAGTGCAGCTCTCTCTTTTGGTTTGATGAACAGACCCATGGGATACCCTTATGGCACCCATGGGTGGGGGTACGACCCTGTGCCCCTAGTGTATGTTTTTGGGCACCTGTGTGTGGCCCAGAGAGCAGGGTATGGGCTGGTGGCAGCTCCATGCTGAATTTGACAGGTGCTCTGAGTATCCTCCATTTTGGGATACCCAGGCCCTGCCGTTGGAATCAGTTGATTCCTGATAGGAAACAAGGTGGCCCAGTGGCCTCTTGCTTTCTATTGCCTGTTACCTTGTTTTCCCAAAGTCCTGGGAAGCCCTGACTCTGTCCCTTCCCCCTGACCGGCTGTTGGGTGGAAGTTCCATATATGGTGTTGTTGTGAAGTGCTGACCAGACTGGCTGGAGCCTTCCCAATGACTGTATGTTGTGGGTATGCCTGTGGGTGGGACCTGGGTGAATGGATTGTGTAACGAATATGCATTCTGTGTTTTGGGTGTCTAGTATCTGGTGTTTGACACAATGACTGAGACAGCCCTGGCCGAAACTGGTATGAATGCAGTGTGGAGTGTTGAATGGCTGGGTACTTGTCCCAATACACATAGCTTGTTGTGAGTGTCTTGAGAGAAGTGAATGGCCTGAATGCACTATGCACCTGATTGGCTGCATGCCTGAATGAATGCCCTTCTGACCGATTGGTTGCCTGAGTGTGACCCAGCAGAATTAATGGGAGATCAACTAGTATATCTGGGGGCCTCTCACTGCTAGAATTCGTGTTCAGAAGCTGAAGAGAAATTGGAGTTGAAACTGAAGCTTAACCTTGAAGCCGTGCTGGATGAGAAGAATTGCTGTTGCTCTCCTTCATCAATCTGAAAGCTGCTCTGTCTCCAAGGACTGACCCAGAGAGGACCTGGTAAGGCGCCCTCTTCCCGAGCTACGAGGGACCATCATGCACCAGCTGATGTTTGCCAAAGCTCCCTGGTAGACAGACCTACGACAGGCTGCCAACCGGAGATGGGGACTGCCACGGAATCCCAAAGAGAAGTGCCCGGACTGTTATCCACCACTGTCGACGACCACCGTCGCCGACTGGAGCCGCCATGCTCCCATTTGCCTAAGAACTTAATTTGAGCCAAGGATGCTCTCGTCTGCATCGCCGCCAGCTTTATACCGCTGGAGAAGGCCCGACCGTCGATGCGCCAAGGAGCATCCGCCGGTGGGTTTCCCGCCACCTAAAGACCACAGAGATGCCAACGACTCGACGCCCTTGCTGGGCCACAGTTCTTCAACATCTCTTTGCAGCCCAGAACTACCGTCACTGAGGTGCCCCGCACGCCTCTTCCTTGCAGGATACCAACGCTCTATCGTCGACGAGCACCGCTAGGAATGAAGCTGCCACTTCACCGAAGTAGTTCACCCTGTTCTCTGTCGGACGTTCGACGACCCATGACTCCTGCCTTAAAAGAAGGGCACTCAAGAGGGTCGTCGATTTCCCGTCGACGAACGCTACAATTCCAGGTACATTAGTGCTGTAGAACTATTGTAGGGGGAATAAGACTCATAGAACAATATATGGACTGGTCTTGTGCTATATCTTTATCTTACAGGTGGGGGGGAACTCCACACAGAACTGTGCTTAACGGTAGAAGCCAGTATTCTGCCTATTGTTTCATCTTGCTCTCCTTCCTATTTCTATTGCTGGTTTCATTGTTATTGATCTGTGACATTTTGACGGTATAGTTGATGCACTTTAATGAGATCTGATCATATTTGTGGTACCACTTTAGAACTGTATATATTTACCATTATAGATTAACTAAAGTACAAAGTGAGTTATTGTGATAGTGTACATAACCTTGAATATTACTTATATAAAGACTGTGTTTTAACTAATACAGTGTGTGGACATTCCTTTGTGGGGGTTTGGGGACTACACTGTACTTAAGAACCAGCCGGCATCACCTCCTGAGAAACTAGGCCTTGATTGCTCGACTACGTTACCAATAATAGAGAATCTTGGCTGGGGTCCTCTGTGCCTCTCCTCTGCCATATAGAGAGCGGAAGTACAGACGCCGCCCTCCAGTCTTTACAGTGGCCTTGGCAATTGCGTCATTCAAGCTTTTAGCATTCGGTTTTACAATGTAGATCCATTCAATGCTATGTCAGCCTAATAAGATTGATATACCACCAGAAATGGTTACATCCAGTCTCTTGAGATTTCAGATCTAGAAGAGCATTCTCTACTTCAGCTCCAAGTAGCCTCTTCATGTAATCATTTTAGGCACAATCCGTGACAAAGGAAACAGTCCCCAAATTGGGGAAAATATGATATCTCTAATATGTTGCTGCTGAGTCCTTTGTTGCCATAGTAATCATCCTCGTCAACTCCTCTTCATCAACTCCAAACTAAATTGTGTAAGGGACTTTTATGCTGTCAGCCCTACTGCCAGTTTGCTAAACGTGAAAGATCAAAATGCACCTGCCTCTCTCATGCCTGGCCCACAAAAGAAAAGCCCCTATCGCCACCAATTTGGCAGAATTCCACTGGCCACTTTTTCTATCCTAGATCTGGCAGTCTGGTGCAGTTCTCGAGTACCTTTGAAAAATAAACAAATGACAGTGGCCTCCAGTCCCCTCCGATGGACCTGTATTTCCTGTTTTTGCCTTTCTTAGGAAAGGGATACACTATTTGACAAGAAACACTGTGCATAAGCACATCTGACTTACTGGGTAATCTCAAAGATGGGGTGCCAGATAACAGTAAATGAGAAGAAGGGCAGATTTATTTACCAGGTGTAGTAGAGAGGCATTATTCAAAGAGCGGAAAGAACTGACCTATTTTACAAACATATTACACAATAAGCATGTGGCGACTGATCTATGCACAAGATTATCCGTTTTTAGTCTTTGCATCTATGGTTTGCCAGGTTGGGGGATCAATCGAGGAGTGTGGAGGAAGCGGGGGACGACTCCAGACGATCACTCAGATGCTCCTTGACGACAAAGGTGGTGACTCTTCAGGACAGTCTTGAAGTTAGATACCGAGGGAATGACCTTGATGACAGGAAGTAGAGCGTTCAATCGGTGGGGATCCAATAGGATGAAGGTGCGAAAGCAAGAGGAACGGCAGGGAAGAAAGAGGCAGTGGAGGGCCTCAGATCTCATGATTGAAAGGTGTGAATAGCAGACATGGGGCTTTCATGATGGAGGGGAAAAGTCTTCAGATGGATTTGTAGACACGAAGAAAGAATTTAAACAAGGAATGATCACGCATGGACAGTCACCCCACCTGCAGTTGTTGTGCAATGTGGGAGAGGATTGAAAGAGGATCAAGAAGGTGGGGTAGAACAATGAATTACCTAGTCAAGTGGAGTAAATGAGTAGAGAGGGAATCCCAGGAGGAGGCGTGGCAGAGGTCCACGGTGCAGATGGGAGTCATTGCAGAATGAAAGGTGAAGCAGGCAAATTGTAAGGCTCGTCAGGAGGTGGAAACTGTGAGATGTAGAAATGGAGCTAACAAACCTTTGTAGTATCAGGTCAACGTTGAAGACAACCACCAGGTTGTAAACCGGTTTGGGGGCTAGTAAGGGAGTTAGGGAGAAAGGAGAGAGGAGAGGAAGGGAGGGAAGAGGCATTATAAAAGCCAGGAGGTAGATCACATGACTTATGAAAGAAATGGGCATTAGGGATTTGTTTTTAGTGATTTGTGTCATTGTGATATATTGTAAATGTATGTATTACTGTATACACTTAAATAAAAATATTAATAAAACCAAAAGTAGGCAATTTAGCAGCATCCAGTGGCACATTATAGTCTGGCACTTTATGATGCAGGAATATAGCCCAAGGGTGAAGGTGGGAAAGGAGAGATATGTGCCTGTGTCTTCAGCAACGAGATGATACAAGGATCCAGAGGAAGAAACAAGCTTGCCAAGAGATGAGGTGTAGACAGTAAATAGGAGGTGACCAAGGACAGGCCATTGAGGGATCCCAAACTTGTGTAGGTGTAGAAGAGTGTGCCAACCTTCCATGAGACAGAAAAGGAGTGACCAGCTAGAGAGGAGACAGAGCGGTGAGAGAAAGTCAAGAAGAGAGAAGAGTGGCCGACAGTACTGAGGGTGCAGAGAGTAAATCGGAGGTGACCAAGGACAGGCCATTGAGGGACCTCAAACTTGTGCAGGTGTAGAAGAGTGTGCCAACATTCCAGGAGACAGAAAAGGAGTGACCAGCAGTAATCTGCAGATAGTTTTAGCAGGCTCAGCATGCTTCGACATACAGTGACCAAACACAATTCTTCTGTTAAAAACAAGTTCTTGCCAGGTCAGCAGGTCTTAAACGCCGCTGTATAAAGAGAATGCCTCTTCTTTTAACAAAAGGGTACATTCTTTTAACGCATATGGTGATTAGTACAAACTCCAAGTGTGAGCACAACATTACATATGCATGCGTACCTTCAATCCACCCTTTGCTCACACTTGAGCATCAATCTAAACAGTCCTAGCATAAGCAGATGGCCGGAAAGCAACATCATTACATACTGTCTGTACCATAATCTTCTCCAGGCCTCCCATGTCAAAAAATTCCTGTTGTACATGGCTTTTATCCATTGGATTTAGGCGCGTTATGCTGGAAGAACACATGGAAACACAGCACGACACACATACCGGGAAGCATTGGATGCAGAGACAAATTCCTACAACTATTGCTGCTAGAACCAGTATGGGCGTAAGGAGCTGCCACTCGATTTCTTTTAGGAGTTTCATCCACCAGCTATCTCCTGACCCTTCCTCCTGGTGGATACTATCCGCTATTTTATGTAGTTTGTTTATTCCATCTAAGATTCCTGTACTTTCTTCTGGTATGTAAACACAACATTGGGACCCCACCATGAAACAGACCCCGCCCCTTTCTGCAGTGAGTATGTCTAAGACATACCTATTCTGGAGAGCCACTAGCCGAATTGCTTTCATTTCATAAGTGATGTTTTCCATTAGGTCTGCGGATTCTTCGATTACGAACTCAAGGGCCCTGCTTAGCTTTTGGATTTCTTGACTGTTCATAAAGATGCCCGCTGGAGGAACCAGGGCCCCCATCAGATCTATAAACGTTTCCCATCCTGTAGGTTGATATGTAGGAATTTTTGGGTTTACTGCTCGTTTATTTCTGCTGTGTATTTCTTTATGCAGAGTAGACGGGGCATATACCATCACAGCCGGCATTATTCTGGCTATGTAACATACCCCAACAAAATCTCTCGCTAACCACAAATAAGCCCTCTTGTTACAGACGTAGGCATGTCCCTCTATCTGTAACAATCCCTTTGTGTAGTTATTTAGATTCACCATTTGACTGCACCCCGAGATCATTCTTTGATTACCTCTTGCGTTTCTCTTAAAACATATATTCTTTGGCCTAAACTCTTGTGTGATGGTGATAGGGGGAGGAGGTTCTCTTACTATCTGTACCATAGCAGGTGCAAGCCCGATTCCCTCAGTTTTGATTTTATAGCGTATCTTTGCCATTAGAAGGGTTTTGTTCTCTCCTCTAACATAACAAGTGGTATTCGGCATCATGTATTGCTGTGCTGACACTATTCTCATGTAAATTAATGTACACCCGGCATCCTCAGTAACTGGCAACGCGTACACTGGGATGCCTTCACTGCTATGTCGGGGCATGTGGGTGCAGATCCAGCAATCAGTTTTATTCACTATCCCATATGTTGTGTTTATTATCTTCACGTATTCATTTTTAGCATAGTCTTCCGGGTCGTGTTGGTCATAGGCATCTCGATTCCTGCTCTTGACCCGATCTATTCTCCCTGTTCCGTTTGACACGGGTAACAAGTTCTTTAATTCATATCTAGATGGATGTTCCAAATACCAGAATAATATGGCGAACGCTATTAATACTACTATTGAGCATACAAAAAATAAGATTTTGTTCCTTGTGGTGCAAAGTGGTGTTTTTCTCTTACCTTCTGTGTTTGGGGAGCATACATTTATCTGCTCAGGGATTAAACCAGCATATACGGGTGCAGACATAATTCAGTATGTGGCTCAATTATAGGTACGTATGCGTATCAGATGCAACCTAGCGATATAGCTGTATCCCCTATTTAAAGCACCAGTGTCCTTATTACTCTAATAGTGGTAGGTCTCACTGAAAACCTTCATCCGATCTGTCCCACGTCTCGTAGTGCCTGTCCCATGAGGGGAACGCCGGAGGCCCTTCAGGCTACAAGCCCGTTGTCTTCAGTAAGGCACAATCCTGCTAAAACCACCAAGAGAGTCCAAATGTTCATCTCCCTAATGATCAAAGTTCAAAACAGTGTCCTTACACGTTGTTTGGCACATACACGTCACGGGATCGGAGGCGATGGGCACACCTACTAATGGCGTCTGGCAGTACTGTTGCAACCTGGGGTTGGTTGGTTCCCTTTTCTGGAGGAATCGGTAATGGAAGCGTCTTCTTGACGTGATTCACGTGGTACCAGTGCGATTTGCCATCAACTTTTACCGCAGTTTGTGTTGCGAGGAGCACCTGAAACGGGCCCCTCCATCTGGGTTGCAGTCCGCTGGTGCGATCGAAGGCTTTTATAACAACCCAGTCACCGGGCTGCACGTCGTGACCTTCTCCTATCAGAGGAGATGGAGCTACTGCGTTCACCTGTGCATTAATAGAAATCAGTCTATTAGTTAACCCAATACAATACTGTTGTAATGCAGGCCATGCTTGCTCAGACAATCTCTTAGGTGATATGGGGGTCCCAATACTTGGTGGACGCCCCATAACAATTTCGAAAGGAGATAAACCATGTGTACGCTTAGGCATAGTACGCATACTCAATAATGCAATAGGCAATGCATCCGGCCATTTCAGTCCCGTTTCAGCACAAGCCTTTGCCAGTTTGTTCTTCAGTACCTTATTTGTGCCCTCTATAATCCCAGCTGATTGAGGATGAAAAACTGCGTGGAAGCGTTGATCAATACCAAGGGCCTTGCAAACTTTGCGTACTACTTCACCAGTAAAATGAGTCCCATTGTCAGACCATAGATATCTGGGGACCGTATACAAGGGCACCCAGTGTTTCAATATGCATTGTGCTGTGGAGGTGGCACTATTGTCCCGCAGGGGATATGCTTCCACCCATCCTGAGAACCCACATCCCATCACCAAACAGTAGGAATGTTTATTTACAGGCTCCAGCTGTATAAAGTCCATATACACCACCTCAAAAGGGCAGGTGGGTAACTTACTGTGGCCCGCCGGGGCTGGTACACCTTTCCCCACATTGTATAGAACACATATTTCACATTGTTTTGCCCATTGACGACAATACATTCCCAATCTTTTGTTGTACCACACAGCACTCAAAACCTCTTCCATAGTCCTTGCGTTAACGTGAGTTGGACCATGAGCCACATTCACTATCACAGGTAAGTATGCATCAGGTAGTACCCAAGTATTCGTATTGGTATGTGCCCATAGCCCATCTACCGTCTCCTCGTATTGATCATCCTTGTGCCAAGATAGTCTTTCTTCAATGGTTGCATCTGCTTGGATTTCCTTTATGCGCTCCTTCGTCCCTTCCATAGTCACATCCCTCCCCACTATGAGTTGTCGGGCCTCCCACCGTGTATCCCTTGTGGCAGCTAGTTTAGCCATCTGGTCGGCTAAGGAGTTTCCTTGCGTGACATAATCTAGAGTCCTTTTATGCGCTGGGCATTTCACTATGGCCACCATCTTGGGCAACGTAAGGGCTTGTAATAATTCAGCAATAAATTGGGCATGTTTAATAGTATCACCTTGGGAGGTTAAAAACCCACGCTCTCCCCAGAGTTTACCAAAACTGGAAACCACCCCATGAGCGTAGGCTGAATCAGTATAAATTGTCACTTTCATACCGCTGCTTAACACTAATGCTCTCGTTAGTGCAATCAATTCGGCTGCCTGGGCCGATTTTTCACACACTTTCCCACTCTCAATCAACCGCTCCCCTGTGGTTACAGCATACCCTGCTGTTGTCTCCCCATTTGGCAGTTTGAAACAGGAACCATCACAGAATAATATACCCTCATTATCAACCAGCGGGGTGTCTTGCAGGTCTGCTCTACCCTTAGTGTGTTCTTCCATTTGGATCACACAATCATGCCTAATGTCATTAGGTGAGACGGGCAAAGGAAGCAGTGTCGCTGGATTCAAAGTGTTACATCGTTCGATTTTTACATTACTGGCAAACAGAATCATCTCATACTGTGTGAGTCTAGCTGTGGTCAAATGCTGTGTATGCACTCTATTCAGGAGAACGTCCACCGCATGTGGGACTTTTACTGTCACTTCGCTCCCTAGGATGATACCTGCACTTTGTTTTAGGGCTGTCGCTGCTGCAGCCACTGCTCTCATGCATGGGGGTAGGCCTCGAGCTACTGAGTCCAGAGCACTGGAGAAATATGCACATGGTCTCTGTTCACCCCCTTGTTCCTGCGTTAAGACTGACACAGCGCAACCTTCCTGTTCATCAACGAAAAGGCAAAATCTCTTGGTATAATCAGGTGTGCCTAAGGCCGGTGCGTGGCATAAAACATCTTTCATAGCTGTCAGGGCTTTTTCCATCTCAGGTGTCCATTCTAATGGTCCGTTTTCTTGTACTTCTTTTAAGGCTTTTAGCATGGGCTGGATCAATACAGAGAATTCAGGAATCCAGTGCCTACAATAGGATAAAACACCAATTATCCTTCGGAGACCTTTTGCCGTGTCGGGGCCTTTTATGGACTGTATCAAAGCAATGCGATCAGTAGACAGAGTTCGCCCCTCTTCGGACAACTCAAAGCCTAAATAATGGACCTTTTGTTTTACATACTGCATTTTGGCTAGGGCTACCTTGTGCTTATTTTCTGCTAAGTGCATTAGCACCAATCTGGTCACATAATGGCATTCCTCTTCGGTGGCTGCACATAATAGCAAATCATCAACATATTGTATCAGAGCAGTGTTAGCGGGTAGGGCTAGGTTATCCATCTGTGTTTTTAGTGCTTGGCTGAATATAGCGGGACTTTCTGTATATCCCTGCGGGGCTCTAGTAAATTGGTACTGTCTATCTCGAAGAGTGAAACTAAACAGGTAACTGCTTTCTTCGGCAATAGGAATGCTGAAGAAGGCATTTTTCAAATCAATTACCGTAAACCATTTCGCTGTTTTGGGAATTAAAGTGAGTACACTTGCAATATTAGGGACAACTGGATATCTGGGTTCTACTATTTTGTTTATCTCCCTCAAATCAATAATGAAACGATAGGGTACCGCTTCATCACCTTTCTTGTGTACTGGAAGGATCGGAGAGTTACAAGGGCTATCATTTGTTGGCTCTACCACCCCTAACCGTATCATATCCTGTACTATTTGATATAGTGCCTGCTCTCCCTCGTGTGATATGCGATATTGTTTTATCCTGGGCAACCTGGCACCGGGCTTTAGTTTGATTACTACTGGGGAAACATCCAACACCCCTACATCATTCCCATGAGTGGCCCATAGTTCATTCGGGATGTCTTGGAGTTCCGGGGGCAGGGTTTGCGTTACTCCTATCATACCCATAGGTTTGCTTATAGTCATTCTCACCCCCTGAGGGGAGCAATATATTGTGGCCCCTAGTGTCTTTTATGCATCAATACCTAACAAGTTTTCTGGGCAGTGATTGGTCAATAGCCACCCATTCTCCCATTTTACCCCATGAAGTTCCGCCTCTACTATTTCACTTACAGGAGTCTTTATTGGATTTCCCCCAAATCCAACTGATACCTTGCTTTTATCCGATAATGGGACAGCGGGGACGGCTCTGATATTCACGGAACTGTTTCCAGCTCCCGTGTCTACCAGACATCTCAAGTTTCGGTGGGGGCCGATCCTAATGGAGGCATAAGGCCCCCTCTGATCTATAGGTACTTGTACCACTCCCGCTGTCTCATTTTGGCCTCCTCAGGACATATCACTTGTGTTATCCTGGAAGTCGTCATTATAGTATACCCCTTCCCCACATCCTTCGCCCTGGCATACACCTTGTATTTGTGTTGTTTGTTGTGGCTGATACAGTAGATTGGGGGGAGGCGGGGCCGGCCAGGGAACATCCCCTCTTGCTTGTCCGTCAAAGGCATTGGGTTGAGGGGGTTTAAACATTCTATTGTCTTGATTGCCGTACCCACCAGTCCTATTTCCTGGGGCAAATGTTGTCTGTAAAGGGGGCCGTACGCCCCTTCCTCTCCCACCACTCTGGGGACACTGGGATTTCCAGTGTCCGGGTCTCTTGCAGAAGGCACATACATCTTGGGGTAGCCCATCCCTCCTCCCATATAGCGCACCTCCTTGCACTGTACCTCTACCTGTCCCTTGGCCCCCTATCATGTTGCTATTATAGCCCTGTGACGGGCCATTATTATTGTAGTTATACCTGCCTTGGGGCCCTTGATGCAACTGTTGCATCAACACTTTGGTTTTTAGATCCTTCTCTTGTCGTGCCTTTTGTTGTCCCTTTACTCTTTCTCCTCTTTCATAATACCTGGCCATTTCGAGGAGATCCCGGGGGTTTCTAGTCATCCACGTACTTTCTGCCTTCCTAATGTTCTCCTGGATTGGCCCGTGGAGCCCTTCTATAAAGTTTGTGGCAAAGTACCGTTGGCCCGTCTCAGACCCTATCTCTAGCCCACTGTGTGCTTTAAATGCTGCTTCGTAACGCAGGAAGTACTGTGCTACTTCCTCACTTGCGCCCTGTATCACAGCAGACAGTTTCTCCACATTCACATCAAATGGGGGTAATACCTTTTCTAGAGCCCTCAGGACTGCCATGCCATGCCCCCTTAGGGGTTCGGGATATTCCTCATGCAGTTTCCTATTTTTACTCGCCTCCATTACATCTTTCCATTTTATTGTATCATTGTCTTTGGCACGAAAGGGGGTCCATATCTCCTCTGGGACAATAGCTAACAATATGTTATCTACATCCTCTACAGTAAATAACCCGGGCCTGAATAGCTTTCCCACTTCTTTGTAGAATCCTGCCGGGTCTATACGGGGGTCGGGGATGGACTTGGTGATATGCATCAATTCTATTCGAGATAAGGGGACATACACATATGTGCGCATCATGTTACCAGTAACTGCATCTATGGTGGGTTGACACTCTCTCATTGGCATTGATAGTAACTTTTCCATGTTTGTTTGTTCACTTACAAGGGCCTGCACTGGTGATGAAGCAGAGGACTGATGACTAAGGTTTTTCTCTTTTATTTTTTTTATAATCTTTTAACAGTTTCTCCACCTTAGCCATTCTCCATTCTTCCGCCCCAGAATCATCCACTCTTATATTAGATAGCAGTTTCTTATCCAATTCTGTCTTAATCCTATTCCACTGGGACACATATCTAGGCTCCTTTTCCTCTTCTATATCCTCCACCCTAATAAGAAGATATTTAATTACGTTTACTTGTATAGGCCAGCCAAGGCCCTCCATCAGACTCACCAGGGTGGACATGGACTGCGAGTGTATGGATGCTATCATACGATTAGCTACGTTTTGGCCCGCCTGGTCTGCATCTTTGAGTTTAGCCTCTCTTTCCTTCACCTCTCTTTCCCATGCCCTCTTTTCCTTCTCCCATTCAACACCTCCCCTTATTACTTCCGCTATTATGTCGGACATACATCCCCATAACTGAACACTGAACGCAGTCACTGGTAGTAATGCGACAGCGTCCTGATATGCTGAGGGCAGATCCGCAGTACTCTGTCCTCTCAATTTACAGTTACCCTCATAAAAGGTATATAGTTTAGTGGCCACTGTCCTAAATTCCAAAGGTGTCAAACGCCCCAATTGGTCCCGTAGGCTGTCATTGAGGGGTGTGCCATACAGCCCGGTCATAAGGATTTGCAAGTCTCCATCTCTATCCTTTTCTACAGTAGTCGTTCTCCTATGGTCTATCAACCTATCTGGGTCTCCATACTTCATTGGGAATTCCGCCCTCTCACCCTCACCTTCTCTCGAAGGAGCTGTAGCCCCTGGAAATAACAATTCTGTCGTTTGTTCTGCTTCTAGTCCTATCACATCTTCATACCGAGGCACCGGCAAGGCAGGATACATACCCCCGCTATTCTTAATCATAATACGTCTATCCAACTGGTCTAGTTTCTCATCCTTCTCTTTTATCTCTAGGTCACGTAATTTTTGATTTACTGTTCTCTTCTGCCCCTTTGCCTTTTGTTTGTTCTGAGCATTGCGCCTGCGCATTGCTTCTACCCTCCATAGTCGTATAGCCTCAAACTGTGCGGGTCTGACCCGTCTTTTTACTAATTCTATTTCTACTTTGGATATGCGGTCCACATCAAAGGACCCAGTGTCTGGCCATTTATGCTCAATCGAATCTTTTGTATATTCAGACCATTCTCTTAAGAACAATGTTGAATTCAATCCATGTTTAATCAACATATCAAATGCAGGGGTTCCTTCAAGAGGGGCATAGTGTCTCTTGCCTATACCACTTTTGCTGGAAGCCGCTTGACCCATTTTGTTGGTATACCACAATTGCCTAAAAACACTCACCTTTCCCAAATGTGCATTAATAGGCTAACATTAACAGTACATCCTCCTGACATATATCGCCATACCAATATCAATACATCACCGTTTCATCATTATTATTCCATAGACGGACATACCACTGTCCTCTTCATAAACCCTAAATCGTTATTTCCTTATTCCATCATGCATCCATCCATACCACTTACCTTAAGGGTCCCGCCAGAGTGTTCCGGACCCGAAGGGCGACAGGCTGTTCCACCGCCGACGGAGCCGGAAAAACAAGGATGACGCGTTGGTTGCAATCAAAGGTGCGGATTCAGTTGTTGGGGCCCCGTGATCAATTCCTTCTCCGGTTCCGCCGCAGCGTTCCTCACCCAATGACGGACTGTCGCTCCTTCGCCTCCCACTTCTGACACCAAAATTGTGGGTGCGATTTCTCGCCGTCACCATAACCAGTACAATGAGGGACCCTGCAATAACTCAGACAGAAAAGAGCCAAGTAAACATTACTTTATTAATGCACAAGCATTCGCGAATGGGCTGCAAGTTCAAACGTCTCGCAAAGCAAGTCGTCGAAGTGCCGCGCCTTCCTCTACACATCATGCTCTTTTATACTTTCCTGTTTACATTGCCTTGCACATAGAACACGTCCACCCCAGGGCGGATCTCCAGTTGGAGCTTAACTGAAGTATCCAGTTGGAGTTTAACGAACAACCATTGCACATTTGCTATCGTGGTCTATCGTGGTTTCCTGTTATCCCGGTCTTCACATTCTTTCGTGCCCCTTTGTGCGCGTATCTCTGTGCTCAAGGCTATGCTTACTCATTCCTTCCCCCACCCGTAATCTGCAGATAGTTTTAGCAGGCTCAGCATGCTTCGACATACAGTGACCAAACACAATTCTTCTGTTAAAAACATGTTCTTGCCAGGTCAGCAGGTCTTAAACGCCGCTGTATAAAGAGAATGCCTCTTCTTTTAACAAAAGGGTACATTCTTTTAACGCATATGGTGATTAGTACAAACTCCAAGTGTGAGCACAACATTACATATGCATGCGTACCTTCAAAACTCCTGTGAGTAATATTTTAAAACGCAGAAGGAAGCATAAAAGTGAAAATAGACAAAACAATAAATCATCGGGACATATGGATCGTAGTGTTCACAGGAAAGTCCACGTGACTTGCGAGGATAAAAACTCTGAGCGTCCATTAGACAGTGAACAGGTTTATAACTCTCAACGGGTTTAGAAGGGAGTTCTGTAGCTGAGCAGAGCCACTGGAAGCATATCCACCTACTAGTATCCTGTAATAGTGGCATCAGAAATCTGGGCATTAATACTATATGTCCCACACCTTCATTATGCAAAACTAAACAAGAGGCCAAAGGTCAAATGTCACATAAACAGGCCTTAGCATCATTATAATCAATCATAGGGATCATACCATGTGTAGAAAATACAGTCTCTGGGAGGCATCTCATACAGATACAGTGGCGCATCATAACACACACACAGCATACTGTACAATTTCCCGCGCATCGCTTTCGCAAGGTGCCTTGAGAACGCACTGTGCGCGAAAGACATTAAATAGCCCTGCAATGTGACTACATGTTCTGTGGGTGGCTCTTCTCCACTTTGGTGCCTCGTATTCTCTCTCTGTGACACTACGCAGTAGTGATATCAGAAGGACAACCCTCCCACTCCTAATACGAGGGACGGTGCCGCATCACCACAGAACTGTCACAGATTCATTGGAATTTCCAGTCCTCCTACGACTGTCCTACTGGACCTGACGTGAACAGCTTCAAAGCATCCACTCGATATGGCTCAACCATAGGCAGGAGTTCCAGTTCCGATCAGACTAAAGTCTTGGTGGCCTACAGCATCTGTCCAAACTTTCATCCTCCGAGCCACATACTCTCACATTCTGAAGTTACCCAATAAGGACATGGTGCATTGAAATAAAGTCTAATCACATCCAATTTGTTTGAGAAGGCTGTGGTAGCATGGCATCTCCTTGGTGATTGTCACGAGAGGAGGTGTGTGGTGCCCTGATGCGCCCATCCCCTGCACGACGGTGCGTATTCTGTGTGGGTGACATCACCAGTAGAGCACCTGCTCACTGTTAGAATGGAGCCGCTGCCATGGCCTTGCAGGAGCGGTGCCATTAGGGGCTCTCATGCGACATGGCGGGAGCCTCTGGTTTCTCTGGGGACTTCTGGGAGTGAAAATGGGGCCGGGGCGCGGCAGGTGAGGGCAGCTTACATGGATCTGGTCCTGGTGGAGGTATATAAGAAGGGTCGCCAATGCTCCTCTTTATTGCCTGCCGCCGGCCCGCGTCTTTCCAGAGAAATGTAGCCTTTGTTCCTTTGTGTCGTATCCGATTGAGAAGGAGCTTGGGGAGGGTGACGGGAGCCATTTCAGCCCCCCTCCACACACTTTAGCTGCTCTCCTTTGGGCCTAGTGCCTAAAAAAGAGCAGGGTGAGTTTGGGCTGATCCAAAACCTGTCAAACCTGAAGGGCGAGTCTATGAATGATGGCATTGATCCAAAACTGTGTGCCGGGCGATACGCTTCTCTGGACTTAGCAATCAGCATGTTCATGGCCCTGAGGAAAGGTGCCCAGATGGCTAAAGCTGACATCCAATCAGCTTTTCGGTTATTGCCAGTTCATCCTGCAGATTTTGGGGTTTTGCGGATTCCAATTAGAGGGTGCACTGTATTTTGAGAAATTCACACCGATGAGGTGTTCAGGGTTGTCCGCCTATTTTGAAAAGTTTAGCAGGTTTCTGCAATGGTGTTTTGTACATACCACAGCACATGAAGGGGTTCTTCACTATTTGGACGATTTCCTGTTCTTGGGGGGGGGGGTTCCTGGGAAGGTTGCTTGCGCAGGAGTCTTGGAAGCATTTATTGAAAATGGCAGCGTCCTTTGGGGTCCCACTGGCAGCAGAAAAGACAGCGGGCCCACGACGTGCTTGACTTTTCTGGGTATAGAGTTGGACTCTGTAGCAGACGATTCTAGGCTCCCCATGGACAAGGTGGCGGAATTTCAGAATTCCCTGGAAATGCACCTGGGTCCCAAGAAGGTGACTCTGGGAGCACTGCAAGTGCTGGTCGGGCAGCTGAATTCTGCGCTGAGGGTGATTCCGATGGGCCAACCTTTCCCCCCGAAGCATAACCAGGACCATGTCTGGTTTGAGGGAGCAACACCATCACATCAGATTACCCAAAAGGGTGAAGGATGACATGAGGTTATGGTTAACCTTTTTGAGAGATTTTAATGGAAAGGTTATATGGCGCCCGCCAGGAGACCCGCAAGCTGGCGCTGTTCGCGGGTGCTGCTGGCTCCGTTGGTTTTGGGGAAGTGTTTGGTTCACGGTGGTGCATGCAGTTTTGTCCGGCAGAGTGGATGGAGTCTGGTCTGACTAGGAAAGTCACATTTTTAGAATTATTTCCAATACTGGTGGCGCTGCGGATGTGGGGAGAGGAGCTGTCGGCTAGAACTATTGTCTTTTGGTCCGACAATATGTCGGTGGTCGAAGTAATTAACAGACAGACGGCAAAATGTGTGATGGTCCTGCGTTTACTGAGAAATTGATACTCTACTGTTTGCAATATGGAATTGTGTTTAGGGCGTGCCATGGCCCAGGGGTTAATAATAATGCAGCTGATGCTTTGTCTCCGTGTAAAATGGCAGAGTTTCGGAGGTTGTGTCCGATGGCAGACGAGCAGATGGCGGCTTTCCCTGGAAATTTATGGAGCATTGGAGCCCAGTACTCGGCTCATTGATAGCATCCTTTGCCCATCAGAAGAATAAAAAGGCATATAAAGCAGCAGTCTGGGCCTATTTTTGTTTTTGGCGTGATCACAAGTTGGGTGAGATCGGCAACTGGTGTAATGTGGTGTTCTATCTCCAGGTATTGAGGGACCAGGGCCGGTCTTTGCCTTTCGCAAGGAAACAGGTGGCAGCAATCTCCTTTTTCTCAAAGTTGCAGGGGTAGGGTGGCAGAAAGCATGTCAGGTATTGGGTTTGCCTACCACAGATTTCACTTCCCACTCCTTCCCCATGGGGGCCGCCACCGAAGCAGAATGTGTTGGTCTGCCCAAGCAGCATTCCAGCGGATATGGAGGTGACCGTGTAAGTCTGACTGTTTTCGATGCTATGTTCGGCCGGTTTTTAGGCCTATGGTGCAGCATTAAGTGAGCTTTGCACTAACTCCACATTTCTCTTGCAAGAGTGCCACCCGTGCCAAAGATGGCATTGGTATGCTGCCATTCATTTATCTTGAGATCGGTGGCAAGGTTGAAGGACCTGATGTGGCGGGCCAAGAGATTTTACGATGGATTTGCGTATTACTGGTTGGGAGCCGGGGGCTTACGTCTTATGGAGCGTCGTATAGTTTTGTTGAAAGCTTTGGAGGGGCGTCAGAACCCTCATCCCGGGGTCTTGGTGCTACATATAGCGTGTAATGACGACTCTAACATGCAGCGAGTGGGTGAATTTATCTTGTGTTTGTTTTCATGGCACAGCATTTTGGTGGTAAGATCTTAGTTTGGTCTGAGATCATCCTGAGGACGGATTGTGGAAAAGGGGTGAACCCACCAGCTATGAACATTTCAATAAGGAAATTGAACAGGGAATTGCCAAAGTTCATCTCCATGCATTTGCTACGCAACTTTATGCATGGTTTGTTGAGGCTTTCCTCCCCAGAATTTGTTCACAGTGAAGGTGTCCATCTCTCACGTGAAGGTTGTGACGTTTTCATTCATGATTTGCTGGGGGGGTATACACAGATAAATGGCAGAACAAGTCACAAGTCCACAGCGCTTGTAAAACAATATAAGGGATCAAACACAAGGCTGCAGGTATCTGGATGGTGTGGGTACACTGCCAATGTACATCCACAAGGTAAGTTAATGAAGACAAAAGTGGTTCCAGTCTCTCTGCGCCAAGCAATTGAAATTTATTGGAGATACAAGGGGACGCCTAAAACGTGTTTCGAGCTGAGTGCAGCTCTTCGTCAGAGGCTTACATGATGCAAAAATGCAAATAACACAAATTAATTACATGATTCAAGGGATGATAGAGACTACAGAGATAACATAATCTATACATATCAAGCTAAATATGACGAGGTCTCGAGATCTCGTACTAGTAGTCTGGCATCTACCCCAGTAAATTCTGAGGTTGATAGTGACTCTGAAATATCTTCTCCCAGCACACCCAATGTTGAACCTACTGATCCTTCTTTAGCTTCTACACTTGATCACTCAGAAGATGAATTAGTTGATTCAGAAACTGCGCCACCAGGCCCCTCGCCTTTTTTGGAACAACTCAGGCATTACAAAAAAGGCAACAGAATAGCTGCAGCAAAAATAGTTCATTTTCAGATTCCACTTTCCACAAATATGTCAACCCTAGGCATACAACCCGGGGCATAAGGGGGGGCAGGCCCAGGCAGCAGACCCGCGCCACCCCCTCGAAGACAAACCAGGGCCATGTCACAGCAACAACTACCCAATCACAATCCGTGAATCTCATTACTAATCTTAGTACATATCGGCTCTCTTCAGCTGAAATGACTGTGTTGAATAAGGGACTTTCCTTTGTCCCCACAACTATGAATAATTTCGTAGATATTCAAATCGATTTGTACAAGTTCATACAGAAATTTAAATTAAAAAAATGTTTTGCTACTCAAGTACGTAACTATAAACCAACACCACCTGCACCAATTCCGTCCCAAATTTCACTACAAACTTTATTTACTACTCATGTACTCATGACTCTAGATGATGCGGTATCCGAAACTCAAACGAGTATCACAGATGTCCTTAAGGAACTTGACATAGCGCAACAAAATGTTTGTATTAAAGAATTGTCCAGGAAATCTAAATTCTCGCCTACACTCCCGCCCGATAATATTATTGATACATTTTATCAGGCGGTGTTAAAGGACATTCACCATTTGGAAGATTCTGCCTCTGTTCACAAATCTTATATTAACTGGAATTTGAATAAACTTGAAATTGAAGCAATACATCATTTGTCTAGTAATGAAGACTTGATTATCAAGGAAGCTGATAAAGGGGGCAACGTGGTCATCATGAATAGGAGTGACTACATTGCCATGGGCATGCACCACTTGTATTCAGCTGGCTGCTACTTAATCATTCCTAGTAATCCTTTACATTCAATTCATGGCTCAGCGAATTTACTTATTGCGAAATGGCACAAATTAGGCCTCTTAACCGATGCAGAAAGAAATTTCCGTATGGTGGATGGGCCCACTATGCCGACTGTGTACTTTCTTCCAAAAGTTCACAAGGAATTCTCAGACATACCAGAGCAGAGACCAATAGTCCGTGGAGGTGGTGGGATACTTGAGCCCATTTCTATTTCTATTAATGAATTTCTATTACCTGAGGTATTGCAGACCCCTACATACATTAGAGATACTATGCACATTTTGGAAATGTTGGATCGCCTTAAATTTGATCAAGCTTGTTGGTTGGTTACTTTAGATGTTAAAGCTTTGTACACCTCAATAGCTCACTCTGAAGCATTATAAAGTGTTCTTTCGAGAATTTTCTGCTTCTTATTTGCAACATATCGAAATGGTCAAAGAATTATTATTATTTACTTTGCAAAACAATGTTTTTGTCTTTAACAATATGTATTTTAAGCAATTGATCGGAGTTGCCATGGGTGCGAGCTTTGCACCTGCTCTTGCAAATGCTTTTATGCATTCTTTTGAACAGACATGTGTGTTTTCTAATTCTATATATTTACCATTTATATATCTGTGGAAACGATATATCGATGATGTTATTTTGGTATGGACTGGCACAAGAGATCTTCTTGTTGAATTTGTGTCTCAGTTAAACAATAATGATTGGGTTTTGCAATTTACTTCAACCTACAGTCAAACTCATATTGATTTTTATGGATTTGTCTATTGACTTAACTTCTGATGGTTTAACTACCAAAACGTTTCGCAAGTCTACCTCCGTGAATGCAACATTACATGCAGAATCCTGCCATAAAAAACATGTTATAGCCAATATCCCTAAAGGGGAATTTATACGTGCCAAGAGAAATTGTTCTCAAACAATTGATTATGATGAAGAATGTGCCCTCATAAAATCTCGGTTTTTGGACAGAGGGTACCGCAAGAATTGTGTTGAACAAGCATCAGCCACAGTACAACAGTTTAAGAGAGCTGATTAACTAGTGCCAAAAATTCGGGCCAAATCTTCTTCATCCCAAAATATTAGGCTAATTACCAGATATAATGCTGATAGCTATAAAATTCGCAGCATTTTACAGAAGCATTGGCACTTGTTACATCTCGATAAAGACATAGTTAATTGGTTGGACACTAATGCAAACGTGACCTATAGCAAAGGCACATCTTTAAAAAATAAATTGTGCCCCTCATTTATGAGTCCGTTATCTACACCCAAGACTTGGCTACATGCTGCCAGAGTCCAGGGTTTCCAGAAATGTGGGGCTGCAATATGTGTCAATTTACATTTGAGACATCCTTAGTCACATTTGGTACACGTGGTGAACATGCAATCAAGTCCTTTCTCAATTGTAATTCAAAGTTTGTTGTGTATTGCATTATATGCATTTGTGGCCTCAAATATATAGGAAGTACAATTCGTCCACTTAAAATTAGGATTCGTGAACATCTGGCTACAATTGGTAGCCAAGATGCCAAATATCCTCTTGCACATCATTGGCAAAATTTCCATCAAATGGACTGTAAAAACAACTTTCGGTTTGTGGGGCTGTGTAAGGTTACATTGCCCCCACGGGGTGGCAACTTCATATTAAAATTACGTCAATTGGTGGCGAAACTAATTTGCAAATATCGTACTGTCTCTTTAGGGCTCAATTCGGATCACGAGTTTGCCACCTTTTTATAATTTAGAGCCATATAGTGATTGTGATTGACAAGTGCCATTTACTTTTCCCCCCTTCTTTCCCCCCCTTCTTTCAAATTCTGTACAATGTACTCTAATATATTATTATTTGTTAAAATGTGCTCCAATGTTGAACGTTGTCCTCCAGCAGCGCACTCACTTCCCGGCTTCCATTACTGCACATATGCAGTTTTTCCAATTGTTTCTGGTCTGTCTTGTTCCTTTCTAAACAATTAATTGGACCTGTTCCTGTAAAAGTAGCAAACTTTAATCCCATTTTGTTTATAAATATATCGTTGCATCTTAGTTTAATATATGTTTCACATACAGTTTAGTGCAATTTAGCTCAATATATGTTTTGTTTACATTGGGACAGTGGCCCCTTTTAATGTAGGCAAAATACTATGTCTCTTTCCCTTCTGACGGCTTCAATCCTTCAATTCCCTTGCCCTTTCAACATGGCAGCTCATTTATTTCAATTTCTCTTCCTTGTCGCTTGCCCACGCTTCACGTTGTTCGAGCATTGTGTATATTTAGTCCTTTAACTATGTCGCGCGTTGCGCGATAGCAGACACATACGTACGATCGTCGCAGTGAGACGTGTTTTCATGCTCCCTTTAATTACTGAAGATTTAAGACCCCCCTGGTCTGCTCTCTATCTAATTAGTGGTCAGTAACATAATTACGGCACCTTAAGGCAATTACTGGGTCTATTGGAATGATCCAGTCGTGTGTTAAAGGGTTTTTGTCTCACATTTTTTTTTCTCGCATCTTTGCAACTTTAATTGAGACCCTTCTCTTTCTTTTTCTTTTCTTTCCTTTGTGAATATAGCCTTCCGCAATCGCAAGGCAGTCAGAGGCTTACATGATGCAAAAATGCAAATAACACAAATTAATTACATGATTAGTAGACTAATTCATACAAAAGCCAAGGCTTGTTTCTCAATTTTATCACTTCTGTTTATTTGATTATTTATTTTCTGGTCAGTGCATCTACAGCAATAATTACGAATTGGGTTTGCTTTCAGACATTTACCTGGCATTGCCCAACGTTAAAATTAAGAAGACCTTGCTGTAATCCAAGGTAAATCCTTAACAGACAATTATGGGCACAAATATGAATCCCATTACTTAAGACCTAGTTGTTTTGTCGGTACTTGACTGCGCTGCTTCGTTCATTCGTTGACTTTAAATTGGGCTTTGTTTTTCCTTTTTTTCTTTCTTATTTTAATTGCAACCATGCCAACGTGCTACGTACGGAATTGGACAATTTGTGGTAACTTTAAACATTTTTGCTAATATGGTTTTTTGCATGCTTCATCCATGTACTAATTGTGGTCGCAACCTGCCATGGGTTCTTTGCCTTTCTCTTGTGCCTTGGCTTTTGTATGAATTAGTTTACTAATCATGTAATTAATTTGTGTTATTTGCATTTTTGCATCATGTAAGCCTCTGACGAAGAGATGCACTCAGCTTGAAACACGTGTCAGGCGTCCCTTTGTATCTCCAATAAATTTCAATTGCTTGGCGCAGAGAGACTGGAACCACTTTTGTCTTGGGTATACACAGATGTCTGCACCCAAGCTCTGGGAGGAGGGCTGTTGGACAGTAGCCCAAGCAGCCCTGTGGCGCTGTTGACGGGGACCTACACAACGGATTATATATTACATTCGGACCCTAACCAAAATGTTTAATTACCAGTAACTATGAGTTTGCCAGCTGGGTTTGGGTTGGGCATTACCCAAAAATCTCAACAACAAAAAACGTATAGTGATTTGATCACATTTTGGCTGGGCAAAAATTTCATATAGCCGAAAATGTCGATCAAATTCACCATACGGTACCATTGTGGTAAACAAGGGCAGCAGGGTTTGTGGGGGTACCCAGGCCCCGGCTTCATGTACAATAAAGTTGTAAAAATAATTTAAATAAGGAGCATGCTGTGCCGGTTCCCAACCACGTAAGTGAGTGGAACTCGTGTCAGAGGGAGATGGGGGAGTCGGTGGCACACAACGATAGATAAGTAGGAGGGCTGCTGGGGGGTGGGGTAGGGTAATGCACCTGAAATCATGCGTGATTTCACTGCAGCATGCATTTCAAATTCATCTTTTTCTAATTCGAAATTTTGTGATGCAGTGAAATCACGTAGATCCATGGGTTCAGGGGTCAGGGATGTCATTTCACCAAAATGCCATGGGTAGCGGAAGTGACATCACACGACCCTTGAGCGCTTGATGACATCATAGGAAGTGATGTCATTTGGCCCCACCCCAAAGTGATATCGCGGGAAGCAATGGAACATGACCTTTCACCCATTGACAAAACAGGAAGTGGCATCACATAGCATTATACAGTATGAAAAATATGGTAACGATATCACTATAATGTGATGTACATTTCATACAAGAATGGATTGCCATATGTATCGTTAAGATCAGTGTGTATAGGCCCATATCACCAAATTACTGTGAATGCAAGCAGACGTCCATGACCAAAGGATAATGCGGTTATTATATATCACTTACGCGTAAGCACTTTATATGGAAAAAATATACACCCAATATCACCCAATCTGTGTTGGTACTCATTTATCGACCTCAGAAGGATAAAAGGCTGAGTTGAGGCGTTTAAGAACAGACTAAATCAGTGACTCACCCCTGAAGTGTGCCTGAAATAAACCTTTAATGAGTCTAGCAATTATTGTATAGAATTCCAGAAAGACACATTATTTGGTATTCTTATTCTTTCTTATTTAGTGCCAGTGTTGAAAGTTTTAGAATTGTGGCACTCCTGTTCTGTTCTTATTTTTCTTCTTTTTTTTAAGGGTCTGAGCAAGAAAGCCAACCACTCCAGAAGTAAAGAGCCACATGGTGCTGGCCAGCCCAGGAGCTTGCATTAAAAATAAAATTTAAAAAAAAAAGAATTCGTTTTTTGTAGAGGTCGCAAGGGAGACCACAGAGGTCGCAGTTGTGACATCTGGCGACCCCTAAATGACGTCCCTGTCGGGGGTCCACTTGCGTCCAGTAGGCTAGGCAGACGAGGACGGCAGGGGTGGCCCCTCGGGTTGCCCATTGGGTAGATTTTTAGCCTTGGCTTAGGCGTTTAGGCTGTCCGGCTGGGCAACGGATTTTCTTTAATTAAGCCTGGGACAGCTCAGACAGCCAGTAGGCCAATCAGGCTGCTGACGGGTCTACACGGCTACAGGGGTCAAGGTCATGGTAACCGGTGATGCACGATGTAAAAGACCTATGGGTCCCCGTCAGAATTGTGTGAAATTTTGTTTTAATGAAATGCAGCCTGTTGTGTCACATCGTTGCATATAATACAATGTGTGTTTTATGTTATGGAGATGAGGGCATATATGAGTGCGCCCCTGTGCTATGCAATCCAGGATTCTGGCAGTGGCAGTGGGGGAACTGGCCTGAGTGGTGGGCACTGGTAGATCCACTCTTTATGTATTTAACTACTACTTCAATAAAGGACTTACCTTCTGACCGCTGTGTCCATCCTCCACCACACAGGCCCATACAGTGCTAAATCACCTTGGCTGAGAAGCGCCAGCACTTTTTAAATATGTTTAAAGGATCTAAGGAAAAGGGAAGTTGAAACGAGTCTGGGACACTTACAGGGTGCTCAAGTGGGGAAAGAGAGATTTTAATTCATATTGTGTTGCTTCAATGGCAATGCATTATCAGACAGGTTGCGTTGAGGAAGCGTGGCAGCACGAAACACAACAGTGGTTCATTAAACCTTTCTGTGATTCACAGGGGCCTGTGGCTCCTTAATTTGCCCTGCATTACTGGAGAGAATGATATGATATGATATGGCATTTGTAACGCGCCTATACACAAGTGTTTCAAAGCGCAACGAGGTGGGGGGGGAACAAGGGGAGACAGACAACTATCCTACTAGGCCAGGTGTCATTCAGATCGCACAAGTGCAAGGGTAGAGGGGAAGGGAAAAGTGCAAGGTGGAAAGGGAGAGGGGAAACTGCAGTACAGGGGTATTATGATACAAGATAAATAACAAGGGCCAGCTGGTGGCAAGTGCGAGGTAAGTGCAGACACGTGCTGGGAAGGGGGGCTGTAGGGATACAGACACAGTCCCGCAGTGCAGGGGTTGCCGGGGAGGCAGTGCAGGGGAGAGTGGCTGGGCCAAGGACCGAGAACGGTGAGTGGCCCAGTTGCAGATTTAGTGCAGTTTCAGTAATTTTAGCAAGGGAGAGGGGGAGAGAAAGCAGAGGCAAAGAGGAAGGTTTTGAGGTGCTTCCAGAACCGGAGATGGTTCTCCTCAAGTTTCAGGGAGGCAGGAAGGCTGTTCCAGAAGGAGGCCCCTGCAGCGGAGAGAGATCTGCCCCCAACTCGTTGTTTGGAGAAGTGTCTGACCCTGAGAGAGTTGGAGGCGGATGAGTGAAGAGCTCGAGAAGGGAGATATTTAGGAAGAGCGAATTGAAGGTATTTTGGCCCAAGGCCCCAGACGGCCTTGTGGACAATGCAGAGGGTTTTGAACTTGATCCTCGCAGTCACTGGGAGCCAGTGTAGTGATTTCAGTCCCGGAGAGATACGGTCCCTGGGCTTGAGGCCAAGGACAAGTCTCGCAGTCCTGTTCTGGATGAGTTGCAAAGGGCGGAGAGTATGCAACATAGGTGAACCCCCAGATGGTTGCAGAGTCTGTTCCATTCTTCTACATGTACATGTATTCTGTTGCATTAATCCGGACATTAGTGTGCCTATATAGCGCCAAAAAGCCTTTAAATCATTGTAATTACTGGAGTTGCATTAACATAACTCAAAGATGCTAAATAAAAACAACTGTGTAAGAGTGACGATTTAGTCACCGTTGCCAGGATTTGCACCTGTAACCTTTGATATACAGACAGATGTCTATGTGCAGGCCATTGACACACTGAGCTATCTCACTTGCACATTTCATGCAGATGTGCATACTTTGCTTCTATAAATGTTTAAATAGGGATTTTAATGACAGAGCATTCGCAAGCAGCAATGTATGGCCTTGCCTCCATCCTTTAAACAGACATGCTCCTCGCCACCTCGAGTCTGGGTCACCGAAAGCGATGCAGCAGGGGTTGCTGACTTGTTGGACCACGATGGCACTGGTCTGTTCGCTTTCATGTGTATAATTGAAAGGTATATTTTGTCTGTAGGTAAATGACTCATGCCTCGCCGGTTGTTGCCTGGATACCAATTCTTGCGCGGGGATGCTGTCGTATTCTCTCCTCACGGGGAGCGAATCAAATCCGTGCTTGAATAGATACAGCTCCAGTGATGCACTTCAGAGCCCGCTGGCCTAATAGTTATTCTGAAGCGGCAAATAGAGTTGCGTTGCTTCATGAAGCCTCCCCCGCTGTGAAATGGCCTACTCACTGTTCCACAGCACAATGCCAGCTCTGTTACGGTGTAATAAGGATGGCTGTCGTGCCCAGGTGATGGCCCAGCCTCGTGGGCTAAGTACACCCTGCTACCTTAATACCGTGAGCAATTAATGTGGGCCATGCACATTGGCTGACTCTTAAATAGCCAGTAACATAGGGCAGAGTGTAGCACTGGCACTCAGCAGCAATACGAGTGTGTGACAGAGGATCTGTTGGCAAGCTGTATCCGCCTTTCATCCTTCTGTATCCGCCTTTCATCCTTCTACGGTCAGCACAGCAGCACAGTATCAGGATCTGTAATATAACAGTTTTTACATAGCTGTAAAACCCTAGTCTTTCTGGCATATGTTAAGTTCCCATTCTCATGTGAATGTTCTGATAGCTGAGTACGTGTTTGTGAACGTGTTGTGGAGTTGCAATTGATTTCTTCATGGTGAGTGAGTACGCATCGCTTTATAACGTCTAAACTACTTCTAAGCGCTGTACACATTCGAATAGATTCATCTATGAATGAATGCATCACTGCTTCCTTTCGCACCGGATTCCCTATCATCGGGACACCTGCTGCTACTCTACTCCATTGCATCCTGCCCTCGGCAGCGCTCTGCTGCTATCCAGGTAGGTTGGAGTTTTATGCACATATGTTGCACACTTGCTGGATACTGGGGCGCAGAACCTCATTTTGGCAATGATGGCAAGATATGTGGGATTTCCCTTGTTTTCTGCTACTGACTCATCAATGGTGTTATCAATGCACTACTCTGTGTTTTGTAAGTGTGTTGATTCAGAGTGGTATAGTTCCCTATTACAAATCATGTGGTTGAAGGCGTTTGTGTATCATCAACTGTGCCACTGCTGTGCCACCCAACGTTCATATTTTTCCTATTTGTCTCCCACCGCCAGGATATAAAAAAAACTATGAGTGGCACGCTGCGCCGCACACAGCGGCGCGCCACTCATATCGTTAGATAGGTTACGGCAGTAACTTAATGTGTGTAATTTAAAGTGACCATTGCTGGCATAGTAACATTCATGCATGAAGCTGCTGACACTCAACCTATCTATGTCAGCAGTCCCTGTAAGGGATTTACAAATTATATGGTTGGCCATTGTAAATAGGAACATATGCGCACGCACACTCATAGCAGACACATGCGCAAACACACTCTGATCCGTCCTAAAATACATACACAGCTACAGACTCACTCAACTAGGCTTGCACACATACACACAATGCATTACATTCAAACAGACATGTAAGTATACATACATGCACTTAACACCTTCAGAAAACAGATACACACTTACCTTGGGTCTTCTCTTCAGGAGGGCAGGGGCACATCCAGGGAGCTCATTGGGCAGACTCAGGTGCATGGTGCCAGTGCACCCCGTAACACGAAAAAACTTGAATCCCTGAAACATGCTGACACTGTGCATACTGCAACGCCAACGTAGTTGCCACAGCAACCCTGTCAGTGTCATACTGAGTCAAACACATCAGCGTGCCACTCACATGGGTTTTGTTTTTTTAAATATCAAGGCTGGGGCTCAGTGACTGACTCGGCATGTGATTTAAAGTGACCATTACTGGCATAGATAGGTGGCGTTATCAGCTTCGTGCATGTGATTTAGAGTGACCATTACTGGCATAGATAGGTGGCGTTATCAGCTTCGTGCATGTGATTTAGAGTGATCATTACTGGCATAGAGAGCGTTATCTGTGCAGGTAAAGCTCAGTTTGAACCGGATGCGGAATGCCTTGATAGGCGAGTTACTGGCAGCATGGTATTGTATGATTCAAATGATGGGGCAATGAAATCTATAGTAGTCTATTCTCATCAGATGAAGATGCGTTTCGGGTCTGTTTACTACGGTTCCTGGCCCACCAAGAAAAGAAACCCACAGTAGCCCACCAATGGAAGGGGGGATCGTAGGTGGGGTGGTTCAAGCTGGAGGACAAACGAGGATGCTTGAGGGAGTGGGAGCCATGGGGGTGCTGGGAAGTGGGAACACATTACAAGGTGCGTTCAGACAGGCAGGGTGCAGGGTCATTGGACGAAGACGGCAAGGTCCATCAGGGAGAAGAGCAGAGACATTGGGGCACCTCGTTTGGGAAACCCTACGATGAAAGGCATGTATGCCTATTCATGGTCTGTTTAAGGTGGCTCCGAGTTGGGCAAAATAGCTGCCTTTTTTCAGCTCGACCTCAAACTAAAAGACCTAGAACAGTGAACAGTAGAACACATATGCCCCCAGGCTGCTGCCCACCTCACATCACCCCCTCCAACTGCCACGCTTATGCAACCACCACCATCATAACCAGTGGTCGAAGTGGGCGGTAGCGGTCTGGAGCGGTGCTCCTCTACCTCTTTTAATTACGTTTTACTGTTCCTATACTTTCATTTGAAAAAGAAACAGTTCCAGAATGGTTTTGTTTTAAAATAAAAGTGAAGGAAGAAGTTGAAACTTGCACTTTCAGTGCACTGCACTGTGCATTCCCCTAACAGCAGGCACATGTGTTTTGGAGTGTGTACTGTGCTTGGGAGGGGGGCGGGGCGATCGGGTTTGTGGGGAGCGGTGCAGGTCAGTAGGGAATATAGTTTCACTACTTCTTTTTGTACACTTCGACCACTGATCATAACCTTCCAAAAGATCAACACTGGGATGCAATTGACACAAGACGCAGAAAGGAGAATGAGGCACACAGGTGTTGGTGATGCACCATAATGGAGGACTCGGACAGCATGGCAAGAGCAGTGCTCTGCAGCTGCACCTGCCGGGGCTCCTGTTCAGGCCAGGGAGGATATTTATCTTGCCCGAGGTCAGGCTGCTTCAGCTGCATCTGCTTGGCCAGGGCTGATGCTGAACGGGCCGAGATCAGGCCTCTGCTGCGACAGCTGCGAAGGTCTATACTGGGGCCAGGGAGCATGTCCGACTTACTTGAGTGCAGGCCTCTCAAGCTGCATCTGCACAGACCAATGCTACATATAGAGAGGGTGCTCGGCTGACACCAGAACAGGAGTCTTGGCACAACCAGGACCCATGCTTCACTGCAGTGATGCGCCAACATTCCCAAAGCAGCATTGTCCTCTGCCGCCAGATGGTGGAGGCCAGTCACCACCATACCCAGTCACAGGTAACCTTAATTGGGCTACTGACCCACTGTATGGGGGGGAGAATCCACTACCAGCACTCCTTACGCAGTCTCTTCCAGCACCCTTTCCTCTCCCTCATGTACAGCATTGCCGTACTGAAAGTCCCCACTAATATGGCTTGTTGAGCTC
Source organism: Ambystoma mexicanum (assembly GCF_040938575.1). NCBI lineage: Eukaryota > Metazoa > Chordata > Amphibia > Caudata > Ambystomatidae > Ambystoma > Ambystoma mexicanum. The sequence continues at coordinate 909,035,510 of NC_090933.1, read as the reverse complement.
CCCAACCCCACCCCTTCCCAGGTTCCAGGGGTTGGTGGCCACAGTAGCCCCAGTCCGATTTTCTATTTTCTCCTTCAGACATTTCATCATGCCCCATTCTACTTTGGAACAAGGATTCAAATCACATTGGATTTCTTTCAGAACTGGCTTGACCTTGGGTTCATTTTTGGCTACCCTGGACATCTTTCTCTTGGACCTTTCTTTCATTAAACGCACCTTGCACATTTCTTCTGTAGAGACCTGTACTGGATTTTGTTTCTTTGGACCTTTGCTGCCACCCCCAACGAAGTATCAGCAATATTCCCACCAATTCTCACTGCAATAAAGCTGGGCTAGTACCAGAGTTGCTCTGGTCATTTCGCTCGATGTATTGTCATAAGGGGTGGTGTGGGGGGAGGTGGAGGCTTGTTCTGTTTATTTAGCGATGCAATCACCTCTGCAGGAAAAGCACATCCACACTGTCCTAATGCTTCCCATGATCCTGTCTTGTCCTTGGCCACCATCAAGGGAGTCTTCATAGTCATCTGCCTCATCGGGCACAAGCATGTTGCGTCAGATGGGCATCAACGTGCAGCACTTGGCCACAATGAGGAACACCTTCTCTAGCTAGGGCTGTTATTTTAATGCAATGAATTATGTTTGTATCCACTGTTTTTAGGATGTGTTTTATTGTATTGTTTAACATGTTGTATGGCAATAACGAAAATTGTAATATTTGACAAGTTCCTCAGACCGAGGATCATGGAGTCATGGCTGTAGCTGAGGAATCATGCACGCAACTGCATGAAGAAAAGTTCAGCACCAAATTTTGATGGAGTGCTGCATGTTTCTGTTTCTGAAGAACTGCTCTCTTGTCCTGGGTGGTACAATGGTCACTTGTAAACCATCTAGGGCTCCAACCACATTCGAGGAGCTTGATATGCCATAACAGCGTGCCTTAATACGGTATATAGACCCAGTATTAACGAGGAAGGAAGACATGCTTCAGCGTTGGTACTCCTCACTGAGTAGGCCCAATGAGACCGAAACGTGTTTGGGGATGCCTGTGATCTTGTGCAGAAGGGGTGTGACCAAGCAGTTCGGGCTGGACTGCCTCTTTTGGGAAGCGACCAAACTTGATCTGCATATGGTCTTTCCTCTTCTGTAATGGCTTGGCGGGCAAAGAACAATGGTCTGTAGTGTTGTGGTTTATTACATGGTCCCACCCAGCTCAGGAAGTTCCTTTCCCACCAATCAGGGTGGCGCACAACAAAGCACTATTAGTTTGTTATGGTTCCCTTTGGTAAGGCCCCTAACCCATCTCGTACCCAACCCCAACAAATACCCATTGCCACAATGGACTAGGAACCAGGCTGGTGTGTAGCAAGAATATATATTTATTAATTTATATTCATTTAAACCAAATTTGACAAACAGACTTGCATCAGCCACCAGTGCTGTGGCAACAGAAGAACAAAAATGACTTCCTGTAATGGCACCAACACAGAGCTAATACTGAGATATGCAGTCAAAATTTCCTGCAGCTTTCTTTTCAAACCCCTCACCAATACAGAAAAAGAACCACTCAAAACACACAGTGATTGCTGATATGGTTATAATATGTTTCTCCCAACAACCCCCACCCTCCAAACATCAATTAGACATAGCCCCTCTGAATTGAAGGCTAGTGGCAGAGAGTGGGAACACAATGGGAAAATCGTTTTGGGTTTGGATAGAAATGCACTCTTTGGAAAAGGAATTCAAGAGGAAAAATGGTTTTTTAACTTATTACCCCAGATGCAATATGCGGGAAAGAAAAGCAAATGAGAACATTTGTTTTAGCACTCCTAAAAAGAACAGGCAGGGCGTTGTGGTTTGGGTCAGAGCACAATGGGAACAAAGGGGCAATTTTGTTTTTCACACCACACATGCAAAAGAAATACAAGGCTTCACACTTCTGATTCAAAATGAAGGGGATCAATGGGGAATTCCGTTTTTGCACACTGCACCCTCACTTACTAACAGGGTTTTGGGATTAATTCATTTGGCAAATCTTTATGTCTATACTGACTCAAACCACACTGGGAAGATCTTTTTAGTTTCGAATGCTGATAAAACACATCCCATGATTTCTATAAGGGAATTCATTGATTTACTTTAATTAAATATGCTAAGGATCTACAGCGACAAACAGGATATTTTGCTATGGGAAAATAACTAAAAAGACACTTGAGAAAAATGCAGGACCTACATGATCTATGGCTTTGGGATAGTTTTACCTACAGGAGAGGCTTTATAATGGGCATCAGGGAACAGCAAGAGTGTCAGTCAAGGATAGTCTCCTCTCGCTCCTCCAAAGGATCCTAGTCAGCTTCTATGTCTCCTGGTCCCTGTCTCCAATGCAAGATTTGGGACCTCTTTGCTTGGGTGTTTCTCGCAAGGGTTCAGCAGCAGGTTACATCCCGGAATAAGTGGAAAAAGCCCAGTTCTGATGCTAACGAGTTTATTTATAGGGCAAATGACATCACAACTTGTCATGATTCCCACAAAAGGGATTGGTTGGTTTTCTCTACCCACATCCCCCCTGTCTGCTAATAGGACACGGAGATGAGGGGTGTGAGTTAGGATAGCTGTGGGAGGAGAAACTTTATCATCCCAAACTGACATGTGGGCTTGGCATGTTAAAACTATGAACATTTATCAGCATGGCAAGTACCCTCATTTTCCAAATCTTTCCATGTATGGATATGTTTTTAAAAATTACATTTTAAAGCCAATTAGATGATGCTAATCTGAAGTCGCCATGCCCTTCCTATGCAGAGATATGGTTTTTCTTCATTTACTCAGGCGCTGTATTAGTGAAAAATGTGCCACTTCATTGTTCCCATGTTAATTTTGTCTTTCACCCTCACACCAACTTTCAAATCTCTGTAATCAAGGAAAGGCCCAAATCAAATTTTCATTAATAACTTCTGTGATGTTTATCACACACAAATCGGTTTGGCATAGTTCAAAGGGGGTTACTGTCACCTTTAATGAAAGTCTACAATGACCGTTGTGGCATATACGCTGCCCTTTTTATGCAATAATATGTATTTTTGCCATTAACTAAACTCCAGCCTTTCCTTTGTTCTCCTAAATTGCATTTCCCCTTAAGCATGTGATCAGCCAAAGGCTGGCTCATGTTTATCTTCCTTCGCCTGTCCATTTGTGGCCTTGTAATGGCCCTGGTTGCAACTCTAGTGCACATTTTATGGGAGTTGTGACCTCAAGGTCACTTCTGCTGAAAGAACAGGCATGGCTTTATCTATTTGCACTGTGGTTTAAATCTAGGCAGTGTATTTCTTTATATTTTTTAAGCTTCATTTTTAGGAGAAATGCCCAGCTACATGTAAAATTCTGCAAGAAATGGCTTTTAAACTAAGACACAATGCATTTTACATGACGTTTTATAAGGCACATGGGCCTTATATCCATGTGTTATGTACTTCTTTAATCTCACAGTTGCAAAGGACAAGAGTATCACTTCTGAATTGTCCATATATATATAGGGCAGTTAAATGAGAAAACCATGTTCACACTCAGAAAGTCTAGTAGGCACTTCTGTCTGCATACTGTCATTTGGGTGAGGAAAAAGGAAGTTATTTCATTTCTTATGAATACAAGAAGCTTGGTTTTAATTAACATTTCGTGATCAGTCTCATGCTGCATAAAGATATTGTACATGCTATCTGTCTCTTTAAGTAGAATGTGCAGATCTCCATGGATTTAGTAAAGCAGAATTGTCAGCCACATATCTTTTATTTTCCTTGCTGAAATGCATTGCGCATATCTTCGTACTTTTGAACTTCCCAGCATATGTCTCCTTCATTTGAGCTTTAGTCCTGCTTTAGTTCAATAGGCCCCATGTCTGACATCTCCATTTCTGTGTTGGGCTTATACTTCAATGGGACTTCACGAATCACTCTGGCCTCTTTATTTTTGGAATTCAAAGGCTATATTTTACTCCACATGATGGTTGCCCAGAGCAATGCCAGAGGTTAAGATTAATTCTAAACCTTCCAGCCAACACCTCTTTTGTTTTGCTGTAGTCACCCCAAGTGGGACTGTTATGCCCAGAGGGGGGTCCTGTGCCTGCTGGGCCTAGAGAACCATGCTACTCCTCACTGATGAGGCCCAACAGGGGTGGGACCAAGCCTAATTTGCATATGGTTCTTCCCCTTTTATAATGGCTTGGCAGGCAAAGAACAATGGTCTGGAGGGTTTTCTCAGAGCAATGCCAGAGGTTAAGATTAATTCTAAACCTTCCAGCCATCACCTCTTTTATTTTGCTGCAGTCACCCTGAGTGGGATGGGTATGCCCAAACATGGGTCCTGTGCCTGCTAGGCATAGGGACTCAAGCTACTCCTCACTGATGAGGCCCAACGAGGCTGAAACATATTTGGGGATGCTTGTGGTCTCGTGCAGAAGGGATGTGACAAAGCATTTCGCACTGGATTACCCCTTTTGGGGTAGGACCAAGCCTGATTTGCATATGGTCTTTCCCCTTTTGTAATGGCTTGGCAGGTTGTGAGGGATTTGACCAGGAAGAGTTTGCTCGCCTGGGCTTTTTTTGTTTACTTAAAAGAATGAATGATGGGAGATCAGCCTCCAAAAATATGTAGGTCATTCCCGCACATATTTTCCACACTCGTCGCACAACAGAAAAATCATCATGTACTATGAGAGTATGGTCATAGGTTTAACTGAATCTTCTCTGCATCTTTCTTCTAT